>NW_025999942.1:6108247-6113330 GCF_001458135.2 Marmota marmota marmota | reverse complement strand
TGGGGGTGGGGAGGGGGGAAGAAAGAAAGAAAAAAGAAACCCAAGATTTCAGACTTCTCTGATCATTATTTTCCAAATTAAGAACCACGATGTTTGAATATAGAAAAAATAAAGAATCGTGATGTTTGAGCCAGGTAAAGGACAGGTCTGATGGAAGCAGTATCGAACTTGCTTCCCTATCTATTCTGTCAAGGGGTATTTATGAGAAAAAAGTGCTAAGGGGAAATTTGTTTCCAGAAATTGACAAGTTGTTTCTCTTCATAAAAGTCACATAATAAAGCCATATAATAAAACATAAGCAATATAATAAAAATATGGAAGGAAGACGCTGAAGGGTCTAAACTAGCTTAAATATAATTGACCATAGTCGTTTAAAAAGAGTGTCACTTTAACAGGTGCTAAAATTGGGGATGCTCACCAAATTCCAAATCTAAAGCTACTAATTTAGATTGTGTTTGATCCTCTCTCAAAATTATAATCAAGATCCAAGAGAGTAGGCCAGTAAGATACAGAGTAAGTCAGTAACATGTATTCCCCAATTTTGCACGGATTGACCTGGGAAAGAATATGCTTCCTCGGCGTCTTCCTCCACCCTCCCCCTCCCCTGCCACCACACGTTTATTTAAATTGTAATATCTAAACCTTTATTCTTTAACTTGATCCCAGTAAGGAAGAACTTCCTCTAGGGAGGGCCCTCTTTCAGATATTACTCATTTATTTATATTTTGTTGTGATACAACTTGATTATTCTACTTGCATTAAAAATGAAGATTATGAAGGTTTGGAATTAAGAGAAGGGGTTGAAAATGAGAGGTTCTGGGTAACAAAGCCAAACTTTACCTACTTAAAAAACATCATTATTTGATCTAGGATTAGACTTAATTATAATAATTTGCTCTAACCATGTGCCTTTATCCCTCTTTTTCTAAACACTTAATTCATAATTACATTTGTCAAGTTGTTAAAGGTAATGACCCTATTTTATCATCAGGGGAAAAAAAATGAGACCAAACCAAAACAGATGTTGTATGAATTGCTAGTATTTGACCTTGTCAGAATTACTAGATTTCTGACTTGAATAGTCTCAATAATATTGAAATAAGGCAGGGGACATCCCATCTGTGGGCCTCTTTGCAGCCACTTCTTCCAACATATCTGACTTCACTGGTGCTCAGCTGATAAGTGGAAATCAAGCTTATCAATGAAAATGGTGGAAACGATCAGTTCAGGCATACAGCTCAGTATCCTCACTCTATAGACCTACATAAATCTGGGTGTCTCTGGTTGCTGCTCTAACCACCCAGTCATGTTCTTTTTATTTATAAACAGACTCATCTGCATATCTAGGGAGAAAATGAACTTTGGTTAACAACTTCTACATTTCAAATCAAAGTAAACACTTTTAAACTCAAGATTTAATAAAAATTCATTTTAAAAAACAGTAAAATGCATAGTACTAGACATTTAGCAAAAAAATTACAAGCATATTAAAGTTTATGCTATACATACTAATTTCAATAACATAGAGCACTGGATTAAAAATGCAAAGTATAATGGCTGTGTATGAGGCAGGACTGAACTGAATGGGAAAGGGAAAAAAGCTTCAGTCTGTGATATTTACCCTGGGGTTTACTGTCTGGTCAGTGCCCTGCAACAGGAGGGCTGGTTTGGAACAAGACAGTTTGACCCTAAGTGTCAATCTTCCTAAGTGTCCTCGTCCTTTCTCATCTTCCCCTTCTCATTCCTGACAGTACTGGTGGCCAAACAGAGAAGAAGCAGGCATAACTTTGAATTTCTCTTAGACCATGGCACCTTTAGTTTTGACTTGGAAAAACAAACATAAACTAGTTGCCCAAGGGTTTTGAATCTTGCTACCTCCATTACACAGAAAACTCTTGATTTTTTTTTTTGCCTTTCTACCTATAGCCATCCTTTTCAACCTAACACTCTTAGGAAAGTGTTCTAAGTGCTGGAAGCAGATCAACAGATATCTTCCCAAGTCCTCTAATTATGTATATGCTAGGCTGATATTTTATCCTTTTATTATTTAGTATGTGAGTTTGTTAATGATATTGTATTGGAAAGCCAAGGCTGTTTTTTTGTTTTGTTTTGTTTTGTTCTGTTTTGTTTTGTTTTGGGTTATGACAGTTTTTGAGTTGACAGAAGACATCAAGAATAAAAGCAAACAAAATGAGGAAAGAGAAATCAACAGTGGAACAGTCATACACATTAAAGAACTGAGAAGACAGTTAAGAGCTGAAAGACAAGGACACAATTGTACGCATTGAAAGTTAACTTTGAGCAAATCTCCTGCAGAATTTTTACAAATTTTATAGCAAAGATTATGAATTTCTCTCTAAAAAGTTTTTAAAAATATCTTCTTGTAAGTTCTGAAGTACATATATAATTAACAGGTCTCTGCAGAATAGTCTCTTTGCTTCATCTACTGTACCAGCACTTCTCAGTGTTTACACACATGTACTCAGACCTCAATGAGGTTTATTAACTATTGATGGTTCCTGGCATCCTAGGGCTTCCCAGGTCACATCTCAGTGTATTCTTTACTGATCCTCTAATGAAAATCACTGACATGAATAATAAATTCAGCATCGCTTAATATACATATGTAACTTTCATAATAGTAGTAAAGACAAGCCAGTTATACTGCCACATGAAATACTGTGGCTTGAAAATGGATATGCCAAGCAAATCAGAGAGCTATCACTTATGCATGGAAAATAAAAATAAAATAAAAAATACAAAATAAAAGTTTAAACTTTCACTTATAAAACAAGAGGAAGTTATGAGGATCTGATATGTAGCCAGGTGATTATCATTAATAATTCTCTATAATTTAAATTTGTTAAGGGGATCGTAAGCATTCTCAGCAAAAAACAAGGTAACCATGTGAGGCAATGGACTGAATTAACTTGATTGTGAAAAAATTTCACAATGTATACGTGTATCAAATCAGTGTATTGTAAACTCTCAACGTATACAATTTTATTTGTAAATTATAATTTAAAGCTGAAAATGATATTCTACAGGAAAAAAAAAAAGAGAGAAATGCACTGGCATGGGCTCAAGTCTACTCCCAAAGTTGACACTGATAGAAAAGCAGCTATTTTTCAATAACCAAGGCCCATGCTCTAACCCCATGATCTGGGTGAGAGAGAAAGAAGCCCTTTAAAAATGACACATGAGCCCTATTTTTCAAAGGGCTAACATGTTATCTTTCGAGTTTAAATCTTCTGGAAAACTCCTCTGTAATTTCTTACTACAACAAGATCATGACATGTGCCACATTTTATTTCCCTTGACTTTGTACGTGCATAATAATGAAGATAATCGGATAGTGACATTCAAAAAGAATCCCCCCTCCACCACTAGAGGTACGCAGGATGTAGGAAGTATTAGGAAAGATGCACAAAGATTTCACATCTACTCAGAACACAAACTTCCAACTCTTTTGAGACACTCCATTTTTTTGCCCTAATCTCTTCCCAAAGGGCACAGGCTGAGTGGAAAGATGCGGATCGGTGTGCCGGTTCACAGCTAGAATGACAGCTATGAGGAACTGGAGATGCTACAGCGCCCCAGCCTCCATTGATCCCCTTGGCAATTCTTATTTCATCCTGAGAACGTGATACTTACTCTTGGACTGCTCTGGCTATGGAAAGGGCCGTAGATCCAGTTTCATTAACGCTATCTAAGGTCACATTTGGCAGGTCATCGTCATCACTGTCACTTTTACTTTGTCTGGGAGATAGGCCTCGGGGGTCCATTTGTGCTGGGAAAAAAAGGCATATATAATGAATTAAAATTAGTGTGCAGAAGTTAACCTTGCCCTGGACCAACATCAAGCATGGAATATCTTTTCTGTGCATTATCACACAAATGGAATTTTCTAGACAATACAGGAATTAGCAAAAGCTATGTATTTCATGTACTGAGCACTCAACTGACTTTTTTCCCCTCGTTCATGTTCATTTGATTTGCAAACCTACATCTGCTATCAAGAGTGTCTGTCAGTGCGCGATGACAGAATAGAAACTATAAAATTTGCAACATTACAACTCCCGGGTGGTCAAAAGCTGATTATGTAGCTCTTGAGCTACTGTCCCAACCTCTGGTTTCTCCTCCTCCTTGAATCTGCTGCCAGACTTCTGGCCACCTCACTGCTCATTAGCACTTTTCCTGAAAGGGAGAGAGCATGAGGTACAGGAGGTATTATTTGCTTCATGCTCCTCATAGTAAGTTTAAAAGAGAACAAAGTTGGCACGGATGAAAGTTTTAGGTACTTTTCCTGTTTAGAGTGAGCCGCTGTCTCACAGTTCTTTTCTGAAGTTCGTGGAGATCTGCGTGCATAAAAATGGCAGAGGTGGGCAGCATTCGGAATATCTGTTTATATGTGCTAGAAAGTGCTCTTCATCTCCATCCTGACTTACTTTTCAAAACAGGCATTTCCAGGTAAGATTTTCCTCTAACTATAAACTTGCCAAAGCAAGAAACTGATGTTCTGACCCTGTTGACCAGCATCATCGGATCCTTTCAATGAGAGGTTTCTGTTAAAATGTAAAGTGTTTGCTCATGTTGTTTTAAATTAGATTTCATTTCTGCTTTCTTTCTGGTAGGACAATTTTAGCAACCACTGCCTAGAATTCCCATCAGCCTTCACCTCAAGAACCAAGTAAGCACACTTTCTCAACTAAAAGTACTGCACTAGTTGATAACTGTGTTGTTAAAATATAAAACTTCAATCCACCCTGATCCAGTCCAGATTGTTCTCCTCAAAGACATCGATGTAAGACTTCCAAAAACACCACTATTGAAAAAGGAAAGCAAATGTACTTTAAATCATGGTTACAATGTTTGGATACATGGATTTAAAATCATGGTTAGGCTGGGACAGGAGAATTGGGAGTTCAAAGCCAGCCTCAGCAATGGCCAGGTGAGATGTTAAGCAACTCAGTGAGACCCTGTCTCTAAATAAAATACAAAATAGGGCTGGGAATGTGGCTCAGAGGTCAAGTGCCCCTGAGTTCAATCCCCAGTACAAAAAAAAAAAAAAAAAAAAAAAAAA
>NW_025999942.1:6100823-6107029 GCF_001458135.2 Marmota marmota marmota | reverse complement strand
CCCCCCCCCCCCCCCCCCCCCCAAAAAAAAAAAAAAAAAAAAAAACTGGCAGTATCTGGAAACATTTTGGTTTGTTGTAACTGGGGGTGGGGAAGGGGAGGATGCTAAGGGCATCTAGTGGGCAAGGGGTCAAGGATATTGCTAAATATCCTAGAATACGTAAGAGCATTGGTCTCCCACAGCGAAGAATTTACTAGTATAAAATCTCAATAGTACCCAGATCTAAGAGTCTATATGTAGAAAGGTGTTACACCTTACTAAGTTCAATCACTCATCTCCTAAATTCAGTCACTAATGAAGAAATTCAGTCAGAGGCTGGATCATACATATTTTTTGGCCTTTTTCTCAAGTAAGAATAATTCGCTGTCATGTGACTGCCCTCATAACTTCCTCAAATATAGCCTTCACTCCAACTGCCAGGAATCATGGAGGAAATCCATTGAGAGGTTTTGAATGTTTGCTTTGTAGCACTCACTATAAGGCAAAAAGACTTTATTTGCCATCTGATCCCTAGAGAAGATGCTTCAGAAGAGAGAAAAAGCAAAATGTTCTACCACCACCTGATAACATAGAGCTTAACTTCTCAGTCACTCTAATAGCACTGAAGGTACCATATCGTTAAGATTTATTCTGGCCAGAGGCAACAGAAACTGGCTCCAGCTAACTGTTATTAAAAGAATACACTATCACGCATCACTTAACGACATGGCTAGATTCTGAGAAAGGCGAGTTCATTCTTGTACCAACATTAAAGAGTGTGCTTACAAAAACTAAGACGGCTAAGAGGCCACTAGGCAAAATAATCTGTGGGACCACCACTGTATGCATGGTCTGTGATTGGCTGAAGTATCATTAAGCAAAGCATGACCATACTGGGAAGACACTGAGCAGCTCAAAATGGAAAGTAAGGATGACTATCCAGCTCAGGATTCAGGGAAGATACAAGCATTTCAGCCAAAAATTCATAGATAGTTTCTTTCTGGGCAATCCTGTTCTAGAATGATTCATTTAACAGCCGTTCCTAACTATTCAAAGCCAGCCAAGAAAATGAATACCATATTGTATGGTATTACATATGCCTGTAAATGTCAACAATGTAACATTTAAAGCTGTCCCAACATCACACACAAAGATGCCTTTGCCAAGGTATCTAATTAGCAAATAGCCAAAGGAAAAAGAATATTCTAGAAGTGTCATTTTGTTCAAAACAGCTGGAGTTCTCATACATAAGTAATACAAACCAAGGAAGATATAGGCAGTGAACCAAGAAGCAATCTGGCTCTGAAAGTTCAAGTCTAACTGTATGAAACACTTCAAATAACTTGAGTGAGAGTTGTGATCATCTAAATTATGTTATGTTTATATCTTATTGAAAGTATAAAATATGTTAAACAAGATATCCTTTTTGATGTACTTTTTAGGGTATCATAATTGGGGATTTCTTTCCAATATTTTCAACAAATATTATGAAATACATCTGCTACCACCATGCTGGGAAACTGTTTTTACCCATACCTTCAGCCAAGCTGAGGAAGTAATTAGAAAGGCTTTTTAAAATCTGCATTGCTGATTAGGTCAGATGATTAGCTTATCTACATACTTCCATAATTCCGCTCTATTTTTATTAAATGTGGAATAGGGATATCTACCCTAGTTCACCTCCATTAGTCTTTACACAACTGAGCCTATGTATGAAGGCCTAATTCTCTGGGGTGCTTATTTGGGGGCAATATAAAAGGTACCTGGGCAACCAGAACAACAACAAAAAATTTACTTCCCTAAGTAGAACAGGAGATGATCTATCAACATTCAGCATTTACCTTGGAGATTTTATTTCTCTTAAATGAAAAAGAGATCAGTTTTGGGAAACCCAGCCCCTGCAAGTTCAAGGTTTCTGGTACCCTGAATGAATTTCATTCCATGTGACAAAATCCCAGGAAGAAATACACAGAATCCCCACACCTGAATTTGAATATGCAACTTTCAAATACCCAGCTATGGTAGACTGTTACTATAAAGATTTATCTAACGTATCACATCTCCCTGTGTCTGGGTCCTTGCGTGGCCACTTTTTATGAGGCCTGGGCTTACTATATGACTTGATGTAGCCAATGGGACATTGGTGAATGGGACACAAGAAGAGGCTTCAAAACCACTTGCACACTGGGCTTCCCCTCTCTCTTTCTGTTTTTAGAAGCTAGTCAGCAAATGAATAGGCCTGGGCAAGCCTATAGGAGACTGCTTTGGAGGCAGAGTAGCCAATCTCAGCCAGCGGCCACAAAAGGAAGCCATGTCAGACCAGCCACGTTCCAGCTACCAGGTGACTGTAGCCATGTGAAGGGCCCCTGTGAGGTCAGCATGAAAACTGCCCAACTAAACCCACCCCACACTTTTGACACACAGAATCATGTACAAATAAGATAATTGTTATTTTAATCTACTAAGTTTTGGGGTGATTTCTTGGGTAGCAGTATGAAATCACAATGTCATGTTAACTCTCCCAGGTCCTTCCGGAGATTTTCTAGTAATGATGTACACAAACTACAGCGCTAGTTACTGTCAGCCTACCCACGTTCTTCTGCCAAGTGGCAATCTGCCCTTAGTGACAAAAACTTAAGTGGTACATTAATATAAGAAGGAAAAGAAAAGCTATATAGTACATTGTACATCATCTACTTTTCAATTCAGAATATTTACAATGTATCTGTAGACATTAGGGACATATCTTTGATCCATCATTATTGCCCAAGCAGGGTTCTTTGATTCCAAGGGGCCATGCACTTGGTATTACGGCTCAGGTAAACAAAGCTCTGCTGTCCCTTCTCTCAAGCTCATACTTGACAGGAAGCTCATATGGGTGGATCCTCTCAGGTCACTCAAAGTTCTATGTCATGTTTCACTCTTTTTTTGGGGGGGGTATTGCAGATTGAACCCAGAAGTACTTAACCACTGAGCCACATCCCAACACTTTTTGTACTTTATTTAGAGACAGGGCCATACTGAGTTGCTGGGGCTGGCTTTGAACTCATGATCCTCCGGCCTCAGCCTTCTGAGCCACTGGGATTACAGGTGTGCGCTATCAACCTCAGCGGATCTGGCTCTCTTGAACACACGACACATTTGAACTTTTTTCTTCCCTAGCTAACAGTAAACTGACCCAGATACACGGCACCCATGTCCACTGGAGACACCCATCCCACTCACCCCCACCTTGATGCTATCAAAAGACTAAACACTTCTAATTTCTTTAGGGATAACCTACTCATTCAGCTATTCATGAGGAAAAGGAAGTTTTTCCGTAAGTCACTGTATTAGATGTGTGCAAAGACATTAAAACATACAACAACATTTAAGAACACACCTTGAAACTTACAAACTAACATTTCCTAGCAGGCATGAGGGGTTAGGGATGTAGCTCAGTTGTAGAGTGCTTGCCAAGCATGTGTAAGGCCCTGGGATGGAGCCAAGCCACTGTTAAAAAAAAAACAAAAAAAAAAACAGAAGTCCCAGAAGGAGGGACAACTGAATCCCTTCCTCTCCATGCATCAGGGCTGGAGGGGAGAGGGGCAGCTGGAGTGCGGGGTTGGGCAGCAGCCTCAATGCCACTGGCTCTCTTTTCTTCCTCTTTCAGCTACTGACAGGCCGCCTGCCACTTGCAGATGCCCTACTTGTTTGTCCTGCCAAGGCTGAAACATGCCCCAGTTAGAGAAAACTTGGCTTCTAGGAGAGCTGCTGCTTCATGCTAGGAAGGAAGGCAGTGGAGGTGTGAGGTGGGGAGGGACGTGAAGGGGGAGTCGAAAGGGGGAAATTCATGGCATCTTTAGGTAGAAGAGTCCGCCAGCACATTTTATGCAGGAATTGTTCTACAAAGGAGAGTCACAGAGCTTCTCTAGGATGAGAACATGGCTCTGGCATCAGAGAACCTGGGGTAACTTCTGGTCTGTCACTTGCAATGATCTGACATTCAGCAAGTGACTTTGCACCACTAATCCTCAGTCTCTTCCCCTGCCATTGCTGTTGTGGGCAGGAAAGTAGATGATGCACACAAAGCACTGAGTCCCCTGCCTGGCACTTAGAAGTCAACCAGCATCCTGTTTTACAGTAACTGTATAGGACTGCTGCTTTAACTATACCCTTATATGACACTGTTTCCAAATTCTACCCCATCTCCTGGACCATTTAAATGTTTTAGGCAGTTTTACAAGTACCTAAACTGAAAATACTTCTAGAGGCAGACACTAATTATATATAAAATACTACCCTTATTTTGGGTGGGGGGTATCAGGGATTGAACTCAGGGGCACTTACCCACTGAGCCACATCCCCAGCCCTATTCTGTAATTTATTTAGAGACGGGGTCTCACTGAGTTGCTTAGCACCTTGCTTTTGCTGAGGCTGTCTCTGAACTCCCGATCCTCCTGTCGCAGCCTCCCCAGCTGCTGGGATTACAAGCATGCACCACTACCAGCTAAGCACTACTTCTTGATCAGAACATTCATCTCTGTATTCAGTCAACAGGTAATTATTAAACACCACTGAGCTATTAAGCATTCTCTTGGGTGGTGGCTAAAGAGCAGCGAGCAAGACAACCTTTCTGTTTTCACTTTGAGAGGAGACAGTAAATAAATGAAGATAAACACATATGGTATCAGAAAATGATAAGTGCCCTAGAGAATGATGAAGCAGTGAAGGTGACTAGGGTTGCTGAGAGGCAGGCAGATGGTGTCAGTGATGGTGGCCAGGAAGGGAGTTTTGGGAAAGATGACATGTGAGCAGGGACCTGAAGGGGCTAAGTGGGAAAGGCCTGCAGATGTGAGCTGATGTACTTCTGTTTGTGTTTGAGGGGCAAGGGGCATTTCAGGCAGCAAACAACAGGTGCAAAGGTATGTGTGTGTTGTGTCTGCTGGGAGACCTGCCAGGAGGCTGAGCCGGGACCAACAAAAGGAGAAAGTAGAAAGTAGAGGATCCGGAGAGAGAGCAAAGGAACACAGAGAATGGATTTTGACCTTTGTCGTAGATGTAATGAGAAGTCATAGCAAGTACTGAGCAGAAGAAAGACAGGATCTGAATGATGTCATAAGATAAGGATCCCTCTGGCTATTGGCCTGAGATCCAGCTGGAGGTACGCAAGTGGGGATCCTCTGTGACATTAATATTAATATTCTTTATAAATGGCACTAGCTTCTCCTCTTTCATCAGTTCAAGCTGACTACACATAGTCATCAATTAAGACCCAGGACTTTTTGACAAGAAGTGCCACGCAGCATGCCTGTCATGATGTATTTGCACAATTGATATTCAGACTTTGTGTGGTTTCAGAATATCAGTTGTTTAAATACATGGCTTATTTTTCTAGCATACTAAGACATGATGAGAGAAACATCCACAAGAGAACCCGACTCAAAGTACTGTGAACTCCATGAGTCGAGCCAGCTCACTCAGTGCCCAGACTGCTTATTGGTGTTGACGAAGCCTTGCATATTGCTTCCATTACGTATGCTACTGCTAATGAGGCTGTATGCCTCCACAGGAGCCGCTGTGATGGTTCATACAACTCTAAATGAAGATTTAAAAATTCAATTTTGGACATCCTGGGATATTGGTACTGTGTAGATATAATATGCAATTTATTCATTTTCCCCCAATTCCTATCTGTATACTTGACAGTGTAATGGCTTCTGCTCCCATTATATTACAAAAATAATGATCATAATGTTCTTACCATTCCCTAGCGCAAGGTCCACTTCTGTCACAATACTGCTGGACCTCTCCACAGCTGTCTCCATTGTTGGTTATCCCTCTCCATTTTCATTTCCAGCCTCTTCTTAAAACTCTCCCACTTCCTTGGGCAAACCAAGGCCTGTGGAACTTGTATTTGTTTGAATAAAGTTTTATTCAGCCATGCACATTTATTTCCCGTCTGGCTACAACAGCGGGATTGAGCAGCTGTCACAGAAACCACATGGATCACATGAACAACTACCTGGTCTTGGAGAGGAAGTGTTTGTTGACTGTGGTACACCATTGCATTCTCTGGGGTCTTTTCTCCTTGTGATCACCTGTCTTTCCAATCTTCTTCTGGCCTCTTCTTTCCATATAATATTAAATGTTACTTTGCCCCGGAGGTTTTACTCTATTGATGAGCTCTTCTGTCTATGGATGAACTCTCAATGACCCAGCACAATTCCCCGGATTCCCCCCCCCCC
>NW_025999942.1:5948503-6099153 GCF_001458135.2 Marmota marmota marmota | reverse complement strand
GGGGAGAGGTTGGGAGGGGGGAGGGTGGAGGATGGGAAAGGCAGCGGAGCACAACAGACACTAGGATGGCAATTTGTAAATCAATGGATGTGTAACTGATGTGATTCTGCAATCTGTGTATGGGGTGAAGGTAGGAGTTCATAACCCACTTGAATCAAAGTGTCAAATATGATATGCCAAGAAATTTGTAACGTTTTGAACAACCCACAATAAAAAATTAAAAAAAAAAATTAATCTTTAGGCAGATGTTTATCTATATACTTTTAAAACCAGTTCTAAACTCTCCTTTCCTTTCGGGTTCCTTTTCTTCTGTCCAAAGCATATCCTTTATTGGTTCTTTTAGCAAACTTGTGTGAACAGTAAACTCTCAAGTCAATATATGTCTGAAACAAAACTTTTATTTTGCTGTTCACTGAATTGTACTTTAGCTGAGAACAGGATTCTAGGATCCATCAGCCTTCTGAAGAGACTACTCCATTGCTTTCTGGCATTTGTTACTGCTGACAGTCTTTCTTAAATTCCTTCACAAATATCTTTTGAAATTTTCTTTATAACTCATGCTTGACAATTTCACTGCTTTGTGTGTATAGTGGATATATTTTTACTTAATTTGTCTACACTCTGAGATTCATGATCTCTTTTAATTTCCCCAAGTTTTCAGACACCTGCCTGAACATATTACATTCTCATCAATTCTTCTCTTATAGGTGTATTTTAAGTTATATTCTGGAATATTTCAACTCACGTGTCTTCTTTCTTCGTCTGTCACCTTTTGTACTCAGTTTTGTTTTCTGGGTGAAGTTTGCAACAGAACCTTTCAATTAAAATGTTTTCCCAATGAAATTTAACATGTTCCAGTTTACAACTGGAGAACCTGGGAAGTATCCTCCATTCATCTTTTCCTTCATCCGTGAAATCTAATTGGCCAATAAGTCCTGTCATATGTCCACCTCTGCCCGGGCCCTGCTGAATTCTCACCTGGCTTCACTTGTCTCTTTTCCTTTATTCCCACTACACACATTTCTTCGCCTACAGACTTCAGCGTTACTATGTGGACTCCCACTCACTTCCAACCTTCTGTCTCTCTCTTAGTGTTGACTAAACATAGACTCCTTAGTGAGCCACACAATGCCCATGATATCTGCATCCATGGACGTCATTGTGCCTCATTCCCACTTTCTATATCTTTTATTTGAACCATATCAACCTATCTACTTGCGAAACCTACCTCCCTCTCTACCAGCATGCATTGCACTTTCTAAGACTTGGCATTTTTTTAATATATGACAATGGAATGCATTACAATTCTTATTACACTTATAGAGCATATTTTTTCATATCTCTGGTTGTATACAAAGTATATTCACACCAATCTGTGTCTTCATACATGTTCTTTGGATAATAATGATCATCACATTCTATCATCACTAATTACCCCATGGCCCCTCTATTACCCTCTCACCCCTCTGCCCTATCTAGAGTTTGCCTGTTTCTCCCATGCTCCCCCTCCCTACCCCACTATGGATCAGCCTCCTTATATCAGAGAAAACATTCGGCGTTTTTTTTTTTTTTTTTTGGATTGGCTAACTTGACTTAGAATTATCTTCTCCAATGCCATCCATTTACCTGCAAATACCATGATTTTATTCTCTTTTATTGCTGAATAATATTCCATTGTGTATATATGTCACATTTCTTTTTATCCATTCATCTATTGAAGGGCATCTAGGTTGGTTCCACAGTTTAGCTATTGTGAATTGTGCTGCTATGAACACTGAGGTGGCTGTGTCTCTGTAGTAAGACTTTGCATTTTTTAAAAAAAATGCCTTTCCTTATTCATGTCAACCCGGACAATGTAACTGATCACTTTCCTTGGAGACACAGCCTTCTCCTGCAGTATTAACCACACTCTCCCAAATACCTAGTTCACGGCTTCTATCTGTTGTTCACCTGTGGGAATCTATACTTCTCTGTATCACAGAATTTGCCTGTTTTTTTTTTTTTTTTGGTTTTGCTTGGTCTGCTTTATCTGTTTGATAGTGGGGTTGCTATTGGCACTGTCTGTGTACTGTATACATGGTTAAATCAGGAATTTGCATTAATGAAATGAATAAGGTAATGGAAAGAAATTACTTGGTAAGGCAAAACATTAAAAAGTGGAATTAAAAAATTTTTAAACTCTTATTTTTGAATCTGGCAACTAAAATTTTATTTAAGTTTTGACAGATGAAGCACGGAGAAATAAAGAAATTAATTGGTACTATAATCGTCACATTAGTTGAAATAACAACCACAAAGAATCTTTTTCATTTTAATGGTAAAACATAAGGAATAAAATTCAAGAGGTTCATGTTAGTAAGTCAAGTAATTTCTTTTAGTTTATAAAGTACACCAGTTTCAGGGCTGGGATTGTGGCTCAGTGGTAGAGTGCTCACCTAGCATATGTGAGGCCCTGGGTTCGATCTTCAGCACTATATATAAATAAAATACAGATATTGTGTCCAACTACAACTAAAAAATAAGTATTAAAAAAGTATACCAGTTTCTAAAAAAATAGTATCATTTTACACATATGTGTGTATGTGTGTGTGTGTGTATGTATTTACATTTATAGACATATGCCTATAAAGGGTATAGTGCCAAGTTCTAATTCAAGCACTGTTATGGTTTATCTATGAGGTGATTCCAAAAGCTCATATATAGGATAATGCAAGAAAGTTCAGAGATGAAATGATTGGGTTATGAGAACCTTAACCTAATCAGTACGTTAATCCACTTGAATGGGTAAACTGGGTATTACCTGTAGGTAGGTAGGGTGTGGCTGAAGCAGGCAGATCACTGAGGACTTGCCTTTGGAGCTTATATTTTGTTCCTGGTGAGCAGAGCTCTCTCTCTACTTCCTCATTGCCAAGTGCTGAGGGGCTACACCCTTCCACAATCATGTGGTATCCCACCTTGGGCCCAGATCAATGGAGTTGGCTGTTTATGGACTGAGAGCTTTGAAATCATCATGGGAGAGAAAAAAACTGACTTAAAACAAGCATATTCTACCATGCCCAGCTGTGAGATGGGTGGATATTTCAAACCTTACAAAGATGCAAGGCCCTCTAAATAAACTGGTTGGCTGAATAGTTAGTCATATAACTAATAGTTAACTTGTTGGCTGAACTGTAATAATGAGGTTGATAATTCTTTTATCTTTTCTGGAATAAGGTATAGAATAAATATCACATCTTAACAAACAGAGTCACTGTGTGATAGCATCCTCTTGCTGCATTCTCAATGTACATCATACTTATAAACACAGAGCACAACAATGAAAAATAGTTCATAACCATTCCGTGGTTTATTTAGCTTTGTAAATGGAAAAAGTCGTAATCTTTCACTTACATCAGATCACACAAAATTATACAGTTAACACCAGTTGATTACTGAAAGGGGGTGTACTTTTAGCATCAGGGCCTTATTTTGGTGACAAACATTAAAGATTATCATAATTGGCCAAGAAAGGGGGGGTGAGAACAGCCAAAACAGGCCTGTTCATAGTTGTAATAGTTGCAAGGTGGATAATGAGATAATAAAACACGTAATTGGAGGTTATACTACCTTGATTACTGGAGATTATACCAATGGGCACAATAATGCCATTAAGTAGTGCATCACCAGCTACCACTCATTTGTTAGGTGATAAATAGATTATGTTCTATTAAAATCACGACTTTGGGAATAGGGTAGAAAGTAACACTACATATCAGGACACTAATACATGCTGGACAGTATACAAGACATTTTACTATTTGATAAGCTTAATAAATAGTAAAGGAACTACAAAAATATACAAAAGATACTGAAATAAAAACTGGAAAATGCCAGCTCTTATTATAAAGCTATTCTCCATAGCCAAACTCACATTTTTTAGAATTTATTTTCCAATTTTGAAGAAAGCATTTCTGAACATCTGCTATATAACCTAGGATAATTCTGAAACTCTAATGTTATAATGATTATTAGCTATTGGCGAGTGCTCAGAATTTTATTGAACTCATTAATCTAAGAAAAAATAAATATAATTATAACAGTAATAATAAATGTTGGCAGTGTCTTTATTTTGTGTTTTTCCCCTTGTGTTTTTTTTTTTTCCAGAAAATAACCGCCACCAGAATGAGGCAAGATAGAACAGGCATGTCTGTGTTGTATGTCTCTTTATAACCAATTTCCCGCTCAAAAGAGCTCCGGGCAGAGACCAGATATGTCTAAAAATGACACAGATGTCGATCTCTGAAACTCAGTGAACCACACTTTGACAAAATTTTCCTACACCAAGAAATGTTAACCTACAGCTTAAGGCTGTTTTTTATGCTGCAAGATGCTGGAGAAATGGAAATACATGATACTGTACTATATACAATGGGTCAATGTCAAAACATGGAATTACTTCATGTAATTAATACACACACACACACACACACACACTCACACTGGGTTTTACATGTATAAATTTCATATAAATAAATTTAATCCCTGACCCCCCAAAATGATTTAAATATCCAGTACCAGCTAATCAAAGGAAATATGAAGTTGGGATACTTAATATTGACCAGTTCTAAAGATAATTGAGTCATATAATTTAAGCAGCAAATCTAACTATGGCAAAATGTCTTTGAAGTATTTTTTAGATAGCTCATTTGAAAATCTACCACTTTCAAGAACAGAAGACATTCATAAGTCTCAGGTTTTTTTTACCTACAAAGACTGGTAATAATGCCTGCATGTTGGTTAGCATAGGGCTTAAAGATGACATACATAAAGTGTGAAGAAATACAGGCATTCAGTAAAGGCTATTATTTGAATGATTTTTAATAAATATCTTTATAAGATTTATTATATAATTTGTTTCCTTCTTCAAACAGATTGACAATAATTTAACCTTTCTTTCATTAATAATGGTCATTATTTAAAAAGCAATTACTATTCTGTAGTAAAATATTATTTCCAAAGACTAAATAACTGTGTAAACCTATTTGCTCCCATCCAGAAAGACCTTGCCAGGATTATTCAAGATCTTCTTTTAATAATAATCCTGACATCTTTGTTGGATGCCACTTTTGCCCTTGCTGTCCACAGGATAAAGGGAGTCTGCCTAACTTGGGTAGGGGTTTGGCACGTGGGACTTGAATATGGAGCATCTATAGACAGATAACAGAATCAGTATATATATATATATATATATATATATATATATATATATATATTTTTTTTTTTTTTAAGGATGGAAAGCCAAGTACTAACAACTTTTTGTGACTACTGGGAACATATAAAATTCCACTGAAGAAACATTTTATGGGATGGGAGTTAAAAAAAAAAAAGATTGAGAAATGTTCATTTATTTCTCCCTTTGCCATTTTTATTTGCTATTTTCTGTGCATGCACAGCTAGAAAACCATATTAACAAAGAATGTAAACATTAAATATAAGCTAAGAGTAGAAATAGAGCAGACCTCAGGTCCTTTCCGATAAGAAAAGTAGAGTGCATGTGACTCACACATGGTATGCAATAGACGTGTGTGCAAATACATCACAGCTGACATTTCAGCAAAACTACACCGTTCTTCATTCTTTATGCACCTGCCATGCTGTGCTCTCACTGTTCACTCTTTTCCTAGTCTGGAATATTCCTACCTGCTCTAAGTATTAAAGCCTATGTTCTTCAACTTTAACCTCATATGCCACCTATTCTGCCTTTATTATAATCTACTACTTTCTTCAATGTCTAGTTCATGTTCTTTGAGGATTTACGAGCTGAGTCTCTGAATAGGCTTCCTCTGTTTAAAAGGTCCCTGTGTTTATAGAGAACTGATTTAAAACATTCACTTTTGACAAAGGCTACACCAGAGATTAGGGAACCCTTGGATTTAGCTCAGAAAAGACAAAAAGATAATCAAACGAACAATTCCTTATATTGTGCGCATGAATGGCTATGTAACAACAAATCCCATCATTATGTACAACTATAATGCACCAATAAAAATGGGGAACAAAAAGAAATTAACAATGCCTTCTAAACAAAGAAAGATTTGAAACAATTCAAACAAAGCTGTTTTAAATTTGTGCTTGGGTTTACTTATTACACCTTTATGATTAGAGACCTGAGGGGAGAAACCAAGTCTTTGTTTTATGGATGCAACAAATGGGCCAACAATGGTAAATTCATCATTTATTCTTCCTCACACAAAAATATTTAACTGCATAGTGCAAATAAATGTAGGATTTTTCCTTCTACTCAAGGTTTGTTAAAGGAAATTTATGTTTTTAACATGTACTGCAAACACCCAAAACTGACTGCACCATTATCCGCTTTTAAATCAAAACAGCTTGCTATCTGGTAAGGACAGGAGAACTGGTCGATTTATTTCATAAAACTTTATGTACAAAGAGACAGTGTCTATGAACTTAATGGAGAGAATATAGAGTCTGGAGGGGTAATTTTTATTACAATTTATAGTGGGATTATCCATATTCCACCGTTTTCAGATTTTATGGTTCCATGATGCTGACGCAGTTCACTGTGGTGAGGTAGGAGGCATAATTTGTTTCACCTGACTGGGAAATGAAATTGGCATTATTATTATATAAGAAACCTTGCCGACTCTATTAATTGCTTGGGTCCAATCAAAGCCATTATTTATCCTGTGTTCACAGGTAAAATATTTTACCTGAGAGTCAAAGAATAAATAAGGACTGACTATATTTTTCATTCGGCACTATCTTTTCATCAAGACTATTTGGAAGCCATAAGAATATTTCCCACTCGCAGGGGATCAACTCCAGAAACTACTAAAACCTAAATCATATCAAGCATCTTTGATGTACCGCCAAACATTAGTCTTTCATATCAAGTACTCGGGAATAAAACACACTGGGGGAAACAGCAGAAACAATATACACTCAGCAACACTGGAAAACTACAGAGGGCTCACTGACACACAGTGGTACCAGCTCTGCATATGGTCCTCATTCACTCTGCAAACATGATGAGCAGTACTGCCCTAGACACTGGGCGAGGCAGTGACACAATGAGAAGAAAAGGGGGTTGAGGGAGAGGCTGCCTTATAATTTGGTACGCACCTTTCTTAGAAAAGGTGGCACTGAACCAGGATGTTTGTCAGAGAAAGAAAAGATTTTCCTTTCTTCCTCATGGATTAAGATAGAGTCCATGGTAAGCCATGGCACATGGTTGAGACATGGGACATATTGGGTGCAATGGTAAGAGACTGGGGTGAAGGGGTAGTAGGAAGCTTGCTGGCTTTTATATCCTGGTACCTTCTATTTTACCATAAAAGGGAAGGTTTCTTTTATGGTAAAATAGAAGGACTTTAGGACTGTGGACCAGTAGTGTCCACTGTATTCCTAGATATATTGTACAGAATACCATAGGTACAGCAGGTCACACTCATTCACTCAGTTGTTCATCTCTCTCTTCATTCAGTAAACATTTATTGAGCCTTTAGCAGTGTCATTCATTCAGAACGATGGGGAATAGGGCACCTGAGGCTTAAATGGTACCTGGAAGGAGGTCAAATTTTAGTGAAGAATGTTGGGAGGCTCCCAACCTACTGTCTCATGGGAATGAGGATTTATAGTAATCCAAAACATATCACATAAACCACCAGAGTTCTTGTCAACAGAGGACTATATCCTCTCAGTCTCCCAAGTCCTGCTGGGTCATTCTATCTTCAGGAAGAGTGAGAAGCCAAGTGACCTTTCTAGTTCTTCCCTGTTCCCACTGACTCCCTAGGCTTCTACCTATTGAGTAAGCAATTCCTCTGAGAATTCTCCAAGGGCTATTCCCAAGGGCTATTCCCGATTCTCCAGGTTGACACACTTCCTTACATTCTTGCTGTCCAAAAACAAAACTCTTCATTTTATTTTCTAAGACATTCCAGGACACTGATTTCCTTGCTCTGTGGGTTCAGTTCTCAGCAAAACTTGCTGACAACACACAAGCTGGCAAACATATGCTTACATTCAGCCAACAAACATAATCCATAGTTTAAAAGAACCTGTGCACACATACACAGGAAGTAGCATTTTATTTTTACTAGACTACATGGAGTTGTAAATTATTAAAAAGTCAATGCAGAAATGTATAGGAAGTGAGATGAACAGGTAGAAGCTGTACTTTTTCTTTCTGGACTGAATTAAATATAGTCTTTGAAAACATATGTCATAGACTAGAGCTCTAAACCCAAAGTCGATAAATTGAGCTTCAAATTTATGTTTGAGTATTTCTTAAGAGAGGCATATCCACTGTGTCCCTTACAACCCTAAACTAGCTGGGAAAATCCAGGAACAATCCTGGAAAAAATAGATTATAGAGTCTGCCTTTCAATTTACTCTGTACTAAAGTGTTACCACTAGATGGCAGTACAAAGACTATCATTTTCAGTATAGGTTTCTGGGTTCCATTTTCTGGGACAGTGACTTGGTTAGTTCTAAGAGAAAAAAGAATCAAGATTAAGAAGAAGGCAAGATGGTGAAGGATGGAGAGAGAGATAGAAGACAACCAATAAAATAAGAAGATGGAAAAATAGAGGAGAGCTGAGGAGTGAGAAGGCAGAGAAAAGAAGGAGAAGACGCCAAGGTGGGTATCTTGAAAGGGAAGAAAGGAGAAGGGAAGGGGAAGGAACCCAGTTATGGGTGGGAAAGCTCCAGTGATATCTCTTCCAAAATTTTTGGACAGTCAGAAATGTATATTTCAGCATGACCCAGAATACATATATACACATGTGCGCTCATGTGCGCACAAACACAGGCACACACACACACACACACACACACAACCACATTTCTATATAAACAGGCTAACCAACAAGTTTCATGAAATACACTTATTTGGATAATGTTCTCAGATTTTTTTTCAATTTCACTTCTATTTCATTTATTTATGCTCTTTCATGAGCTTAAATCGATTTCAAGATTTACCAACAGGAAATGACCCATGGTGTGAACAGCACTGTTTAAGTGTATTATAAACCAGAGCTGGCTTTTAAGAAGAGTGTTTTTTCTTTTCCCCCTTAACTTCCTCTGCTGGAAGTGAAGGACATTCCTGGTCATATATGTGGTTCATAAAACATTTGTTGGATAAATGAAGCATTAGAAGAAAAAAAGATGGTAAAGTCAAGAGATCATGAAAAACATACAACTGGCCCATGATCAAAGCACCATTTCACCTTGCATAAAGGTGGCTGGAGAAAGCATTGCATGTGTGATTAATTACCACAAAAATCAGTACCTCTCCTTTTATTTATTAGATAGACAAATATCAGTGTTGTTGTTGTGTTTTTTTTTTTTTTCCTGAAGAATACAAAGTGGAATACCAATTAATCAATTCTCCATTCACCATGGAAAACAGAAACGAGCTGAGAAAACAGTAACACAGTTTGGAACAGAAAAAGAATTATTCAGGGAATAAGAAAAAAAAAAAAACAGGGAACAGAAACCACAGCCATAGAGTTGTAAATTATTAAAAAGCCAATTTAAAACAATCCTGGCAGGGATTCTAAAACTCGTTTCCCTCTTGGATCTTATGTTGTTCCTCATTCATTTGTTCCTACCAGAGCATATTAGTCATTGAGTAAAGTGTTTATTTGCAATATATACATATATACGTATACACACACACACACACACACACACATATATATATATAATGTATACACACATATATACATACATATATGTATTTCTTGCAATAACTACAAATGCCCAAATTTCAAAAAATATCTATAAATGACTGCAATACTAATATGTAAAATAAGAATTCCCCTGTTCCATAACTCTACCTGAACCATATGGAAAAGCATTATATCTTAGAAGAACAAAATTCTAAGAGAGAGAGAAAAAAAAGTTCCTTAAAATAAAACTATTCACAAAAGAAATAAAAGATACTATATCTCAAAATTGAGTATGTGATGTTCTATGTACTCGGTATCAGAGAAAACTTTGGTGTGGTAAAAAAAAAAATGAGTAGAGACCACATTGGAAAACTATATTAGTTTAAAAAATTCATGCAGCAATCTATTTAAACATAAGTATTTTTATTTTAAGAGTAATAAGTGAAAATGGAGTACAAAGCTATTTTGTTCAGTAGCTCCTAATATTCTTCATAACAGAATGAACACCAAGTCTGTTCTGTTAACCTCTAGATTAAGCTAATTACCTAACAAATGGATTCGTCACTGTCTTCACTTCCTTAGTAACATCTACCTTTCAAAGTGGACCACCCTAGGGAGTCACAATTTCCTCATTGTCTTTTTTCCCCAGAAGTGGGGAGAATCAACCAAATTCACCTATTGACATGTTACCCACAGGTTTCTCCTTTTTGCTGATTCTCCTAGAATAATACAACAGCTTATGTCTCCTCTCTGAGCCAATTATTATCATCGAATCTTAGAACTAACCCAGTCTATGCCAGATGAAGCAGTAGATTCGACAGATTGTAGATATTTCAGATAAACAAGAGTACAAGAAGCCAATTTTTTGGTGGAATCTATTCAACCTCATGTGCATGCCCAGAAAAGGAAAAAAAAAAAAAAACAGAGACATTTCTATTTCATGTTGAAAGTCAGGTAAAAACAAACAACAAATCACCAGTATAACTGTATAAAATAAAGCATTCTGAATGCCTCGTTCAAACTAAATTTTTTATAAATACAGGCTGCCTGTCTTTCTCTCACTATATTTAACAAGCTCCTGCCTTTGTTTTACAATGATAATACTCAAACACTCCAATCTTATCAAAGTCTATATTTAAGAATAATAAACCCAAACACAACAAGGCTCCAGTCCCATTTCCCAATAAGCAACATTGAATATATATATGTGTGTGTGTATACATATATCTGTAACTAAATGCTTTGTTGACAAAAATCTAACTGAGAATTGAAATATTCGTTTGTATCCAGTAGTTACCATACTTTAAAAATAAAATTAATTTACCAAAGGAAGAGGTGGTAGTTCAGCTACTCAAGAAGCTCAGACAACTGTACACATAAGTGCAGGTCAGCTTCCCAGGACTATTCTGGTTATATGGACAGATGACACCCAGGATTCCACTTGTGGAAGGCAGACAGAAGAAGTGAGTCTATGACAAGGACCACGACCTGAAACGAGGTGTGGACATCAACAGTGGGAAAGCAGACAATAGAAGAACATGACTGAAGCTGACTTTGGAAATGTGGAGTGTCATCAGAGCAAAACTCCAGGTGTCTTCAATGTGTGGAGAGCCACTTCCAAGATGCTATAGGGCAATCACTGCAATGGCCACATTTCCTTTCACAAATATAAACGGTGTTAAGACTAAAAATACACTTGTAGCTTCCTCCTGCAGGCTGCTGAGAAAAGCAACAGCCTGCAGGAAGAATATGGGGTGTGAGTATTTCATATGTGCCCACGGTCACAGCTCTGTGAGACTCCTGAATGGGTGCTATGAAAATAAGATGTATTTTTGGAGGGTTCTTCACGGTGTGTCTACCTCCAGCCATAATAAGAAAGCAACACTCTTTTAAAGGAGGGACCAAAGTAACTGCAGACCCAAATCAGGTTGCTTTCTTCACAGCAGAATCAACATGCTCTAGTGAGATATTTGAGGGAAAGGTACATTCTATTCAAGGATCTAATCGCACAATTGTTTTAAGTCAGGAATACTGTGCTCATGAACAGCATAAATGAACTTCTGAGTTCAAATTAATTACTGTAAAATGCAGGTTACTCCACAGTGTAAAATAAGCAATAACATGCAAATAAGAATTTTGCTTCTATAATTCTCTATAGAAGTATCTATTTTTCAACTCTACTGGATTATTCTTTTTATATTTGTTCTTTTTTAGGTATACATGACAATAGAGTGTATTTTTGACATATTCTACATAGATGCAATACAACTTATTCTAATCTGGATTCTATTCTTGCGGTCGTACATGATGCAGAGTTACCCTGGCTATGTATTCATATAAAAGATTAGGAAAGTTATGTCCGATGAATTCTACTGTATTTCCTGTTCCCCTCCCTTCATTCCCTTTTGTCTAATCCAATGGACTGCTATTCTTCCCCTCCCCCACCCTCCCTTGTTGTGGGTTAGCATCCACAAATCATAGAGAACATTTGGCCTTTGGTTTTTGGGGACTGGCTTATTTTACTTAGCATGACATTCTCCAGTTCCATCCATTTACCAGCAAATGCCATAATTTCATTTTTCTTTATGGCTGAGTAATATTCCATTGTGTAATATTCCATTTTCTTTATCCATTCATCTGTTGAAAGGCACATCTACTAGATTATTTTTGATAGCACATAAAAATACTATTCTCTCTCTCTCATCTTTAAAACTCTTCCCTAGACCCAGAGTGTACATGCCTGGCCAGCTATCATTTCATGTCACCATAACTCTTTAGAACAGACAACTCCAAAGAGCTGTCTAGACTTTGGGTCTCCCTTTTCTCACCTCCTATCCGAACGAGAACTCAAGTTCCTTGTTCTGTCCTCCCATTCCACAGACATGCTGGAGGTCCCCTTCCAAAGCTCTCCATTCTCAGTCCCCAATTTATTCCACCCTGAGCAGCACTGGGGACAACTGCCCACTGGCTCCTAGAAGCTCTCTTCACTCACCTCTTGAACCCTCTCCCGCTAGCTCACCAGCAGATCTTTCCACCTCCCTGGGCCCCTCCTCCCTTCCTAATCCCATGCGCTGAACTGCTAGGGTCACAAACCTTCCCTTCTCTATTTTTGCTCTCACCTAAGATGATGAATGATAGCCCACAGCATTGAATGCCTCTCCTACCCTAATGGATCCCAAATTAATTCTTCCAAACCTCCCTCCTCTTTCCTTGGAGCCCCAAACTCACTTGTCCAACTTCCAACTCAATCATCCTGCTCAAATGTGCAACAGGCCTGTCAAATTTAATACAGCTGAAAGGCAATTCCCTTCCAGCCCCACTCTTCCCATCTTAGTAAAGAACAGCTATTTGCTTAATAGCTGAACCCCAGGCCTAGAGTCACCCCCACTGTGCTCCACTTTCCACCCACTGAAGTGGACCTGTTGATGCCTTCCTGTTTATACTCCTGCCATTTATTTATTTATTTATTTATTTTTCATATATGACAGTGGAATGTATTTCAATTCTTATTACACATACAGAGCACAATTTTTCATATCTCTGGTTGTATATTGTATACACAGTATATTCACACCAATTCATGTCTTCATACCTGTACTTTGGATAATAATAATCATCACATTCCACCATCATTAATTACCCCATGGCCCCTCCATTCCCCTCTCACCCCTCTGCCCTATCTAGAGTTCGTCTATTCCTCCCATGCTCCCCCTCCCTATCCCACTATGAATCAGTCTCCTTATATCAAAGAAAACATTCGGCATTTGGTTTTTGGGGATTGTCTAACTTAGCATTATCTTCTCTAACTCCATCCATTTACCTGCAAATGCCAAGATTTTATTCTCTTTTATTGCTGAGTAATATTCCATTGTGTATATATGCCACATTTTTCTTTATCCACTCATCTATTGAAGGGCATCTAGGTTGGTTCCACAGTTTAGCTACTGTGAATTGTGCTGCTATAAACATTGATGTGGCTGTATCCCTGTAGTAGGTTGTTTTTAAGTCCTTTGGGTATAGACTGAGGAGAGGGATAGCTGGGTCAAATAGTGATTCCATTTCCAATTTTCCAAGAATTCTCTATCCTTCTTTCCATATTCGCTGCACCAATTTGGAGTCCCACCAGCAGTGTATGAGTGTACATTTTTCCCTACATCCTTGCCAACACTTATTGTTATTTGTATGCATAATAGCTGCCATTCTGTCTGGAGTGAGATGAAATCTTAGAGTGGTTTTGATTTGCATTTCTCTAATTGCTAGTGATGATGAACATTTTTTCATGTATTTGTTGATTGATTGTACATCATCTTGAGAAAAGATAGCCTCTTCAAAAAATGGTGCTGGGAAAACTGGAAATCCATATGCAACAAAATGAAATTAAACCCCTATCTCTCACCATGCACAAAACTCAACTCAAAATGGATCAAGGACTTAGGAATAAAACCAGAGACCCTGCATCTAATAGAAGAAAAAGTAGGCCCTAATCTTCATCATGGGATGGACTCAAACTAAAAAATTTCTACTCAGCAAAAGAAATAATCGGTGAGGTGAATAGAGAGCCTACATCTTGGGAGCAAATCTTTACCCCTCACACATCAGATAGAGCACTAATTTCTAGGGTATATAAAGAACTCAAAAAGCTAAGAACCAAAAAACCAAATAACACAATCAATAAATGGGCCAAGGTCCTGCCCTACATTCTTGATGGTATACAGTAACTTGAAAGTGTTTGTAAAAGGTAAAATAGATCATGTCATATTCCTGCAGTTCCAGTGGTTTCACATCATCCAGTGGTTTCACATCATGTTTAGAACAAAACCCAAAGTATTTACACCATGACTTCGAGGCTGGACCTACTCTGGCCCTCATCTCTACCACTTTTCCATTGCCCCCTCCTCTGGGCCTTCTTGCTGCGCTTCCTCACACAGGTGCTACTCATTTGAGCCTAAGGGTCTTTGAACCTGTAGTTTTCTTTTTCCTGGAAAGTCTTTTCCAGATATTATTCACATAGCTTATTTTGCAGAGACTTTTTTTTTTTTTTTTTGGTGGTGGTGGTATTGGGGATTGAACCCAGGGGCACTTTACCCCTGAGTTGCATGCCCCAGCCCTTTTTTATTTTTGAGACAGAGTCTTGCTAAGTTGCCCAGGCTGGTGTCAAATGCACAATCCTCATGCCTCAGCCTCCCAAGCACTGGAATTACAGTCGCGTGCCACTGCCCAGAGACTTCTTTGATGATACCTAAAACGGCATCTTTCTTTAATTTTCCTACAGCACGTATACTACTTAGCCAATATCAGCAGTGTCTCCTACTAGAATGTACCATCCAGGACAAGGAGGACTTGCTCATCTTGGAGCCCTTGTGGCTAGAACTGTGCTTGGCCTATATAAGGCAACACTACATCCTAGAAGGAAGGAGAACTCCAAACCTGCTAAACTCTTCCATCAAGGCAGTAGTGAAGGGGCTGGGGATGTGGCTCAAGCGGTAGCACGCTCGCCTGGCATGCGTGCGGCCCGGATTCGATCCTCAGCACCACATACAAACAAAGATGTTGTGTCCGCCGAAAACTAAAAAATAAATATTAAAATTCTCTCTCTCTCTCTCTCTCTCTCTCTCTCTCTCTCTCTTTAAAAAAAAAAGGCAGTAGTGAACCCAGAGCAACTCTGCCCATGATTTGTTATGATAGTCTATGCTTTTCTGCTACTAAATATCTATAAAAGCCCATGAAATTCTCCTGGGAAACTGACCATGACCCTCACCAGACTGAACGGAAATTCCTGGACCAATTATTAAGAAGCCAAATACTCCTTTTAGGGTCTTGTTTACAGACATCATGTCTCAGCTACATGGCAGCAAATGCTCATCCCTGCATGAGGAGCTCAGCACCTCTCCATGTGACACCCAGGGCTGAGTGCTGTTTGTGCTTTGGTACCAATTGGCAGAGTGTTTTCCTCAGGAGATCTTCTCTCACATTCTCCTTCTTATAGCTCTATTCTAAACATGTTCCTTTACTGCTTCACTCCAGGACATTATTCCATTCTTCTTCATATCTCACATTCTATCCAAGGCTCACTAAGATCTCTGCATGCCCTGGGAAAGCTGACAACTTTAGGCCAACAGTCTTTACCAACTCGGATGGGCAGAGGTTCAAGTCTCATCAGAAAGCACTTCCTAGCCTTCTGCTGTTCCTCAAGCATTCTTGTGGAAATTTCAGCCCAGCACATCCCCAAACCCTCACCACCCCCTTCTGAGCATCACAGTCAAAACGTTTCTTCCTTCCACATGTAACAACCTACATGGAATTACTTTCCTTAAACACAACTCTATTTATGATTATAATTAAGCACTTTCCATTTGCACAATCCTGGCTGGTCTGTGGTAGTCCAACTTATTCATAATAATAGTTATACAATTATTTTTTATGGTTTATTTGTTGAATGTTGACATTGCCCATTAGCCTTTGAGCAATGTGGAACAGCAGCTGTTTTGTTCCGCATTATATGCTTGGTGTCAATAACGCCTGATAATGATAGATGCTCAATAAACACCTAAAGGAACAAAAGACTTGAGACATGATGCATTAGATTAGCTTTGAATGTGCATATTCACAGCCCTTTGTATGATGTGACATATCGGGTAATCTTATTTCCCAGTCAGAGACCAGATAGGTCATGACAAATTAACCAGTACACTTATCTAATTTATGAGTGGCATTTTGAAAATCATACTTTCCTGTCGTATTTTCTTTTGCTCATCCATACCAGACTACAAATCCTAAGTGGGAAGGGAAGGAACAACTCTCTTCCTAACTCTCTCTCTCCTGAAGCCAAAAGCCCAGCTGCACATGCGAAAATAAAGACTGAGCAATGACTGAACTGCCCTTTCCTTTACCCATTCTGTGAACTAGGCCCACTCCACTGGACACATTTACTATCATCTAATTAACCAGTTTAAACAATAAGAAAAACTTACAAAATGCTATAGCAATATTTTTAGAATATGGTGATTATAAATACAATGTAAACTAATAAAAACAAAAACATGAAATATTCCTGTACAATTTCTCATACTAATCTTTCATCCCTCATAATTCGCTGTTGTGATGACATCCCGGTTTTTATAAAAAACAGAGAAAAAGAAATTTTGAACATTATTGCCTATGGTATTGAGGCAGAACAATCATAATGATAAATAACTGCAAACATTTACTGATATTTATAAACACTAGACATTTACATTACTTTCTTACTTAATCTTCCCAATAATCTTAGAATAGATCATGTTACCCTCATTTTGTCACTGGGTGAAAACGAGGACTAATGAGATTAAATAACTTTCCCACATTCAGTACTATGAGTGAGAAGCCAGGATTCCAAGTGGTACATCTTTGATCTCCAATCTCATGTTCCTAGTAACCATAGCACAGTCCAGCAGGTTTATGATTAAACAAATTTTTATTCTTAATATGAAATATTTGCCAAGTAAAACACACTACATGAAAAATATACCACTAACAAATGTATTCATGTATGTATTATGTAGAGTTTTAAAAAGATCTTCTGCAATGAAATATTTTCAAAAAAATTAAATTTTAGCCATCTATTTTATATATTCATATTAAATAAAAACTAACTCTCCCATAAAATGATGATGGCAAATAAGATTTCTGTTTTGTTTCCTTCATTAGTGAGTCAAAACTATATAAAAGGCCATGAGCAACATTAAAATATCTATTAATCAACTGCATAATGAAATCGGTATTTCTTTTAAGTAGTATCGCAGGAAGACTGGACTCGACCATTACACATAAACATATATAAAAAAATGCAGTGTACAAAGTAGTAAGTTTCACTGCATGCTAATTCCTAGTTCTCAGAAAAACATTATATCTCTGAATTCAGAAAGAAATACATATTTGTTTTGTCTTTCAGTTATGTTATTATTTAGAGATTTGTGTATTTGCATCAGCAATATTTGTGATACGAAATAGGGCTTGACTTGAATAAAACCCCCGAACAGAATCCCCAGTCCCTCTTTTTCCTCTACCTTTTCTGTACAGGGTCAGGAGACCAGTACCTGGCCCATAATGGCACAGAAGACAGTGGTTTTCTGGTAAGCAGTGAGTGCTTACAGCTCAAAGTTGTAGACTAAAATTCCTGTATGCTCTGAATCATGAAATTTTAATATTGTTAACTTGGGAAGGTGAAATTCATTTCAGTGTTATAAAAAAATGTAACATGCAAATGGTGAATAACACAGTTCTTCAGTATGTTTGCAAAACTTTCTCTAAGTTTGCAATCCAATATAATCTCTCTCTATTGAATCCTACTTTACATAAGAACCCAAACTACCATGTTTACTAGCATTTTATGAGAAGACCATGTTTTATGTATTCATTAATCATATTTTCATTACAGGCCTCAGTAGTCAATACAATGTCAAAGCAAAAACTAATATATCTTAATCTAGCATCATTTGTAGGCACAGAAGACAAAATACATTCACATCTCATTTAAAAGGGAATGAGTCAATGATTATGGGCTTTTACATTTCTATAGATGGTAGGAAGAAAGAGACGGTATGATGTTATCACAATTTTTTCTAGTAAAATTTTTGGGAAAAAACAACTTAGAGAAAATAACTTCATGATCAGTTGCATAACTACCAAAATTTAATGAAATAACTAGGTATTATTACACACAGTCATGTGTCACAGTATCTCTCTGCCTTCTAAACCCTAGAAGAGAATGTTTATATTTCATTTAAAAATATTTCTGTTACAGTAAGTCATCCTGTTATTTAAAATAATACTGAGACTTATAAGATGATAATAACTGAGCTCCCTGATTTTTTTTTATAATCGAACAACTAACTTCAACACAATAACTTTATTAATTATTTATTTATTTTTATGTAGTGTTGAGGATCGAACCCAGGGCCTTGCAAGTGCTAGTTGAGTGCTCTACCTCTGAGCCACAAGCCCAGTCCTAGAATTATTTTAATGGTAACCTACAAGTCACTCAAAAGTGAATGATTAGATTTCAGGAATTTCAACTTCATCCCATTTTTTATTACTGCAATAATAAAATAAGTTCCAGTCTAAACAAAATAAGGAGAAACATCCTGATTTACTTTTTAAAAGAATTCATAATGACTAACTTCTATGAGGGATCCAAACACTGCATACATAATCTCACTCGCTACAGACTTCCCTTGTCATCTGACCATTTAAAGGTAAGCATTACTTTGCAGATTTAGATCCCTGAATTCTGACATTAAATGACCTAATAAAAATGCAGACTAACTAAGGAAAACCGAAGCAAATATCTACACAAATATGGTTCCTACTAAACTGTGCTCTATTCAATGGCTGATCAGTAGTTTTCTTTGAATGTAGGGTTTGCATACAGCTAAGAGTGCACTCATTGAATAAATGAATAAATGAACACTTTTCTCTAGTGCCGAAATAAATCAGGGCTTTCTTTGTGTCTCTTACCTTTGCCATGGCTTCTCCCATCCTCCAAAAGCGGCACGACGATAGTGTTGTTCACATTTCCAGGTGACCGTACAGCTGTGTAGACAACAGGCACCGACTGTACCACCACGGGGATGCGGTGAACATGACTCAGTTTGTTAGACTGTAAATTCATGGGACTTGAAGGCGGTACAGGATGGATAATGTGCAAAAACTGCTGGCCTCCCACGCCAGACGCAGAGGCAACAAGGGGTCCTGGAGTTAATACTGTTGACGAAGACGATGCTGAAGATACTGATGTTATAACAGTTGGGGATGAGGCTGGACGACTAGATGAAGATGAAGAGGTTGAAGTGGAAGAAGGTGAGGAGGCGGATGCTGTCATGGAAACTGGGGAGGATGAAACGGCAGTGGGGGACGTCCTGGCTTTGTTTATTGACAAGTCCACTGGCTCAGTTTGTGTTTGGAAGTGATCGACGGATAATGAGTCCTCCGGGGGCTCCCCTTTCACATTATTTAGCAACAGGGGTACAGCTTCCATATCGGGGTAGTTGTGGACGTTTGGAGACTGTGGGGAGAAAAACAGAACACATGTTTACCTTTGTTAATTATACATTTTAATAGATGTAGGATTCATTACTTGAATGTTTATTAATTTTTTTTCTTGTTGCCATAAGATGTTAATTTGTTCCCCCAATATTGGAAGAATTGTTCGGTGACCGTCATGGTGATTAAAACTGCAGGTACAAAAGTACAAAGCAGTAAGACAAGTCCTCTGCCATAAAGACATTTTCATTCCATCAAGGAAGAGCAACACAATTATTAAAATAGAGTGAAATCAACGCTTTACAGAAGAAAAAGAGGCCACAGGAATCTAAGAATGAACAGAAAGTTACACAGAATCTTCTAAAAGACAAGTTCAGAGTACAAAGTTTTATCTACTTGTAACTGTATAAATACAACCTATTTAATTAAAAGTTTCCTTTTGTTGGTTTGATTCATCACCTGCATTATGAGTCTCGGTTTCCTGTTATAAACTTATGCTAGTTTTCATTAGATGAACTTAAATATCCTTTGCAGCTCTGAAATTCTACAATATAATGTCTACCCTTATTCAAATTATCATAACTTGGAGACATAATATCACTTGTAGTGACCCTGGGGAAACTCACTACATTTCCACTTCACATTTCCTGGAAGAACTACTATAGCTATGTTCATTTTGAACATTAGAAAAGAACACAAAGTTCTTCAACCTCCCAGGTCTGATAACTAAATTACTAAATAGTAGTCATTTCTAATGACTGAATTACAATTTATTCAGCATATGACAAATTTTTTTCTTAAAAACGTATACAACTACTATACTGGTATTTTAGAAAAAAAATCTTATACTGACAACTTCAACTGGTCTATGGTTTTTGGTTTAATTTAAAATAATAATAATTGTGTCCAAGTTCATTTGCATTCGTATAAATTTTAGTAAGATAAATTTACTAACAAAGACCTCAAGATCTGACCCAGACTAATGTTCTCAGCATGCTATCAGTGGGCATGAGTATATCTCTATTCATATACTTTTCACTCATAAATTTAAGAAGCACTTACTGATTGTCTGCTTCTGAGACCTCAAATAGCCCAATGGTTCTACTGGTGTTATGTCAGTCTAGCCTTGACAAAAAGAGCTAGCCTAAAACAGGTTATTTTGGTAACACTTAATTTATCCAGGCTAGAATGCATGTTATTATTCTATTAGATGAAGACCAAACTCCTCAGCTTTTTTATGATATCAGGACAATAATGTCTAAAATTATGTTAATTTATTATTTCAGTCTTGGTTTCATAAAAGATTCTGGCTTGTTATTCTCCACCAAAATGTGAGCCTACATTTTTAAAAAAATGTGTTTCCAAAAGCCTTTCTTTATAGAATATAAATTATAGCTCCATTCAAAATATAAAATAGGCAATAATGCAAGAGCATTTTATTCATCAACAATGAGGGGGGAAAATGCATCAACTAAATCAGATCAACTAAAAAGGACAATGGGCTGATGTGTTAATGGTTTTCTTTTTTTTTCTTCTTCCTAACTAGTATGGCTAGTTACCTAAAAAAAAATGTGAATTAAGGAAAAAAAAAAGAACCATTCAAAATATCTCCTGTATGAAATTCTAAATGACAAGGTTTTCATTTATGTGCTGAAATATAATGTTTTAAATCAAAGACATTAAGAAAAACAAAACAAGCACCATAAATTGAATTTTTTAGTAAAAAGTTATGAGTACCATTTACTCTTACAATAAGAACAGTATTTCAGTTTGTTCTCAGCATTACCATTTAATTTCTTTGTAGAATTATGTCAGGTGTTTCTTATTAGTATGTTATACACATATGGAAATTCTTTGTTGGGGCTGCTTTCATACCAAGGTACCAACTGGATTATGATTAAAAATATAAAACACATCATTAAGTACATGGACTGAATGCCACTGGTTTGACCTTAAATATACTCTTGATCAGCTCCTCTCTTCTTCTTAGGTATTAGACATTCCCCAAATCCTTATTTTGGAAAGAGTTATTATTTCCACTGCAATTTTTTCTCCGCATACCTATCTTAGCCATAGGTGCCTCCGTGCATTTACAAACCAAGGGCTGGGAGTACTTCAGTGCTGTAGAAACAGGTGATAATGACACTAGCAGGTGACAACAATACAGGAGCTGAGAAATGCACAGCTTGTTTGCAAAGAGATTGCTTCTGAGGCCCTGAGGCCTCACTGGGCTTTGCAAGCAGCTCAGACTTCTCTGGATGATTAACAGGAGGCTGCTGGTTTCTTTGGTCGGTTTCTGCTTCATTCCTGGCTAAGAAAACACCTATTCCTTCAGCTGTTGCACAGGGACAGAAGAGTTTCTCTCCCAATTCCCTTGCCTATGCTGGAAAGCTGAGAAGACCAAATACTAAGAGTCACTAGGTGCTTTCAGACACTTGAGAATTGCCATCTCTCATGTGCTCCAACCGAAACAGAGAAATTACTCATAAAAATAAGGAAGAATAAACCAATCAAAGACTTGGGGCCTAGGACAAATTTATGCATGAATCTATAAATGCAAACATCCACAGAGACACAGGGTGCTTCCTTTTGCATGTGTGGCAGCTGAAGTGCAGGCAGCATATTCAAAAAGAACACTTCATCAGTATAATCAGGACAAAAATCTCTCCTGTACCATTCATCTGTATTCAGTGTTGACATAGCATTGCACTTGGACAGCCCCTACTTGTATGATATGATAATGTGGCAGGTAAAGCCATCCATAATTCCAGGTTCGGGCTGCACAAGCATATGGGTAAAGCCAGCCACACTGCAAAGACGTGGATTCAAAATGGCTATGGTGTGCTCCTGTTCCTCCTGTTAAGGAAAAGACCTGATAGGCTCAGCCCTGAAATCAGCATTAGGAATCCATTGCTTTACTCCTGGGGAGTGGAAACTGAAACTCACTGGTTCTGAGGTTTGGACCCTAAAGGGGAAGCTTCAGTGAGGTACCTGGAGCACAGGAGATGGCCAAGAGGAGAAGTAAAGGTGAGGACAAACAGAGGAAAACAGGAAACCAGCCCCTGGGCAGCTGGAAGCCAAGGGAAAAGACCACCCACACTGGGGAGGAGCGGGGACATGTCACCCAGGAACAGCCTTGAAGGGACAGGGACCCCAAGAAGACAAGACATAACAAAGAACATTTGGAAGCATGATGAGGAAGACAAGCTTCTGTAAAAGTACTGAAGAAAGGCTTTCATACTAAAACTTGACCCTTGTTTACTAATGCCTCAGTTCTTGATAGAACATTGATGGACTACTCACGGCAGGTTCGAAGGAATGTTTTGTGTTTGCAAATAAACTCCATCCAGATTTTTGCCTGGGAGTGACGCTAGCTGAATTTTTGCTATTGGTTCCCCTGGTATGAGAACACTGGATTTTTATCAAAGAGAGTTATTTTATTTTCTAAAAGATGTTATCTCTAAAAGTGTATGAAATTTAAAAAAGTTTTATACTATGTATTAAGAAGTACTGGCTGGGTGCAGTGGCACATGCCTATAAATCTCAGGGGTTTGTGAGGCTGTGGCAGGAGGATCACAAGTTCAAAGCCAGCCTTAGCCACTTAGTGAGGCTGTAAGCAATTTAGTGAGATCCTGTCTCAAAATAAAAATATAAAAAGGTCTGGGGAATGTGGTTCAGTGGTTAAGTGCTCCTGGGTTTGATCCCAGGTGTCATAAAAAGAAAAATACGTAAATAAAAAAGAGAGAGAGAAGGAAAGAAAGAAAGAGAAAAGGAAGTAATAGCATAAATACACACAAAAGTCCAGCAAGGGAAACAGAACAATATATTTCATAAGCAATGTGTGTGAAAAATATACGTGGAATCCGTTGTCACATATTATTGTTTTTTCACAAATCTGAAGGTTAGTTTTACTCATTATAATCTACTCAAAGTATTATACAGAACGTTCTAATGAACATGTTCTTTTAAGTATTCTGGAGACCGCTTTTGAAGCTTTGCTACAGACATATATTTTTTCTGAATAAACATCTGAAAATGTAACTTCAGCTTCAGGCATTTTGCTGAATGAAAGCAAGAAGGCATCTAAAACCCCCCACTTGTTAGTTTCCAGAGTACTAGATGAATTTCCCTCAGTCAATCATGGAGTTTATTATGGTCTGCCACTGAGTAAGAAGCATTTCTAATGCTGTTCATGTGTTTTACTCACCTGGAATTTTTAAAAGGAAAAAACCATGTCTGACACACCCTATCTTTGGAAAGCCCTTTAGAGAATGTTATGAGTTGCCAGGTTGGGGACCATATGAATAATACACGGCTAAATGTTACCCAAGACTATATACTTTCTGTTTCATCTAATGGCACTAGGGATTTTTGGAGAGGTGGCCCTTGCACACATACATGATGGTGACAATTATCCATCCATCATTTCAAAGAACTGTTTTATTTTCGTTTTACAATTTTTTTGAGAAATAATTTCATGGCAGTTTTTAGAAAAGATTGTAAAGTGACTTGTCTAACATCACCTAGCTTGTGGTTAACTATGAAAAAGACCTTTGTTTTGTAGCCTGTTGTGTGATACTTTAGGAGGAAAATGAGATTTGGGGATAAAAGTACTTGAGCTCATGACCTGCCCCTGCTACTTATTAGCTGTGCTATCTTGGCAGCATCACTAAAATTCTCCAAGTCTCAGCTTCTCAATCTATAAGGGAGTAATGTTAAGTCCAAGTTTGTTAAATTGTTGTAAAAACAGAACTAAAGTTATCAAGCACTTTTAACCGTGAGAAATGTGAGAGACAAGCAGATGAGCAGACTTATGTCTTCTTAGAACTAAAAATTCCAGACACAATGCCATCTATTACTAAAACCATCTCAGAGGTGACCCGATTCACTGAACGCAGCATGAGATGTATTCTAATTCTGGATCATGGACAGTCGTTGCCAAACAACCAAACAGATCAGGGCTACAAAAGCAACTGAACAAATTGCTTTAGAGACCACTTAGGACTTAAAAAATAGAAATTCTGAAATAAGAGAAAGACAGTTACTTAATGATGTTGTTTCTGACCATACAACAGTAGACAGAATATGTTTTAACTGACTGAGCTGATTTTGTAATTCCACCATGCAACCTCCCTCTATCAATCTATATTTCAAGGTGCATATACTTTATGACAGTAATATATAAATGTACTCAAATAATTGGGAGATGTTGGTTATTCTTATAGAGTTACCACAGATGAGTAGAGGATATTAGCTTCCTATGTCTTAGAAGAAAATTACATAAAGTTTAGTTTGACTTAATGACTATCTGGAAAGTACTTTCAAAAGCAAAAAAAGGAATTAAATTGAACCCTGTCTGTGATCACTAGACTTTTTAGTAATACTGCATTATTTTAAGTGCAAGTACATTTTAATTAAAGAGCCAAATCCTTTAACATGATGTGTACAGTATATACACAGCTCAGTCTTTGCAACTTCAGTTTCTCTCATGAAGAGATGAAATTTGAAAGGTGTGAGCACTGTGCTTGGAGCAAGTGCTCTGCAATTTTGGCAGGCTATTTTGCTCTCCGTGCAAAGGTCACTGAACAGCCATTTGTAAAGAGAGCATGGACTACACTTTGCTCTGTACTCTTACGAAAAAGGAATGCCTAGTTTTTAAATTTTTTTCCCCGTGTCCTGATGTTCATAATTTTACCTTGCTTTCAGTGATTTTTCTTATTCACATGTTCAAGGAAAAAGTCTTAAACTAAATACAACAGAAGTGAGAATTTATAAAACCGAGAAAAAAATTAAAGAATACTAAAGAAAGATAAATTGTAATTCCTTTAAAAGTATGCATGAGCGAGTAAAAGGAAGCAAATAGAATTATCCTACACTGACAACCTGAAATTTGTTCTCCAAAGCCTTGAATACATTATCTACTATAGGTAAGAGAAGATATTTAAATGACTTTTTTATGTCAACATCTCAATTGTAAACGTGAGAAATGATTGATTCTGTTAGAAAACCCAGAACATATGCATAACATAATGAACTCTCTTCACATTTACATTAGTTTTTATGCTTTCAGACTTGAATTAAAAATGGTAATCCTTTAAAAGTTAAATGCACACATTTAAATTGGTCCCAAAGTTTCCTTATATCCTAGCTGTATATTTTCAAGACCTGTATCCTAGGATTTTCGCAAATTATATCATTTACCCTAATAATCAGACTATGTTTACAATTGGCTATAACTTTGAAACTCTGGCCTCACCCATATGTGCTGTGAAGTTGAGCTGGTACAAAAGGAGGAGAAGAGGGATTTTTTTCAATGCATTTTTTTTTAAACAAATTAATAGCAGACATCCCTAAGAACTGAAAAGGGTTAAATAAACATGTTTGGACATAAATGTACATAGATTACACACAAAAATACAAATGCTTAGCAAATGAATGACGTGTTTAACAAAACTCAGTTGATGACAACTTATCCCATTTGAGAGAAATGAGGATGATAGTAAAGATATTTTGAATCTTAAACTACTTACATTTTATTCATCTGGTCAAATTGGACAAAGAAGTGATATCACTAAAACAAAGGTCAAAAGAGGAAGTCTAGGAAAGTAGTTTAATTCCTATTGTCTGACAGTTGCTTTTAAACTTAACCTCATAAAGTACGCCAAGACATCTGAAAAATAAATTTTATCATTTCGACTTTATCACATTTTGGGATAGGGAAAACTATAGCAACAGTAAACAGATCAGTGATTGCTAAATAGTTGGGGGAAGGAAAAGAAGAGGGCAATGAATTGGTGCAGCACAGTGAATTTTGGGACCTTCAAATTATAGGAAACTGTGTGGCATATGTATGTCACTATGCATTTGTCAAAACCCACAAACTATACAATATAGAGTGAACCTTAATGTAACCTATGGACTATACTTAATAATTATGTATCAACATAAGTTCATTGAATCATTAAACATAACAAATACACCACACAAATGCAAGATGTTAATAATAGGAAATTATATGCAGAGATGGGTTGTGACCCCATGTACTCTCTGCCAAATTTTTCTACAAACGTAAATTTGTACTAAAAGTATAGTCCACTATTTGTTTTAAAACTAAATTCACTATTAATGCTGTTGAGACCCTGTTTTTATCTATTATTTTGTCTACCAGTTGCAAAACTAATGATCTAAAATGATAATCATGGCATTTCTAAATTTAAAACAAGAGGCAACTCTTAACAGGTTTCTTTTCTACCTCAGATTAGAACTTCTTTCATCATTTCAGTTTTAAACTTATTATTCAGTAGATGCTTTAAAACACTATAGTTTCACTATACATACGAGGAAAAATGTTTTATCAACTTTTATGGAATGAAAAGTTCATTTAAATGTTTCTCCTGAACCATAATCTCACTCCAGTGCCTGAGGCAAATGTTCTGTGCTAGTTACATATTTTAAAATATGCAATGCTGTTTACCATTCTCCAACAGATTCATCTTCTCTGCCACCAGATGGGCCTGGCTTTTGATATTACAAAACGTTCACCATAAATAGTTATTTTTACAACAATCTATCACAAAGGCAAAATACATCACATTTCACAGAAAAGAAAACTTGACCTCCCAGTGGTTGTGATAGTCAGATGCCACATTCAGAACCCCAACACATACACATACACACAAAAACATGTAAAGGAAAATGATAACTATTTCCAATAGAGGAAGATCTAGTTGCAAAAATAAGGGTTTTACTTTGGTGATTATTAAAGCAAGTAGTCTAGCAAAACCTACATGCACTTGTCTTCTCCTAGAATACAGTTATAAAGAGATTAAAAAAAAATCCTACTAGGTCAAAACAAGACTAATGGTAAAGTTGGGAGAATTAGCCCTTTTCCCACCTCTCCCAGGAAACAGGCAGATGTGATGGGAAATATCACACATGGACAAGTGAGCACTTTAAAGGTTCCACAACTTTTTATCAACAGCGGATTTAATTCCTTTTCCGCTCTCTCATATAAAACAACACTTTAGCCTGGGCTCTTGGCTTCCAGGTAAAACTAGTACAGACTCATGCAGGACTTCTGAGGATCCAAGAGGGTAACACTGTCTAAAGGGTGTTTTAATGGTTCCATTTTGGCCCAGAACTGCCACAGGGCACATGCAGGTATACATAATCCATTTACAACATATGAACTGTACAAAGGAAGCCTCCACTGACTGTGGGCATCCAGATAAGCACATAAGCAGAGGCAGACAGACCAGGCTGGTGCTTCAGAAAAAGGCTGATAAAAGGAAAGGGCAATGGGAGACTGGGGGCAGGTTTGCCAGCCAAGAATCCCCATAACCAGGTGTAATTTACGATGGGGGAACTCTCAGCTCACTGCTCCTCTTGGCTGGGATACTTACTTATTCATCAGATATTAGGATTGTAAGAATACGGTAATAGCAATGCCAACAAAAATGTAATTAAAGACTGGCATTGTAATATGCTGGGACACAGGATTATAAATGGGTGGACACTTTCAGGAACGCTGTTGAATTGTGTCTCAGAAGTCTTTACCTCAGAAATAATCGTTTCTTTTTAAGAACCTAGGAAATGCCATTACCTTTCTATACCACTCCTCACATCTGTTTGGCAGAGAGGAAATGACCTTATATTCAGTCCGCTCAAAATATATCCCTGATTACTCTATTTTGAAGACCAAAATAATATTTGGAAATGACAACCACAATCAAATACCGATGCTGACTTTTAGGAATTATCAAAGAGAATATGCTTAAAAAATTAAAAAAGAAGAAAAAATGGAGCTATGTAAAGTTACCACAGGTTTAGTCAAGATTCCTGTGGAATTGTGGAGCTCACAATGTCAAGTGTTGGCACTGTGAAACAGCTTTGTATAGTCATCATGTCTGGAAGATGACATATGTAGCAACCATCTCAATTTCATGCAAATAAATGCTTTAGGTTGCTTTGGGAGAAAATCTCAGGAGAACAAACATCATTAACTTCAACAGTATCCGTATCTCAAGCAAAGTAGACAACAGTCAAAAAGATGCATTCCAGAAAACTTGGTTAGTTGCCTTAACAAGTGGTCTATTGAGGACATAAAGCTGCAGGTAGATAATACTATGAAACAACTTGAGAGCCTAGAAGAATTTAATTTAAAATTTCTATACTATTTTATATAAAATGTGATCTTGGAATTTGTTTTGTAACTAATACATTTAAATACCTTAACTATTAAAGTCAAAGTATCAATTCATTTACTTATCAAGCTTGGTTATAAATTTTTCTTCTTAGGGGATGATTTACTGCAGGAACCTGCATTTAGACATATTCAGCAATTTGGGATTTTTACAAAAATGTGCACATAGATGCTTTACCTTGCATAAAAACAGAACTAATTTTGGAGCAATCCAGCTATAAGCTGGATTCATTAAGACACCCAGGACAGGCATCCACAGCAGCAGGTACAGGCACCAATTCTATAGTTTCAACAGTATCTCATGTGATTCCAATGATCAGATAAGTTTGAAAAATAATATTTGTTGTCATCAAATTGACAAGTGAGAAAAAAGTTAGTGTGCAAGCATTTATATAAACAATGAAATTAATTTCATGCCTCCAAAATTTATACATGAAAATAAAAGGACAGAGGAAATACTCCAGAATTTTAACTAAATGGTTTTCCATTAGAGGAATGTGTGCAAACTACATTTGTTATCCTTTTTTCCCTCAGTATTTCCTGTTTCCTAAAATGAATCTTACTACTTTTTAAAATAAATGAAAAAAGAAAAAAATAGTAAAAATTTAAAATGCATTAGTTTTTAATTGACTCATAATAAAATAGAATTCTCAACTTTTTTTTCATTGAAACAATAATATATTTTTCCTAGATTCTAGTGAAATACAATGGTATTTGAAGATAGCTATCATGTTATACTGCTTCCAGAAGAAAATAACAGATCTTATTAAAGCTCATGCCATGGGAGTTACTACTATAAGTTTAGACTGGTAGTAAGTATATTCTATAGAAATTATTGTATGTATCCACTTATAATTTGGAATTAAACTAAAAAAAGGAGTTAAGTGTAGTTGACAACTGAAAATTTGCCATTTCAATACACCCATTGGATTAAAACTATCATTATTGGTCATCCCAAGCCACTCATTATAGTGTACTAAGCAAACATTTTTACACTTGAAAACTATCACAAATATTTCCATATCCATGCCTTTTCTTTTGATGAAAAGCTTTCTCCCAATCAGTATTTGGTGAACATTACTATATAATCATCCCAGCACTGTGATAAGTCTGGGGGTGTTACAAAAGGATTTTTAACCTTTATCCCAAGAGAAGCAAGTCTTTTCCCCCAGAGACTTAAGAACATTTCCATCGCTTTTCTAAAAGATTTTTTAAATTTTAGGTGGGCACAATGCCTTTATTTGAATAAATGAAAATTTTATTTTTATGTGGTGCTGAGAATCAAACCCAGTGCCTCACGTGTGCTAGGCAAGCACTCTACCCTGCATCACTTATTTAGTGAACTGCATTCCAAAAACAAGAAATGTATAAGTAATGTTAAGTGTTTCAACCCTACATTCTATAAACATAAAGGGCATTAAATGTAAATTTGAAGAAATAATTTAAATCAAGAATATATGGCCAGGTGTAGTGGCGCACACTTGTAATCCCAGTGGCTGCGGAGTCTGAGGCAGGAGGATGATGAGTTCAAAGCCAGCCTCAGGTATGGCAAAGTGCTAAGCAACTCAGTGAGACCCAGTCTCTAAGTAAAATACAAAATAGGGCTGGAGATGTGGCTCAGTGGTCAAGTACCCTTGAGGTCAATCCTTAATACCAAGAAAACTATATAAACAAAAAAGTAACTGTTGAGTATTATTGAGACTGTAAAATCAATTTTTATTGATTATTTTTAAATGCCTGAAAACATTTGTAATTCATATCTATTCCAACATTTTCTAGTACCTTTTCCCCCAATTTATAAATGAAGAAACATTCTTACAGAAGTTTAAGATACTATATGACCAGACACCACAAGGTAACACCGATCTATGATCTAAACATAAGTTTGATTCCGAAGCATGAGTCTACTCCCCTACGCTGTTCTTGTCACCTTTAGAAGAGGCAGATAAAGAGCCTTGAAAAGTCTTCCTCATGTAGTTCATATGAAATTAGTAGCTGGAAATACCCAGCTGAGGATGTAATAAAATAAGTTCTGCTGAGATAGTTTGCTAAGCCATAACCTACTGCCCCAATATACTTGGATGGAACAGATCAGAGGACAGGTATCCCTGTCCTTTTATGTAGTGACCCCTCATAAAAGTCTATTTCTAATTTAGTTACCCTTTGTTCTCAAATTAGGCTTGAGGATAACAACAAATAGAAAAATCATTCTTAATTTAGGAATCACATCTAGCACTTTGTGCACCACTGAAGCTGTGAAAGAAACAAGAGATGGCGGAATAAAATGGAAAAAACAAAAGCCTCATTAGATTTGAACACAGGAACAATTAGAAATGTTATGTGAAAAAATCATCTACTTTATTTCTTCCTTTTACGCTAAACACTGATAGAAAAAAATGTTATTTTTTAAAAATGTTTTTGTAGTTGTAGTTGGACAGAATGCCTTTATTTTATTTGTATACAGTGCTAAGGACTGAACCCAGTGTCTTGCACACACTAGGCAAGTGATCTGCCCCTGAGCTACACCCCAGCTCTGTTATTTTTAACCAGTGATGCATGCTCCTTAATAAAAGCTGGCAATAAATGCCTGTAAATGGAACAAGTGAGAGGTAGCTCGGTGGGGTTTTAGAACATGGGCACACACCTGAGTTCTAGTACAGGTTCTATTTATATGATCAGTTCACTCATTGTCTCTCTTCCTTTCATTCTAATTGAAAATGACTGTTGATTTTGCTTTCGCAGGTGCCTGTTATCCCCTCCAGCCTCATCAGATTCCACCCATGCTGAGTCAGGTATCACTCCTCCATGTTTCCAAAGCACTCAGCTGCGCCTCTCTTCCTCCCTCGACTGTGAGACCCCTGAAGACACCTTTTCTACTAGTCCTATCACACAGTCCCCAGCATAAAATAAGCCCTTAGTCAAAGCTCATCAGGAAAGCCCAGTAGCTCTCTATAGCCCTTAATAGTTCTCAGATTCAATAAATCTATGAAATTAGCCCACATGTAAAACTTAAACCTTAATTAACTTAATTACACCACATATAAAAATTAGGTTGAAAGATTCCACTGGGTCATTCTTTGGTTAAGAGTAAATGATTAGTTGTCATTTTATCCCTTTGTCTCACTACCGAACTTTGTTTTTAATGTATTACAAATTAATGTTTAAAAGGGATGAAAGACACACTATATAATGGGCCTAAAACAAAATGCAAGACTCATATTTTGTGTTTTTATTAATCTGAAATACACTACTTTTTAAAAAGAAAAGTCAAAAATGAAAGCTCTAAGTATGTCACGGTAGTAGGAAGTCAAAAACTAATGTTCTCACTGGTTCTAAAATTTAGTGTTAGTGTCTATCAAATTCCCTAACGTTTGATGATTCTGCATTTTTCAGTCAATCAGCGTATAATATACATGACAGGGAGATTACAAGTCCTGTAAAGAGATACAAGGAAAAATACATGCGTCTGATCCCAGTTGATTTTCTTTCTATTCCATGATAACATAAACACATGCTGCTTGACTCCTTCCTGGGTGGGCTGACTTGTACCAGCAAACCTGACTTGACATCCGCCAAACTCTCCTGCATATTTTCCATATATTGAACTCTAAACCTTTCTTCTTGCCCTGTTTACTGTTCAGTTCCTTCATGTAAATCCTATTCTCCCAGAAATTCTGCTTATTCCATTTCACAATCTCTAACCTCACCTGCACATCTGGCGTTCTCATGTTTATGAAGGGAGTAGTTTTCAACCATGAGTGATTCTGTCCCCCAGGGGACACCAAACAATGAAAATCCCGACTGTTACAAATGAGGGAAAGAGTAATAGGGACAGTTCCTACACCAAACACAAAGGATGTATGGTGCCTTTGAAGAGAAATCCTCTACTAAGCCATCATCCTCATCCTTTTCCTACCATCTCTTTTCCTTTAACATCACATATTTTCCTTTTTGAGATGATTCTATGCTCAGCTCTTTCCTTCTCTAATTCTTCCATATTTGTTAATCTCATATAGATAGATAGATAGATAGATAGATAGATAGATAGATAGATAGATAGATAGTCTGCAAACATGAGTATGTGCATTTTTGTGGGTGTAAATGTGGTTTATATACTAGCATGATTGCTGCTAGATATCTGTGTACTGTGACTTTTGAAGTGGGCGGGGGATCGAACCCATGGCCTTGCATATACCAGGCAAGCACTCTATCACTGCACCACATTCCCATCCCTGTTATGACTTCTTAGCATGAGTGCAATGAAAAATAATAGGAAGAATAACAGTTTCTGTGTGTGGTGACGAGCAACACAGAAACTAACATGGGTTTATGATCTGCACATATGGATGTATATTGTTTATTCCTCACAACATCTCAGTATAGAAAACTCTTATTAATCACATTTTACATATAGAAAACTGAGAGTTGCAGAAGTCAAAAATATGTCAGTGGTTCCACAGATTATAAGTGACAGTGTCAAAACACAATCTTCAGTGATTTCTGATGATATCTCAGGACACAATATTACAGCAATGCTGACTCCCCACACTGATTCTCTGATGTATGCCCACAGATCCAGGGAGACTGAAATCACTGCCACTGCCTCTATAAAACATTTTCCTTTAATTTCATGTGATAAAGACTACCCTATTACTTAATAAAGAAAGGGTCCAAAGGTGAAGTAAAAGCTTCCAGAGATTTCAGAAACATATTTTAGCAGAAAATTATATTTTACTTTAGTGGTTGTCTTTATGTCTCTAAAAATAGTTCTGTATATTATTCAATTGTTTATTATTGAATAAAACAGAAAACTAAGAGTTAGGCACATTAATCACTTCTCTGAACCAAATAATAAAAGTTCAGTTCCCATGAGATAAAGTTACTCTGTGTGTTTTAGTTCTTAAATGATTCTTGTGATAAAATCCCCAATTAATTATTAAATAAATAAGCAAGCCCATATTTACATGGTTCATTTTCTTCTTAACATCAGAACTCTCAGTTGCAGTAAAATGGCCAGTGTTCAATTATCTACAGTCATAGAAGGGATCAGAGTATAAGTAATCCCAAGTGACAGATAATCCAAAAAGCATTCATGTTGGGTTTTAAATTCATTATACGATTCCAGCACATTTACCACCGTAATCATATTTTTTTCCACAGGCTCATATTAAAATCTATTTGTAGTTCTTGAACAGTCCAGTTGACAGCAGGAAGGAGGACCCCAGATACATGCTGGATGACAGGCTATTAGCATGTTTTTTTTTTTTTCCTGTAGATAATTGACATGAAGATAAGATAATCAAGAATTGGTAGTAAAGTTGCATTTCATATTTATTAGGAGTTTTATATGCCCTCATTCTGTAACCATAAGCAAATTCTTTAACTTTCTAAATTTCAGTTCCTTACTTATAAAATGGTGCTAATATCAATACTGACATTTGAAGGGAGTTCTGAAAATTAAATTAAATACACAGTGCCTGACACAAAGTACTCAAAGTTAGCTGTGGTTGTTATTTTTTGTTGTGGCCTTTATCTATTTAATTCTATGATGAATATTGGACTACTGCATACAATCCTATGTATCACTTTTGTTTCCATAAAATGGAAATAATAGATTATTCAGTAAATGACGCAGTATACTACAGGGGCTACTGATAAAATATGCTCCTAGCTGGGTTCAGCAAAAGACAGCTGAGAATACTTTTACTGGACCTAAATGGAAAAAATACCAGAAAACATGGTCTCTTGTTTTAAATTTGGAGCATCATGGATGTTTCAGAATTCAAATTCTAAAATGCAAACTTCTGAAGGTAAAGCACTTTACCAGCAGGGTTTGGAGTGAAAGTGTATGCTCAAACTACTATCTCTGCAGTAAAACAAAAAAGCACTTACAATGAGTAATTTAAAAACTATAAATACCTGCACATCAGCTTAGTCCAGGTTTTAGTTTTAAACGACTTTTTCAAAAAGTAAGTTTTCAGAATTTTAAGGAGTTAGCATTAGAGACAGATCATGAAAATGAATTAAATAGAATGATACCATTAATATCAATTCTACAGCGTTTCATGAATAGTGTGCTACATATCATGGAATTACAGAGTAAGATAACTGGGGAGTTAAAAATCTCCCTTGGTTTATATAAAATGGCTTTGGATAATTTCTTGTTAATGCAACACAAATGGTAATTTGAGCTTAAATTAATATTCCTTAATTTTTCAAAGAAGATAGCAGACATCCTTACTGGTACAATGGTGACGTGGAAAAGGCATTATCCCTTCACCCTTGTTTTCAATCAGGAATTATTTTTTTTATGTCTATATTTCACTGGTGAGTTGGAGTGTATTACTGGGTCTAATTTTTAACATGCTATTAAATTCTTCAGTGCCTTCACCAGTCAGTGGGAAAGATAAACCACAAGCAGTATGACAGGAGATGGAGCTGGTTCTTGAGGAAAAAAACACTAACCTATACCTATATCTTCTCAAAATATACCAGATTACATCAGACTGAAAACAGTCCCCAACAAAAAAAGTAAAAAAATAGAATGTTGATGCATATTGGTGGAAGACAGAAGGAAAGGATTTTCACTACCACTGAACATGTAAGTATAGGAAACATTGCTGACTATAAATCTAATATATCTAAACTAAAGGGTTTAAAATTACAAAGGAAGAATTTGGTGTCACTGACAAACCAGAATTTGCTGAAAATTCTATTAAACAAAAACATCAACCAACACCAAGTCCATCCCGTGGGATGTATTAAAATTTGGGGAATATCTGACATAAGATCATGTTACTGCAGTAAATTGAAGGGCTGTACAGGCAGCAAAAGTAGCATATAAAGACTATGAAAATAAGGATTTTTAAAGAGTATTTAATGTTGTTAAGTTTGAATAAACAATAGTTTTAATCCATTCTAAAATAAAGGAGTAATAGATTTTAAAGCTTTAGTTTTCATAGTACACATTTGAAGAGTCTCCTTATGAGCCAGGCAAGGTGGCCCATGCCTGCAATTCCATTAATTTAGGAGGCTGAGGTAGGAAGATCACATATTTGGGGTCAGCCTCAGCAATTCAGTAAGATCCTAAGCAACTTAGTGAGACTCTCTCTCAAAATAAAATAAAATAGGGCTGAGGATGTAGATCAGTGGTAAAGGACCCCTGAGTTAAGTCCAGGAAGGCAGGCAGGAAGGGAGGGAGGAAGGAAAATACATTATGAAAGACATATATAGACAAAGTGTCATGATTAAAAAATCCATAGAGAATGGAGGGTCCCCCATCCAAAAAATGAGTCTATAAATGAATGAAATATTAAGATCAATCTGATGTAAATTGATCTGTGTTTCTTGTTAGGATGAAAAATAATATACAAGTAGCTCTACATAGATCATCTTATCTCAAATGTGGATCATATACTTTTTTTTCATAGTCTCAAAACCCACATTAAACTACAAAACATATTTTATGAGAGGCTTCATGGACAGGACCCAAGGTAATGAGATAGAAAATAACGCGGAAAATTTATAGCAGATGAAATGTGAAAAGAGTAGCTTGTTTTCAGTTCAATTCTCCTACTAGCAATTATAACAAAGTGGGATTAAGTTTAAAAAATACATTTTAATCACTGAAGAGCAACTTAAATAACTAGGACTTCAAGATCCAAGAAAGAAAGCAGCCCAATGAGAGCAGTATCATTCTATAGGACTTTTCTTGGCGGCGCAATCATAGTGTCAGGTATTTACTTATATACTGCAAAGTATTCCAAGACACTGTTTCAAATTCCTTCAAACTGAAAGAAATAGATAATGAAAAAAAAAACTTGACAATAATTCGTAACTTTTAACATTATCAAACATGGACTTAAAAATTTTAAAACGCTTAAGAAAATACTTAAGGAGGAAAATTGTATTCATAAATTGAAATCAGAGTGACACTTGAGGGGGCAAAGAAAGTAAGATCCTTTGAAGAGAGTAAGATCCTTTTAAAAAGCATAGAATATGGGGCAGATCTTATAAGGAGGCCCAGAAACAGTGAAGAGAGAAGTACAGGGACCAGCACAGAGCAACACTGAAAAACCTTCTGGCCAAGAATTTTCTTAACTAATGAAAGACATTATCCTACAAATTCAAGAACCTCAATAAATGTTAAGCAACACAAATTAAAAGGAAGCTACTTTTAAAGTAGACTGGGAAACAATGACTTCTGGGAATTACTTATCAACAAAAGTGATCAAAGCTAGAAGATACTGAAAGGACATCTTTAAATTGCTTAAAGAAAGAAAAATTTCAAATGACAACTTTCATCCTTGAAGGTAAACACCAGTGTGGGGTGTGTGTGTATCAGTTATCTTAAATATATTATTAAAGTGAGACATGTGTCCTTACACCTAGATGGCTGTTCACCTCGATGACATCCTAATGCCAGCACATTTGCCTTCAGACGACTGGCAAGGTAGAAGTAGAAAAAATAGAAGCCTGAAGTGGAATTCAGGGTAGATGGATAACGACTGAATGATCTGTAATAAATAAACCCCTCAACCTTGTCTTTACTAAAGAGGGCGGGCCTTCTACTCTTTAGCCTTCTTTTCACTCCTTTCTTGATGTCCATGATTTTTCTTTCTGGTTACTATCATAATTAACATAGTTTTCTTGGAGGAACTGAAATCAGGAACAGAATAATATTATTTAACATTTTACACAAAATATTAAAATGCACAAATACTCTATTAGAGATTTGCGGTTTTCATTCTTTGCCACTCCCCCGATCCCCTTGCAGTGCTGGGGACTGAACCCAGGACCTTCTTGCACATGCTGTTCTAAGTGCTCCACTATTGAGTTACACCCCCAAGCCCCATGGCTGTTCTATATCTCCCTGAAGCAGAGGAGCTAGAACATCAAACTCCTTTTACCTTAAGGTCCTAGATTTCGCCAATGAGGTGCACTCATGAAGGGATCAGCAGGCAGAAGTGGGTCTCCTTGCTGGGGGCTGGCTACAGTACTCAACATGGTAGGGTTGAGCCAATTTTATTGGTAGCAGTAAGGCAAGAGCACAGCTCCCTAATTTTTGCTTCCCAGTGATGGCAATCAAAGGTACCAAAACAGATGGGACTTCCATTCCTCCCTCTCTCCAATGGATTTTGTAACCATTTAAGTCTCTACATTAAATTCCTATCTGAAATATCTAGAGTAGTCACAGTTTCCTGCTCTAAATATCAGCATAATTGTCAAAGGAATGGAAAAGAAAGAACACGAATACAGATTTTTTTAAAAAGGTAAAGAGGAGAAAAACAACACATATAAACAGCTCACAGTCATCTATTAGTCTCTGTGTCCTCTATTCTGTACCACTGGTCTGTAAGTCTACTTTGGTGCCAATACCATGCTGCTTTTGTTACTATTGCTCTGTAGTACAGTTTAAGGTCTGGTATAGTGATGCCAACTGCTTCACTCTTCCTGCTAAGGATTGCTTTAGCTATTCTGGGTCTCTTATTTTTCCAGATGAATTTCATGACTGCTTTTTCTATTTCTATGAGGAATGTCATTGAGATTTTTATCAGAATTGCTTTAAATCTGAATAGTGCTTTTGGAAGTATGGTCATTTTGACAATATTAATTCTGCCTATCCAAGAACAAGGTATTAGAAGAAAAGTAGGTCCAAATCTCCATCGTGTGAGATTAGGCCCCAACTTCCTCAATAAGACTCCTATCGCACAAGAATTAATATCAAGAATTAATAAATGAAATGAAATCAAACTAAAAAGCTTCTTCTCAGCAAAATAAACAATCAGCGAGGTGAACAGAGAGCCAACTAAATGGGAACAAATTCTTACCATATGCATGTCAGATACAGCACTAATCTCTAGGATATATAAAGTACTCAAAAACCTTAACATCAAAAAAATAAATAACCCAATCAATAAATGGGCAAGGAACTGAACAGACACTTCTCAGAAGAGGATATACAATCAATCAACAAACATATAAAAAAAGTTCAACATCTCTAGCAATTAGAGAAACGCAAATCAAAACTACTCTGATTTCATTTCACATTAGTCAGACTAGCACCTATCGAGAATATAAACAATAATAAGTGCTGGTGAGGATGTGGGGAAAAAGGCACACTCATACATTGCTGGTGGGACAGCAAATTGGTGTAGCCAATATGGAAAGCAGTATGGAAATTCCTTGGAAAACTTGGAATTGTACCACCATTTGACCCAGCTATCCCACTCCTTGTTCTATACCCAAAGGACTTAAAAACAGCATACTACAGGGACACAGCCACATCAATGTTTATAGCAGCACTATTCACAAAAGCTAAACTGTGGAACCAACGTAGATGAATGGGTAAAGAAAATGTGATATATATATACACATGGAATATTGCTCAGCATTAAAAGAGAATAAAATCATGGAATTTGCAGGTAAATGGATGGAGTTGGAGAATATAATGCTAAGTGAAATTAGCCAATCCCCCCAAACCAAATGCCCAATGTTTTCTCTTATATAAGGATGCTGATCCATAATGTGCTGTGAGGAGGGGTGGGTGGGAGTAAATGAACTCTAGATAGGGCAAAGGGGAAAAGAGAAGGGAGGGGGCATAGGAGTAGGAAAGTTGGTGGAATTTGATGGTCATCATTACCCTAAGTACATGTATGAAGCTAGATGTGACTCTATTTTGTGTACAACCAGAGATATGGAAAATTGTGCTCTATATGTGTAATATGAATTGTAATGTGTTCTGTTGTCATATATAACAAATCAAAAGATTTTAAAAATTCCTTTTAATTCAAATGATGTGTATGAAGAAAAACAGGGCAAGGCAAGCTGGAACACACCTGTAATCCCAATGACTTGGCAGGAGGATTAGCAAGATCCTGTCTTAAAATAAAAGGGAAAAAAGGCTGTGAGTGTGTTAGGAGTAGAGCACACCCCAGTACTACAACAACAAAATCAAAAAAGAAAAAAGGAAACATGGAAGTAAAAAAATCTATTAGTTTCATTTAGTATTTCAAACACTATTTTTTGGAGATAGTTAGATGGTTTATGAGTTACCAAGACTTCTTAAATGTGTAAGGTGGCTGGCCATTCACATGAAAACTTGCAACAGGGAGATCTCAGAGATGGGAACCTGGCAAGAAATCTCAACCACTCTCCTTTGTAGAACAGGGAATTTGGGTCAGAAGGCCCATTGATTAGAAGAGGAGAATAAATCTGTGAGCATCTAGGAACCACTGGTCATCATGGAACACAAGCCATAGTGTGGAATCCAAGTATTTAAGGTCAAAATTATTTATTTTTGGTAACAGGATTGAACCCAGAGTGCTTAACCACTGAGCCACATCTTCAGCCCTTTTATATATTTTATTTAGAGACAGGGTCTTGCTGAGTTGTCTGGAACCTAAGTTGCTGAGGCTGCCTTGGCCTCCAGAGCTACTGGGATTACAGGGGTGCACCACCACGCCTGGCCAGAATCCTTTTTAACTAACTCATCCCTTCAACCTGCTTTTAAATAGTGGCAATATCTCCTTTGCTAAGATATCTTCATAGCAATAAGTGGGGTGAACAGTGGAGTACAGATGTGAAGTATCATCTGACAAGTTTGGAGAACAGCTTTTAACATCTGGAACCAGAAATGTTGGAGGTAGAACAATGGAATGAACTTTTCTAAAGTGTTCATTTTGTTCATTACTACTTTCCAAATACCTGGAACATTTGTGGAATAAATTTGTGAGCGGAGGTTGGTGCTTTAGGTGCTTCTCTCCTGTCTGCTCATTTCTCCCTCTGATATCTCCTTTGGTCATTACACTGACCATTTCATCTGGCATAATGTTGTGGTTTTACACCAAAAGGAAGAATATTAAGTGTATGTGTGTGTGTGTATATGTGTGTGAAAGAGAGAAAGAGAGACTGCATACAAGCTTAAGCTGAATCACGTTAAAAATCAAGGGTAAAAAACTAATCACATCATTTTACCCTAGAACATTCTAACAGATTCAGCAACTGATCTAAATGACTAGTTTTATTACCTTGGCCATTTGATAATGGCCTGTTAAAACAACCTAATCAATGATCAATTGTTCTCATCTCTGCTCCCCTGTTAAATGAGAATTTCAATAAGCAAAGAAATCACATTAGTAGATTCAACTTCTTTTAAAATGAAGAAAGAGAAGAATAAGCATGAACTTGAAATGAGCTGTAAGAATCATCTGTCAGACAACCGAGAAGCTGTCTGACAAAGCTTTGTTAAATACAGTATGCGATTTCTTTCATTTCATCATTATCCTGATATTAAATAGATGGAAATTCTCAAAACCCTGCTTGTCAGATACTGAAGACAGAGGAATTAAATTGGGTAAACTTATGTTTTTCATGTTGAGAAGCCATACAGGTCTTATATATATAACTGCTTAAAAATCAACATATAGAGAAGGCTCTGAGAAAAAATTCATTTTGCCATTGAAACACTGTGGTATTGACTTGCTAAAACCCTCTTATTCTTTTCCTATGTCCATGTTTGCTTGTGTGGATTTTGTTTTTAGACTGTATCAACTTTTGCTCTGCCTGAACTCTTTAGTGAACTATTTTATCTAAAAAATAATACATAAATCTGACTGTGTTCTATTTGTGCTTCAGATAAAAACAATATGATATGAAAAGATTTAATACACTGTTCTCAGGGAAAAGAATTCTGAGTTATGAATTACCAGTAAAAAGTATTAATAATGTTTCAAAAAATATCTAAAAATAATTCACGTTGATGATAGATTCACAAGCCTGACTCTGGTGTTTAAGAAAGCATTCAGGATTTATAATTTGAATAGCAAACATATGGCACCATTCAAAACAAAAAAAGCACTGAAGCAAATAATTCATTAAAAATGCAAATGAATACAAGTGAACTTGCTTAGAGAAAGCAAGTCAGGGAACGAAAAGGCTCTAACGGGGTGAGGACTGCTCACAGGGGAGAATTCTGATGAGGTCAAGTGCAGCTCTTGGAGCTGTAGGCTCCTTATTAATAAGGACCAGTTCTGAATTTTATTACTGAGCTTTGTTCATACGGTGATGATTTCAGATGAGGTGTTATGGATTGTCTGAAGATCTGACCTTGGAACTATTTTATGGTCATGTGATATATTGCCTTTTATGGAGAAAGTAGGCAGTTCTATATAGATAGATCATTCATATTATCAAAAAAGAAAGAGAAAGCTGGGCTGGGTTGGGGAGGGGGTCAGGGAATGAAGAGACTTCCCCTGTGAAACAGTTCATGCCTTTTCAATAGTTTAAGCAATTACGCGTGTAATACATTAGAATAGATCATAAATCAATTAGTGAATCTTCCTAGAAAGCCATATACTCCTAAAATAAATCACATGATGCCCCTTTTACAATAAAATTCAATACTGATAAACTCAGTTATTTAGAATTTGTCACTGGAGTAATGTCAGAATCTTGTGACTTATAATCAGTATAATAAAAATCTTTCACTTTCTTTACAGAGCGCACTGTCATCACACCAAACCAATATTGAGTATTTATAAAGACTTGAGGGTCAGACAGGCATGTCCTACCATCCATTGATATCGTTAAATGCTACCAGCTCAAGCCCCTGAAACTAACCAACACAGCAAGACTGACCATGACCTTGACAGTTTTATTATTTTCATTAGCATCAAGTAAATCATTAGTTCTAAAGTTTTCAGTGATTTGTTTAAAACCTTTTTTGAAAATGTGTTTTGGAAAAAGCATTAAGTAAAATGAAATATTAAAAGTTATAACTCTGGCCTTATAAACTTGCATATATCTAGAATCATTGCTAAATGCCATTTTCAAAATATCTTTATTTTGTTTATTTATTGTTATGTGGTACAGAGGATGGAACCCAGTGCCTCACATGGGTGAAACAAGCGCTCTGCCACTGAACCACAACCCCAGCCTGTAAATGCCATATTTTTAATTAAGCATTTCAATGATAAAATATGCAATGAAAACACAATCAAGAACAATTAGAGTATTGTTTTGACACTGGTCATCTTAATTTTTCAAATACTATCTGCAAGAGAATACTTAAACGATGAGAACACCATAATCATTGCCAAATTAGAAAGACCAGCAACCATTTGATTTTTAATGGAAAAAAGAATTTGAATAGATTGAATTTCATAATATTTGATACATGCAAAAGAATACAACTAACGTAAGTAGGTTCTTAAGCATAAAATGAATGCCCACGATTAGCTTTTCTTCTTCTGGTACATATTCAATCCCTTGTAAGTTTATAAATATCAATTTTATAGCATCCTACAAATTTTGATATGTAGTATTTTTATCATAGGGTCCTAGTTATAAAAGTCTTTTACATACTTTTTTATTTGATTCATGAGTAACTGATAAAGATGTTGAATTTCAACTTTTTAAAATGTTATTGTCATTAAATGCAGTGGTGGGAAAATGTGGTGTGGCAGGAAATATTTAGAAATTTGATGAAGATAGCTTTATTGCATATGTTGTGAGATCCATTTTCCCAATTATTGTATCATCCTTGAAAGAATGATGTTGTAGTCAGGCTTGTGTTGCTATGACCAAAATACCTGACAAGAATAACTTACAGGAAGAAACTTTTTGGGGACCTCATGGTTTTAGAGGTCTCAGATCATAGAGATCTGGGTTCACTGCTCTGGGCCCAAGGTGAGGCAGCTTACCATGGCCAATAGGCTAGACAGTGGAAAGTAGGTCCCCTCATGGTGGCCCAAAAGACAGGGGAAAGGAAGATGCAACCTTCCAGGGTACACCCTATGAGCCACCTCCTCTAGCCATGCCCCACCTGCCTATGGTTACCACCCCCCAGTCAATGAATTCAAACTAGGATGGACTGATAAGGTTATGGCTCTCACAATCATTTCACCTCCCAACATTTCTGCCTTCACTGAGCTTTGGAGAACGCCTCACACCCAAATAACAACATATGCCTACTTTCTAAATTGTCTGATGCAGGGATCTATATACACCTATGTTTACAACATAATAAATAGAATAATCACTAATCTTTACTAGCTTTCTCGGCTTGCATAAAAACAGCTGACCAAGGTGAATTGAAATCTACCTCTAAGTGGTAGAAGGTTTTTCAAATTTTTATGTTCAATTAACCTCACTTTATATATATCCATGTTATTTTTTAGATGCTTTTAAGTTTAGAATTGCACTATTGCCCTGATAAAGTCTGTAGTAAAACTCTCTCTCTACCTAATTATGTTTTCTGGACTGAAATCTGAATGGTCAGAAATTTCCATGGCCAACCTGTCACTGTTAGGTTTACTTTCGACTTCTGTTTTCAGGTTTAGGTATTTTTCCTGTAAACCACATATAATTGCTCTTTCAGACCCAAACTACTCTATTTTACCACATAATCATCCCACTTTTTCCCAGTCCCCAAACTGGGTTTTTAATCTTTCATTGCATGGTATAATTCTGTTCATCACACTGCTGAAAAGGTCAATGTGTTCACTCACCAGTGGCATGTAGGTGTGTGTTTGTCTTCTCCAGACTGAGCACCCTCAGTCTATAGAGTTCTTAGCCCACAAACAATTCCCCCAAGACAATTTGCGCCGCAGTACTAACAGAGAACACATCATACATGAGTGGCCCAATGGACACTGTGTCAGATAACGATACCAAGGATGGAAGAACAGAATTCTTAGACACAAAAGATTCAATTTTGCAAGTGCACACTTTGCAACAACTGTAGTAAATTTTCTCAAATGTACTACTTCAACTATAATGCACAAATCAATAACAACTAATATGTTGACTTTTTTTTTTCCCCAGAATGGAAATACGTTCACTAAAATCTCACTAAGAAATGAGCTACATTGATTTAGACTGTTCTTTTAGGCACTAGAGGTTAAACTCAGGGCACTTTACCACTGAACTACATCCTCAGGCATATATATATATATATATATATATTTTTTTTTTGAGACAAGGTCTTCCTAAGTTGCTGAGGGTCATCCTTAAATGCCAAGGCTGTCCTCAAATTTCTGATCCTCCTGCCTCAGCCTCCACAGTCACTGGGATTACAGGTATGTGCTACACCAGCAGGACTATTCAATTTGAAAATATATTCACAAGTATTATTTGCATCCTAATTTTGCACCACAGACAGTTTAGTAATAAATGCTTTTTAATTAATACCAGTCCAATTAAAAACAAAACAAAAGCTTCACCTAATGGTCACACACCACTTTTTTGCAAAAAAAAAAAAAAAAAAAAAAAGCATAAAATCTGCAACAATTATGCAGTGAAATATGGTAATTATGTCTTTTGTCTTTAGTCCACAGTGTTAGTTATCTATTGCTGCATGACAAATGACTACACCTGTGTTGGCTTAAAAAAACACAAATTTGTTATTGTGTGGGATCAGGGTTAGGAGTCCAGCACATTTTAGCTGGGACTGACCTCCGTCTTTAGAGGCTGCTCTCAGGTCCTTGCAATGTGGCAATCTAAGACTTAACTTTCTAAGATTTGTTTTTTCCCTTCTAAGATGCATGCCCTTATACTAAACTAGGAAAATTATGCTTGTAAAAGACTCGTGTATGTACCTCAAGCCCACTGAAATAATTTATCTCAAAGTCAACCATGCAATCTAACAACCAAACTGACAGTTCCAGGGATTACAGAGGGCATGCACCCTGGGCTCAGGCCAATCAGAATTCAGGGACCTACTACATTCACTTACATTTATTATAAAATCAATGGCTTTGGGGATTTACTTGCATTCTCTTTACTTTCACCTTCTACTTGTTCTCTCTGTTCATTTGTTCTCATTTCTGACAAAATACAGAGAAAAGGAATTGCTTTTCTGTTTGTGTGTTGTCTTTTTTTTGAGGGGGGGGGGTACCAAGGATTGAACCCAGGGGCACATAAACCCTTAGCCACATCCCCAGCTTGTTTTATATTTTATTTAGAGATAAGTCTTGCTAAGTTGCTTAGAGGCTTGCTAAGTTGCTGATGTTGGCTTTGAACTCACAGTCCTCCTGCCTCAGTCTCCTGAGCTGCTGGAATTACAGGCAAATGAAGCAGGGGCCATTTGGGGACTTTTGATTACAGGACTCCTATTCTTTTAATAGCCTTATATTTTTAACTAAGCATAATCACATACAAACAACATAAGGGCATTAGAAAACTAACTCTCAATAACTCCTCTGAACTTACAGTACTGTAGTCCAATATTTTAGTTCTAGCACTTCATAAACATCTTACAAATCAAATATTATTAGTAATAGCATTTTAAGAAAAATTGTGTATGAATTTATGAACTATTTATCAACTTGTTTAGTCATCATTTTTATTTTTCAGGTTACCCTTATGGTATTATTCTATTTGTTTCTCAAGTATTAACAAGTTTTACTTTTAGAATGAATTACCTTTACTTTAGGTCTCTCAGGTTTTATCCATTCAAAACTGTCAGAATTGTATTGAGTTATGACACAACTTTATGTGGACATTTTTTTCTCTGCACTTTAAAAATATTATCCCACTGCCTTCCAGCTGCCATTGTTGATATTGAGAAGTTAGATTTCAGTGTAGTGGTGTTTTCTGTGTAAAGTGGTCTATTTTTCTTGCTACTGTAATAAAGTTCTTTGCCTTCACTTTTTGTTGCTGTTGTTGTTGTTCAGTTTTAACAGTTAGCTTAACCACTGAGACAACTATACAAATTTGTAATATGTCCAATTATAAAAATTCTATTTGATTCTCAATCTCAACTAGACCTGGTCTAACACTGACCTTGACCTTGGGAAATTACAGCTATGGCTTCACGATGAAGACTGTGTTTTTGTGTAAATTTGTTGATGGAGAAAATAACAACAGGAAGGATCTAGCCATCTCCCTGACTTGTTCCTTTCTCTGTCCTGTAATAGGACAACTCTGGAGTACCTCCTTATCCACACTGCTGGAAAGAGCAGTATTTATAACGAACTGACCAAATCACTGTCATTAACTGTGGACTTTTTTTTTTTAAGTTGTTTTCTGTCTTTCTCTGAAGGTTATTTTAATACCAACTTATATCATAAATATCAAAGTTTTTCCATAATGCTTAGGTATTTCCCCATATTTTGAATAAAATACATCCCAAATAAATAAAATGCAGCTCACCCTGCATATTAAGTCCCACCTTGGTGACAGAGCTGGATAGGCCATCAAAGCCACCCTCTCATACAACAATAAAATGAACATAGTTTTATTCAGGCTTAACTATATAATTCAAACAACAAAATTGAAAAAAAAAAAAGTATGACTTCAAATTAAGTGGAATATTGCCAAAGTACTCTCACCAACAATTTACCATGCCGGTACACTGCTGAACATGTGGACAGATATGAAGAGATTTCTTTTTCTTTTTAAAGTTGGCTAAACTCTTACCAGGAATATGCTTGCTTACTTTTTCCTGAATTTCACTGAGACATTCTCACACCTTATTCTGCGTCCCAGAAGAAGTCAGGGAACACAGAATAGATTACTTGCTATAGAGCTGTTTGGTATATTCTTCCCTGGGTCTAGAGTATTCTCCCTCCCCCCACTACATCCTTATTACATGTAACCTATTAGCTACTTTTCTTACTATTTTAACCATCATAAAGAACTTTGTGATAAAACAGTAATAACTCCACTGGCATTTTCCCCTGACCTTCAAAATCTGAAACAGTGTTAATGGATGTCTCTCATGAATCTTAGACTCTTAATGGGTCATAAGAGTTGCAGTGATTTTATCCCTGGCTTTGGAAAAGCATGAACTCTAAGTAAACTTAATTAAATTACCTAGTCTACAACTTTTACTCACAATAGAAAATTATATTCTATATGAACAACCACATAAAATTATACAGAGGCTAATAAAAGGGAAAAATCTTTTTTTTTTTTTTCCGTTTTCCTACAGGGGCCGCAGAGACATAAAATTTAACCTTAAAAATTCAGGGTTTCTGAAGTAAAACTAGACTTTCTCATTTGGACATGGCATGGAATTGTTCTGGTAGGCAAAACTAAACTAAGATGAAAGGAAGTAAAAGATATAAAGTGCAAGACTTCTATTAATTATTTTTAAATGTTTCTGGCTTGGATTATCCAGAATTGGTTCTATGCTAAACACTGTTCGTAATTCCTCAGTCTCAGTCCTAGTTACAATCTCACCGGCTCATGATTCTCAATGACTTTGCAGTCTGACCTCTACTTTTTGTCAAGGAGAGACTTTCTAAGAGGAAAAGACAAGAAAAAGTAAGACAGGGCAAGGGGCCCAAGAGTGACATGGGAAGAGCTGCTATTTATATGCGTGTTTACAGAAGGCCTGTCTGATAAAGGGAGACCTGGTCTACACCTGAGTAAAGCCAGGCTGGTGTCCTTATGAAAAGACCTATAGCAGGAACTGTAAGTGCCAGGAGAGGCAGCCTTCTGGGAGGACTTGAAGAATTCCAAGAAGGCCAACAGAGGTAGAGCAGGACACAGTGAGGACAACGGCTCAGACAGAAGAATGAGGAGCCAGGTCACACAGGGTCTTTCAGGAGATGGCAAGGATTTGGGATTTTGAGAAGGGAAGTCTTTGAATAGCAGTGGGACAGTGTTGGGTTTGTATTTTTAAAAAAGATCATTTGGGCTATGATGGGGATGATTGGTTATAGAAGAGCAATAATTTTCTACAGTTCACAAGAAAGTCCAAACTACTTAGAGTGTCAATTAAGACACATTAAAACAAAGGATTAATCTAAATTCTCCAACTTACTGATGACCACTGGATGCTCAGGGAATATCACATTTCCTTTCCTGTTTTTGTTTTGTTTTGTTTCCTGCTCACGCAAATTTTTTATACCCAAATTATCATTTCTTCTTTTCCCTGGCAGAATCCTATTCATGCTAAGTGAGTCGGCTCAGATACCCTGGCTTGGTGAAGGCTACTTTTACAGTCTAGGATATTTTCTTCTTTCCTAACACTGTGAGTGTGGCACAAACCTAAGACACCAAAAAGGAAATACAAAATAGGTAGGAAGGCACTGCAGGCAACTGCTATATATAACTCTAAGCTAACACGTGAATGTTAAGATTCCCCATAAGAAGGAGCAGAGGCCAGATATTAAAACACACCAAGTGTTGCAGCTTTTAGAATTTGTCTAGCAGGCTTTCTGGTTGTCACTAGAAGGTCATCTGCCCACCACAGGAAACACACATACACACACAGAGTAAAACTACAATATGTGAAATGAGGAGAAATGTCTTGACAAAAAGAAGTATATAAAAGCACATAATTCTATCTACATCAGCCTTGCTATTCAGAGGGGGTAGAAGATATCAACCAAAGCAACAGTAAATTATTCAAAGCAGTAGAGAGTCTTAATGCTAAAACCACCTCTGTCTACACCAGAGTTCCACAAACTGAGGGCTTTGGGCCAAATCCAAGCAGGCAAGTTTGGAAATTAAGGACATGAAACCTAGCTGTGACCACTCATTTACACAAAGTCTAGGACTACTTTCACAGTATTCCACAGAGCCCAATCATTGAAGCAGATCTTATAGACCACGCGTCTCTCACAGCCTGAGATATTTTACTGTTCAAAACAAGTTTGCTAGCCCTGTCTTACCCAACTCTCTCTCAATCTCCTCAACTCCTCAGGCTTCTCAAATAAGTCCTATTTCTTCAGTTCCCTGCTATTTCTTCTGCCTAGAGCATGTCTCCCTACCTCCTCTGCCAGACTAAGCCCACTCCTGCTTCATTCAGCCCAAGGTCAGTTCTCAGAGATGCTCCTCAATATCCACTGGGCACATGCGTCCTTTCTGGCCCACATCAACTCATGTGTACCTAGAACCTGACACATAGCCCTCATGCTATTGTTATTTACATCCTTGCCACCCCAATTAAACATGGAATCCATGAGCACAGGAAGTGTTTTTGGGCTTTGTATTTCTTCTCCCAATGAACAAACCTAACTTTTCAACATATTTGATGAACATTAGACTCTAGACTGAGAGTTTAATGAATCAGAAGAGAATTCAAATTTTGTTTATGTCTCAAATTACAACTCAACAAGGTCATTAAGTTTGGAGAAAAATAATTCTTTATAAAAAATTTTATAAAGAATTATTCCTCTTAAAGGTCTATGATAGGTCTTAGGTCCCTAAGAGGAATTGCCTCCAAGTAGTGATGGGGTTTACTCTGTCACTTCCTGCAGCTTCCAGATGCCTCTAGTCATGATTCACCAGGATTTACCCATTCACTTCCAAATTTGTTGCTTCAAAAAACTACTTAGAGAGCTGGAAAGCAAAACAAACCTGAGGCAAAACTGAAACTGGTGCCTAAAATTAGAATAAATAGGACTTTAAGGGGCTGTGGGATCTTTCTTTCACAGGTGCGTAAACACTGCTGCTCTCTCAAAGGCAATTTTTCTAAATTTCAGGTTCTTGGCTTTATTCTAAATGGCGGGGGGGGGGGATTGTTTGGTTTTGGTGGTGGTGGTGGTGAGGTGTTTCTGTTTTGTTTTAATCAGAAACCTAGTGTGAATAACAGAACTATTATGGGAGGGAAAAATACCATGGCCTGTTTAAAGAAAAATACCCACACAGTATCTCTGTCTTTAAGAAAGCATAGACACTACTATTAAGAAATACGTTGCCCTTATTATTACATTAAAAAATAAAACATGCACATAATTTTAATAAAGTCTGATATCTTAAAATGTATATGTATAAAATAGATGAAAAATTTTAATGTACTTATTTATAATCACTAATGCCCAAATTGATTGTACCAAATGTATTCCCAAATGCCCAAATGTATAATCATTAATACCTCAATTTTTTTATCTTCCCTGGAGATCAAAAAAAAAAAAAATCAAAGTCAAATTTCTGGAGACATTACCAAATGAAAATTAAACAAGAATTAAGTATGTTGTAGAAGGGTGAATTAAGGCAAACTATTCCATTTTTGTAACAGATTTATAAAGACAAATTTAAGTTTTACATATGCATTTTGGTATTGTACATAGTGATCAAATACTATTTTCTGTGCAAGATAAAAATATTTTAAATAATATTTTTTAAAAAAATGTTTCCTAAAGCTTAAAGCACAAATTACTGTCATTTCTTCATCCTTTTTCCTTATAATTAATGCTGAAGAGCCAAAAAATATTCCAACCTATTCACTCAAAAACAAAATCCAAGCAAAGACATCATATAAATACTAAGGAAACCAAAGTCAAAGATGTTGCTTATCACACAGAGTAGTAAAAAGTACCCACCATATGCAAGGTCTCATTTATACTGACAGACGTAATTTTCCACACTGGCTTTCCTTTATCAATGTACAGGTAACTTACAAAAATCCTGTCCTCTTTCCACCACAGGGCCATGATTGTTCTTTTCCCAGTTTTTATGTTAGAGTGCTAAATGGAGGGTAGAACTAATTCTTAACTCAAGTAATATGGCATTATGTTCTCTATATGACAATAACAAATTTCACTGCAAACCAGAAATGAAGAGCTCGATGTGTGGCTTTGTCTACAAAATACAAAGAAAATTTAAAATTAAGGGCTTGTGGAATGGAATGCTCACATTTAATTTTACCTTCACTACTTTTCAAAGAGGAAGTGCAGGGCTGCTGGGATCCAGGTGAGGATGGGGTGGGGGGTCCCCTCCTTGTTCTTCCTTGGTTGGGTTCAGGACTAAAACTGCCTGTACACCCATCAATGCACTTGAAATACTAACCTTGGTAGACAAACCCTTAAGTTTATATAACTCCTGTGTAACATTTGAAAAAGACACCTGTTTTGGAGTTTTCTGAACTTTATTTTCCTAAATCATTCTGTTTTTTGTTTGTTTGTTTGTTTGTTTGTTTTTACTTTTGGACAATTATGGCCAACCAGAATATAGTCACATAGAGACTCAAATGAAATTACAAAAATAAAGACATGTGCACTTACATTTTAATTTATTGTACCAAATGTATATGGATTTAAGGAACGGAATAATCCTTTTCAAAACAAGCAAATGAATTTAGTGAATAAGGACAGAAATAGTTTTCAAAGGCCTGACACCTAAGGTTTTTGTTTCAAAACATTCTATGAAAAATGTCAAGTGCAGTCTATAAAACCTGATTTTATAGACTCTGAATTTTTTTTCTACTGGCAAAAGGACATTTAAGTAATCATATTCTATCAGCCCATAGTTTACTGCAGAGGTAGCCTGGCAGAATTAGAGTATTTGAATTGCAAGAGCCAATAAGAAAATCCAAAATCAATGCCTCTTATGTTTTGATATTTTAATCTTATGAACATTTCTAAGTCTCATCCATCAACAGAGTCCATCATTTATGAATTAAAGCAGGTTATTGAAGGTGACAAGCACCAGGATCACATGGAGACCAAATCCGGGAACTCTCTCTTGCTTTGGCAGGCTTTCCAGCAGGAGTCGTACTTGTTCTTCATTTTTCTTTCCATTGTGTAGTTATATTAGTGTCTTTGTAAACTGTCCTCAGTGAAATTAAAACAATCATCCCTAAATGCAAAATTTATTAATTCAATCATTGTGGGGCAGACTGCTAAATTAAGAATTTCTTCCCTAAATAATTACCATGTCTAACATCAACATTATATTTCCCCCACTTTTTCATGCATTCTGAAGTTCACTGGTGGGTATTAAATAAAAGATTATGACTTACTTTGTTTCTTTTTATTAAGAAGCAACATCAATAAGAATAGCAGTGAACTCATTAAAAACTAAGAGTTACTTGCATGAGGGGGGAAAAGAAATGAATGGTTCCCTTTCACTGAAGTACCAGTCCTTAGAAAAGTATGCCATGGTACTGTGGAAAACAGATGATTTAAATGTCATTGCCAAATTGATAACTTGTCATGCATAAACAGGATAGCATTTCTTTCTTCCTTTTTTTTGGGGGGGGGATACATTGAAGGGACAGGGAAGGACACCATGAGATCAAACACAAAAGGAAAACAGATTAGGGGATAATACTAGCCCGAAACTGAGACAGCAGCCTAACTTGGTAGTTAATTCAGTCCAAACTATAGCTACTTAATGTCAAATTATTTGCAAAACTTTGGGCAGGGAACTCCCGGGCAAAGAAAAGCTATACCCATCTTTACCACAAGGAGCTTATAACTCTTATAATAAGCATGGAATGGTATAACAAAAGTAGAGCATTTGCGTGGTAATCTTTATGAAGTAACACATTTTAACATGCTATGAGCAAAGCATTCTTTTTTTGTTGGATATTAAATTCAGATCAGGTGCCATATAGGCAGCAGCTCTTCCAGTGTGAAGCATAAACTCTGCTAAAAGAGAGGGACAGCCAACTGAAGGACAGATACCAGTTATGTGAAGAAAGTGTCAGACTTTCTGAGGCACCTTCCCCCAATTTGATGAAGCTGAAAACCAACAGTCTTGGGGGTAGGGGTGTTAAAACTTTAATTCCCCTGTTTGGTTTCTAAACATCTGCAGAACAAAGCCTCAGCTTGCCTACCAATCTCATTTCTTAAATAAGATGAAGATATTAACATTACCTACTAATGTTGTTCTGAGAATTAAATGTTTTTTTTTTTTTTTTTTGGAAAAAGGACATTTAAGTAATTATATGATCCTTTTCCCTCAGCTGAAGGACTTCTCACTATCACCCTGTAGGTCTGAATCCTATCCATCTTCAGGCTGCATAAATGCTGCTTACCAAATAAATGACCCAAGCCCTCACAACCCTCCAGTCCTTGACATCCCCGAGGTGTCAATGGTGAAAATAACTTAATACTTAATGTTCGATGAAAGAAAAGACCTGTGATCGTCACTTTCATTGTGCAGAACCAGCGCTGTCTATAGGCCACATCTTTAACTCCAACCATTCTTTCTTCACCTCCACTGCACTGTGACAGGATTCCAGTCAGATCAGGACACTAGACCTTGTGTCTTGAAGGACCTCATGGTGCTATTCCTCCAGCCATGACTCTCTCCATAGGAAGAAGAGGCTATCAGGACAAGAAGAGAACTGTCCTCGCAGAGCCTGCATCTCCCCACCACAGGAGAACTAAGCCACAGACCTTCCTGCAGGGATGGACAAACCTTGTATCCACACTGTCCAAAGCAGGAGACACCAGCCCCGTGTGGCCATGAAGACGTGAAGAAAGACTAGTGTGACTGAAAGATTTTTAATTTTGAATGAATATATATAGAAACTTCAAAAGCCACAACAGTGGCTACAGAGAATCCTTTTGTCAGGAGCACACAGGATCTCTTGGTTGCCAATCCATTATTTACTTCTTTTCATTTATCTTGATGTTTCAGCAATGGTCAGTTCTGCTGAGCAATCAGCTCTTCTTAAGGATTTGTTTCTGCTGACATTTGTGGCACCACACTTTCCTGGGCTTGTGGGAGGTTTTGTTTGTTTCTCTGTTTGGTCTGTACCTCTGCCAATCTTCAACTTCTTTGTCAGCTCCACTTATTGTATTTGAACTCTTATTGCTGACATGCCTCAATTTAGTCATGAACCCTCAATCTACACTCATTTAGGTAATCTCATATATCAACATGCCAACCACAATGAAAATTCCATCTCCAAATACAGATTCATAGCCAACGATGCACCTGAGATCTTCATTTAACATCCAAATGTAACAAACTCAGAGCAATACTCCTAATTTCTCACCTCTGCAAAAAGCAGTCTCTTACCAGCCTGCCCTACAGATCATCAAGGAATTAACCTTTACCTAGTAGCTCAAGGCCAAAAGTGAGGGGCTGCCATTGATTCCTTTTTCTCATTGTTCATTCTAGGGAAAGGCCACAAACTATGAATGAAAAGCATTTATTCTAGGGGAAATGTTAAGATGTTGAGAAGACTTAAGTTTGGGAGAAAAATCTGCTAGGTGGAGAATAAGTTGAAGAGGTGAGAGTGGATATTCAAGAAACCAGTTAAGAGATGATTAGTGAAGTCTTGAGTGAGCAACTAGAAGGTGGAATTAATTTAGACGAAAGGCATATTTGGATGTGGAGGATGACTGAGAGAATCAAAGGTAACTCCTATGATTTTGGATTAAGAAACTTGAAGTTGTGGCCACCTGCATAGATAAGACAGGCAGACTACAGTTTTGACGGAGAGAGGTGGTGTGAGAAGTTAGAATCAATGCCTTTGTTTTGCAGGTACATCATGAAGGCAGGTTTCAAATAGGGAAAGAGGTCACCAGGTATCAATCTACAGAGGTGTTAAGAGGATGAAAGTCTGAAATTTTATCCTCTAGATTCTATTTATGTTCAACATGCCAACAATATTTTGGATACGAGAGGCTTGCCATTCTGGCTAGAGTCCAACAGATTCCAACAATTTTATACATGAGTATAAACTTTCAGGGTATTCCCTACTTCCACATAAATCTGTGCTCAGTAGCAACCAAACTGACAAAGCCAGTAGCAACAGGACACACAGCAAGGACTCTTTTTGAATAAGGTCAGTAGCCAAATCACAAAGCAGAGAAACAAATCCACTGATACTTCAAAATATTAATGAGTAAAGTATACATTTTTTTGGTGTTTATTTTTTGGTGGGGGGTACCAGGGATTGAACTCAGGGGCACTCAACTACTGAGCCACATCCCCAGCCCTATTTTGTATTTTTCATTTAGAGACAGGGTCTCACTTAGTTGCTTAGCACTTAGATGTTGCTGAGGATGGCTTTGAACTCGAAATCCTCCTGCCTCAGTCTCCTGAGCCGCTGGGATTACAGGCATAACCCACCAAGCCTGGATTTTTTTTCTTTTTCTGTTTTTAACATCAGATCAAACCCACTTATATGGGCTGGGTATGTAGCTCAGTGGTGGAGCGCTTACTTAGCATGCACCAGGCCCTGGGTTTGATCCACAGCACTTTCCCCCAAAAAGCCATTCACTAGTTCAGATCATAAAAACTTAATCATTAACAGAAACACAGACACACAAAAATAGGTGATATGTGTGCTACAGAGCAAGTATAACTGCCCAATTTCAATCTAGATAAATTGTTTAAAGTCATACAAAGCACTGGAGATAATGTAATATGACAAAGCTAGAGAAATTAATAAATAAGTATATTCTCTCTCTTTTCAAGAAAGCTTCATTTTGTCCACACTAGTTTTTAAAAGAAATTATTGCTATTATGCATTCATCTAAAAGACCTTTAAAATCTTTGTAACTTCTAGAATAAACATTTACCTGACATTAGCCAAACGTTATCCCCTAGAGTAAGAAAATGATTCCTGGAATAGTTTTCTTGGGAAAACCAAAACAAAAGATTACATGATAAGAAATGACAATACATAGTATTCTGACATTTTATAAATTAATATTAGTTAGATAAAAGAAATAACTGATTTTTATGTATCTGAAACACCATTCTTTAGATAAAAATAATTTACACTAAAATGACATTCTGATACTTTCATTATGATAGATTTGCTAAAATCATTAAGACTGCCTCTTACTTAAGAAGGGTTTTGGTGGGGAAATGATCTTGCTGCTATTCAAAATACTAAAGACAACTCCCACAGCATGCGTTATTCTGTCATTCATTGTTTCATAAAAACTTTTAATAGTAGAGCTGTACATGTTCCTTTTCTTTCATCTGTGTTAGTTAAGAAAGGTTATCATGCTTCCATTTCTTAAAGACAGTACGGTAAGACATTGTCCAGAAAAGGGAGAAAGGAAAAGACATATATTTTATTGAAACTATTCAGAAGGAACCAATCTTCCACAGAAAATAAATATTTTATGCTTTATGAACTTTTCTATGGCATCTGAAATACAAGAAATTTCAGACTTTAGGAGTCTTCTGAGATCTCAAAACTTGATTCTTTAATCTGGTCTGACAAGTTCCATGCTCTTCATTTATTTCAAACAGTTTAACTATGACGGCTTCATAGTGACTTGGAAAAATCACTTAGAAATATGGTCAAAGACTGAAATACTACTAGAAATCGTGGAAACTAAGTTCATATAAATCTCTTGACTAGAAATGAAATTAAACCCAAATCTTTCACCATGCACAAAACTTAACTCAAAATGGATCAAGGACCTAGGAATTAAACCAGAGACTCTGTGTCTAATAGAAGAAAAAGTAGGCCCTAATCTTTATCATGTAGGATTAGGCCCCAACTTCCTTAATAAGACTCCTATAGTGAAAGAATTAAAACCAAGAATCAATAAATGGGATGGAATCAAACTAAAAAGTTTCTTCTCAGCAAAAGAAACAATCTGTGAGGTGAACAGAGAGCCCACATCCTGGGAGCAAATTTTTAATCCTCACATATCAGATAGAGCATTAATCTCTAGGGTATATAAAGAACTCAAAAGGCTAAAAACAAAACAAACAAACAAACAAACAACAAATAACCCAATCAACAAATGGGCCAGGGATCTGAACAGATACTTCTCAGAAGAGGATATACAATCAATCAACAAATGTATGAAAAAATGCTCATCATCTCTAGCAATCAGAGAAATGCAAATCAAAACTACTCTAAGATATCATATCACTCCAGTCAGAATTATGAAGACAAACAACAATAAATGTTGGAGAGGATGTGGGGAAAAAGATACACTCATACATTGCTGGTGGGACTACAAATTGGCGCAGCCAATATGGAAAGCAGTATTGAGATTCCTTGGAAATCTGGGAATGGAACCACCATTTGATCCAGCTATCCCTCTCCTCGGATTATACCCAAAGGACTTAAAAACAGCATACTACAGGGACACAGCCATATCAATGTTTATAGCAGCACAATTCACAATAGATAAACTGTGGAGTCAAACCAGACTGATTTTAAAGAACAAAAACAAAAACCAGGAGATTTCAGTCAACCTTACTAAGGGTAATAAGGAAGTCCCCTCTGTTTTAACCCAACAAAGAAAGTAAGTTTGAAATGACCAATCTGTTTCTGCTTTGTTCAGCCTTTTTCTGCTTTAAAGCTAGCCTCTGTTCAATTCATAGAACACTCACTTAACTTTATAGAATGAAATGTTGTACAATTCTAGAATCACAAATAAGAGCCAATTTGATTTTTTAAAAATGCCTTTATTTTATTTATTTATTGTTATGTGGTCCTGAGGATTGAACCCAGTGCCTCACATGTGCTAGGCAAGCACTCTACCACTGAGCTACAACCCCAATTTGATCTTTATATTTGTTACAATGTTGGTCTGACAATGTGCAATAAAATGTTCGACTTACAAAAAAAAATCAAAAGAACCTTATAGTTTTACATGAATACATTGCTAATGTTGAAGATGGGGGGAACCCATACCTATGTAAACAACAACAAGAATCTGAATTCTAACTTTTTAGTTGACATATAAAATATGTAAATAAATTTTGCTAAGATATCCCACTTCTTTCAATGAATAAAGAAGAAAAATTAAAAGAACAAAGATAGAACTAAGAATAGAAAATATTATTCTAGTGCTTTCTAAATTTTCAGAAAGTATGTACTTATATACAAACATACTTTTATGAGTAGTTAAGTTAGGAAAGAACACAATAATAAGCTGGTCAATAGATCTGCACTTTCATATTAAAAGTCAAAAGTTATTTAAAATATATGATTATATACTTCAGAAATACAGACTGCCTCTTATACTACTGTTATGCAAAAATAAAAATCCCATTTGCCTGGATTGACCTACAGTAAGGGTTGTCTCCTCCTCTCTGAAGAGCTGAATTCATTAAGGTTGGTACAAATAAAGGTCACCAGTCCATTTTTTTTTTAAATTCATACATTCAGTAACTGAATTACTCCTGCCTTTAAAATGAAACTTAAAAGTGGACTAAGGAAATACAATTTGCAACAATCATTGGAAATGGTGAGTTCTGGACAAGTAAGCTTTCAAAAGAATTACATTCAAGGCAGGTTTGGTTTGGGAAGAAAACACTTCTTATATAATTAGTCATTTCTTTGCCTTCTTAACCCAAGTGGAGATACATGCTATAATCTTTTTCTGAGTGGGGCTGTTTCTATACCACAAATTTGGTCTTCTTTTGAAGATGTAGGTGCTGTGCATATATAGATGACTGGGGAGAAAATAGTAAGATTATAGTATTCCTATAACTCTTATTTCTAAAGTTTCTGTTTATAGTTCCCATGTTTAGATCAATTATCTCTTTCTTATATGAAAGCCAGGATAATAACACACAAATTCCTAAGCAATGTCACATTATCTTCCAACAAAAGGTAATAATGACTCAAAAACCAAAGTGACCATTTCCCAAGTGGTGCTCAACATTTTAGCACTTGGCTTCTTACTACTGCCATGTATGGTCAACTTATCAATGGCATTCATTCACAATCATTTACTTCTGTGTTACTACAAGCAGTTCATGGCTGGTATTTATCTTAAGGCCTAGTTTGTTGTTTACCAGTGTTAGAGTTATGAGTTCTAAGACTTGGATTTGGATATTTGGGGAAAGCTTGATTTTAAAATCTACAAATTCTTCTTTATTATAAGAGATCTCTCCTAAACTGGATAATACTCTGGAATAACCCACAATAGTAAGAGGACACCAAGAGAAGGCTAAAAGTTAGTAAAAGACACAGGATCTCACTTTTTCGGGTTGAACTGTACACTCTTAAACAGCAATAGAATGGTACTTCTGTTGTCAAGTAAGAAAACTGATTTTGAAAGATGAACTTTTATTGAAAGATGCTAGAATTAAATGTTCACGCATATATTCAGGTGTACTTGAAAGCTGCAGAAATTTCATAGCTGCTAAGGTTTTTACCTACTCTAGCAGAGAGTTAATAAGAATGTTATGGAACTATGGCAAAAAACAGTCAAGCTCTGCCTATTTTACTTAAGGTTGACATCTGCTAGGATAGAAGCCAATGTCAAAAATCAAGTGCCCATTAGTAAGGAAAACAGACAAACAAGCTGTATCCACACAATAGAGTTCTTACAGCTAGCTTTTTCTTTCTTTTTTAATGGCATAGTGGTATGGATCACTGGAAAAAGGTTTAAGTTATTCTCTGTAATAAGAAGAAAGGTTAAAAATCAATTTGCATAGCAACATGTAATTTGCATAGTTTAAATATATGCACAGACCCTTGTCTCAGTTGCAATAAAGCATTTACCTTGGTTTCATGGAAAGGGAGGTGGGTGGGTGGAGTGAAGACATTCCTTTTGGCTAATCTATTTTGAATTTTTCTTGCAAAAAGAACATATTGGTTTTGTTATAATTTTAAAAGAAACTATAGAAATACAGACTTTTAATGCCTAATTTGTTCAGACAATATGCTGTGTTCAGAAGAGAGAGCTGAAAAAACAACAGAAACCTCACCACAACAAACTCTTATTTTGCTGACTGCTTATCAGTCCCAAAGCTGACTTTTTTTTTTTTAACATCTTATCTTGAAAACACATTCTTCCAAAAATCCCTGACCTACACCTCTGTGATGCTTTTCCAATTAGCACTGGGTCAGAGAAAGGGGCACCTCTGAATCTCTTTTCTAATAACTAAACAAACACAATGCATGTGATCTAATTTAATTATGTATATAGTGTGGATCTTCTCATCTGCTTTTGTTGACTGAATATCTGAAAATAATTTGATCAATCTGTTTTTTGGCCTCTTTGTCTTAGAATGCATTCAATCAACAATATTGATCATGTACTATGCATCAGGTATTGTCCTATAGGATTTTAAAAACAAATAAATAATGGAAAACAGTAATGTGCTTGTAAAATTTCAGTCTCCAGTAAAGAAATAGGTGTTCTGAGGGATATTTAATAGAGGAAATTAAATGCAGATGACAATAGAGTTGAAAGGTCAAAAGAGGACCAATGAAGTAAACCAGATTAGCAACAGTAAAAGCCAAAAGGTCCTTCTATCCGGAGAACTGGAAAGGCAAAGAAAGGAGATACTTTAGTCAGAATACAAGACTGGTGTCATCCTAAGGGAGATGGAGCAAGAGTAGGGCTGTCTCAAGTGCTGGACAGAGATGCAACCACAGCTGAAAAACGCACCCTAAGTTGGTGAGAGATGTGGCCTTCTTTACCCTTCTTAAAGTCTGCCAAAGCCTTCCACTGAGACTTCAGTAAAGACTAGCACTTAAAGCACTCAAAAATCATAAAATTGTTTTCAATTTCAAGATGCCTACCAACCAGGTTATGGTTTAGATGTGGTGTCCCTCTAAATTAGCTTGTGTGTGAGACAATTCAAGAAGGTTTGGAGAAATTATTTGGTTATAGCCTTAAACTAATTAGTGAATTAATCCCTGATGAGATTGAGTGGTAACTGGAGACAGGTGGGGCATGGCTATGGGGTATATTTTGTGTCTGGAGAGTGGGGGGTGTGTGTGTTAGGTGTATCTGTCTCCCTCACATGTATCTCCCCACCTGCTGATCATCATGTGAGCTGTTTCCCTCTGCCACACTCTTCCACCATGATGTTCTACCTCATCTTGAGCCCTGAGGAATGGATACCATCTCTTATAGACTGAGACCTTTGAAACCACGAGTCCCTAAATAAACCTTTCCTCCTCTATAATTGTTCTGCTGGGGTCTTTTGGTCACAACAGCAAAAAAAAAAAAGCTCACTGAAACAAACCACATGTGCACACCAGCACATATACTTGGGATATCAAGCACTCAGTGAAATGGTGCCCTGTGACACACAGAGATGATGGTCTTTAGAGCCTACAGGGATCTCAGAGACTCTCTTGAACCCCAATATCAACTTTTTTTTCTTTTATCTTAAGGTAGTTCAAAGTAGGTTGTTACCTAAAGTGCTACTATATTATCAATTTAGTTATTTAAAAAAGCATATGTGTGCGATTTTCTTTAGCGTGCTTACTTTACTAAACTCAAGTCATTTAATTACCTTTTTCCTCTAACTGGAGGTATTCAGTTTCTTTCAAATTAACAGAATTTTATCTACTTTACCTACTACTTTTTATTTATGTTCCATGTACATGCTGACTAGATTTTCTCAAAATAGTGAAAATAATGACTTGTTAGCAGTTTATCTCCCGACTTTTAATGGAAACTCTTTTATATTTATTTTTAAATTAAATATTCTATTAACTATTAGCTAGAAATAAGACACTCATTCCAATATTCAGTATTAAATAGGTCCTGTTTTTGTTTTTTATAATTTTTATAAGGCATAGCTATTGACTTCTATCAAAACTACCAAGAAGACTATTGAGTAATAATTCTTATTCAACAATAAATTTCCTTTTTCTTCTTTCTCCTATTTCCTTTTCCTCCTAATTCTATAGTCCTTGACTTCCATCCAAAATCTCTTGGCATTTTAATAAAACCAGTCAACAAATGCTTTTCTTTGTTTTCAGTTATCCTCCTGTTAATAACCACACAAGTACAGTCAGAGTCGAATCTGTGGCTCTTCAGCATTCCAGAAGGTCTGCCATTGCTGCATAATGAGAAGTTGCCTGTTTGCTGCCACATTCTTGCTCTTCCTCACATTCCAGATTGAAAGCTATTCTAGATGTCTGAGGTTATGAAAAGGCTTTCTTTCTTGCTTTCTTTCTTTTTTTTGATTCATAAGACCCTAGAACTGCTAAAGACTGTACTATAAACAAATCCCCTAAATGCCAAAGAACTGGGTAATTTCCCAGTGGAATGCAGAAGTCAGGCAGTTTAAAACAACACTAACCTCCAAGCAACCAGGTAATATTTTTCACATACCACAATGTTTCCTCCTATGCATTTGGTGTAGACAGTGGAACTTTTCATGTTTGAAATTATATTAGAGACTTGAAATATCAGGAAAGGAAACTAGGGGTTTTGATCTATGCCTGCTGCCTTAGTGCTTCATAGAGGGTGGCCAGCGATGCTAACATTGATGAGAAAGATCACAGGGTACTTATGAGCCATGTGACAAATAAAGAGTGGACAGCAATACATGGAGCAGAGAGAGTGTGTCAGGGATACACCAGTGAAGACGGAGTCACAGGGAGCTAGAATAGCCTGACCGAGCAGGAATGGAGAGAGTGTAGTTTGATGTTGGGTTATGAAGTTTTACATCCCTAAATCAGATTTTTTTTTGAAGAAGACACTGAGAAATGATTGCATAATTTTATAAATGGAAAGAGTGCAAAGTGATACGACAGAAGATAAGCTTCTGCAGAATTAGGTTCCAAGTGACATTTTGTATTTTCTCTCTTCTCCCCACCTCACAATCTCTGTTTTCCTTATTTATGTATAGTTCTGGGGATCCACTCAGGGCCTCATGCAGCTACCCAAGTGCTCTCCCACTGAATTACATCTCAGCCCTCTCCCCCTCCCCCACCCCACACACTCACCCTCTCTCTTGCCCTTCCTACCCCCCCTTCCTTCCCTCCCTCTCTCTAAGAAAACACTGTTGTAGGGTTCTTGTAGGATGTTTTCTATTTTACTAGATCTTTCCACTACCCAAAACCCAAGATAAAATGAGATAAACCATTCCTGTTTTAAAAGACTCATAAATATCTGGGGTCAGACAATTCCCCAAGGACTCTCCATGAAGTAGCAGGAAAAGCTTTGCTTTTCATAACCATTATCCAACTCTGGCCCACTTGTGGCGTACATAGGGAAACAATTAGGTAGAAAAGGAAGAGAATCCAAGACTCATGCATCATCTACCTGGAGGACAGGTAGATGGGTGGGTGATGAGCTCTTTGCCCTAACCAAAGGTAAATGGAATATGGTAAACTAGAATCTACCATAAATATCATGCTCCCTGCAAAAGAGAGAAATGTATCTCAATCCTTGACCAAACATGCATTTAAGAAATATGTCCTATCCATTACCCTTCCCTCATGAAAAAATGGAAAAAAGTAAGACAGAGCCAGTTTGAAGGAAGGGTAGAAGAATTAGGGCCCAGCCGAAACTCCCACCCTTTAGCAGTACAATGATATAAGAATCCTGTGATTAAAATAAACTGGACAAGGAATTTGGGCTTGCACCCTACAGGGCAAGTGTAGTAGAAAGAGGTGATGAGTCGTATGTTTGGGTGGCAATGGTCCAGGGAGATGGGCAGAAAAAGGGCATGCTGCATCAGATGTCCCACATCAGGAAACTACACATGGAGCTGCCCAGGAGAATCCCAGTAAGCCACACTCTGTCTAGAAAGGGGGCGGGAGACAGGCACCATGGGCAGATGGAGGGGAAGCGTGGCTGCCCTGCTCTATGAGGTCCTTTGAGAAGATGGCCTGCAAGGTAACTGCCTCTCTATGAAGAACACCACATCACTAGGTCACCTGTAGCAAAGAACTAGACCAAGCTAGGTCAAGACTGCAAACAGTCTCCCACTACTGCCTTCTCTCCCCCATCCCTGTTTGAAAGGGAAGAAGGAAATGACCCAGAGACCATTAATGTGACCCCTCTTCCCCTGCAACAGATTCCAAAGTGAGACACAGAATGGTAGAGAGGCAGAATTTACTACCCTCCTATGAGCCATCTGGACAAGAGAGGAGCTTAAAGTCAGATGTAAGACTGAAATATGAAATGGAATGAAAGCTTGCTTTTTTAAAATATCCAAGTCACCAATAAATTATAAAAAATAACTGCCATGCCAATTAAGGGACAGGAATTTCCTAATGAATTCAGGAATAATATAAAATTATTTCATGTTTATACTTTACCAAACTAACATTGTTCAATTGGAGCTCTAGTCATGGTTAGAGGTTTAGGCCATACATGAATATAAAACTATTCAAGCAAAACCATGCTTTGCCAAGGAAGAGTTAGCACCTAATTAGACCTTCACATATTAAAGAGAAAATTCATATATGCTATTCCACTGTACCTGTTAGGCAAAACCATCTTGTTCTTAATCACTTTTCAAAAGTTTTATTAATTGCTACTTATAGTAACTGCCATGAGAACACATCCTAAAACTTTTAGTACTTTTTAAAAATGATCCATTACGCATAATTTTAAACTTCAGTGAAATTCATTCATTCAGAGGTCTACATATTAAGGGAATAATTACACGGTTTCCAAATAAGGTTTTTATGCAATTATGTTATTACTCATGACAAATTCAATTAGATGCACAAAATATTGACAGAAACTTAGAGAAAAAACTCTTAAGAGAAACGTTTAGAAACCGTACAAATCATACAGTAAAATATAAATGTTTGCAAAGCTACAATTGAAATCCTCATTCCTGAAAAATAGGTGCAGTAAAATAATTTTGCTACCCAAATTAGTCAAATTTCTAAATGTTTTTCCATTAGCAATGACACTGTATTGGCTTAATAGATATGTTGCTCATGACTATAAATGGAGGGAAACAAAACACTTCAAACACATTCTAAACAAGGAGAGATTTCTGTTGGCCCATATGCTTTCAATTTTATGCCAAGAACTAAGAAAAATCTTGGAAGTTCTGAGTTCTAGTTGTAAAAACAGAAGATAAATCTGAATCACAGGCTGTAAACCCTTGGAGAACACGCCAATGACAAGATGATTAATTCAAAGTCTGCTTTGATGGAAATGTCTTTTCCCCTAAAAGAAATCATACTTCTCTACACCGTATAAGCTCATATAAACTAAAACTGCTTAACACAGACTGATTGTTCTGAATTGTGTTTATGTTTTTGTTTATGTTGTCTAATCAAAAATGTTAGCCACCTTCAACAAACACCCTATAATTAGTCACGGCTTCACCTACAGAGACAAGAAGCACAACGATCTCAGGTTCTTAATATTCCCTGGAAATTTACTGCAAAGCTGTGCTAAACAAATCAGTCAGAAAGCTCCAGCAACCAGTCCACCCACATTCGACAACCTCCTCTACCTAATGATAATTACAGTCTGTAGAACAGGCAGCCTCTAATAAACAGCTTCAACTTTAAAAGACAAATATCTGTAGGGGCCTTTCTGTTGCCATAGAAATGTCTTGAGGCCACCTTGTCCTCAGCACTAAACACTGCCTTCACATTAATCTGTTATTCGAGTGTGTGCGCGCGCGTGTGTGTATGTGTGTGTGTATGTGTGTACGCACACATGTGTCTGGGCTGGAGCACATATCAGCCCAAGTTACAGGATAGCTCACTCAGTCCTGTTGGTTATAAATGATACATAGTCCTTAGTTCTAATACATTCCCCAAAATGGAGAACAGAAATCTTCTCGGTGACAGCAGTCCCTGACTAATGGGTTCTTGCTCCCTTGGCTCAACTGGAAACTTCCCTGATGCAGCAAAGCAATAAAGAACAGCAACGTTAATTCACCACATCCCTTTTCTTCCCTCTGAGCACTGGGGTCAGTGGCTTCCTAAAGCACAGGTTTTGTCCACAATTGTAAACAGGAAAACAAATCTTGTTAGGTCAACCCAAACAGGAATAGCTTAAAATGAATCACTCATCGATGTTGGTGAACCAAAGGGCTAGGATCCTGTTTTATGATTAAAGTTGCTTTTAAAAGAATCAAGTGAACTTCCTGGATGCATACTAAGGGCTACAGAAACAAATTCTGTAAATATTTTTAGGGAAATAGTACACAGCGTGGGACCACAGGAACGAAACTGAACTTAGTCATGTGCGTGAACTTTATATGTGCCATTTACACACAAAATCCTAAAGATAGGCAAAGGATATTTTTAAAAGTAAAATAACAGAAGTGTACACAGACTTGGACTTTCACTATCCTAATATGCTTAAGATGGATCAGGGAGTGGGTAAGAGGTACAGAATGGAGAAGAAAGCAGAGGAAGAGATTTAGAAACAATGGAGGAGAGCACTGAAAAACTTTTAATGCTCAACTACCCTGGGGCAAGCATCACATTTCTTGGTCCCTTTACAGACCTCCTGTGTTATATTCAAGATTGCCAGGCATTGTAAATTGGCCATCTGACATAGGGTCTCTCAATTATTTCTGAAAAGTCAGCCTGGGGTTGGCAGTGTTAGATCACTCCAATTCAAAAGAAGCAGACACGGGGAAGACCAAAGTGACATGCCCAGGCTCACAGAGCTGCTCTTTCCAGAACCTCCTTATGGCACTGCTCAGGTGTTACTTACTTAGAATCACAGCCACATTTACACAGAAATTCTACAAAGTTCCTTTTTAATTTTTTTTAATTTGTTTGCATTAGTTATACATAACAGTAGCATGCATTTATGTACTTTGATATATCATACATAGATGGGATATAATTTCTCATTTTTCTGAGTGTACATGTTGCAGAATCATATTGGTCAGGTAGTCATACAGTATACATATAGTAATAATGTCTGTTTCATTCTACTATCTTTCCTATCCCCACATTCTTTCCCCTCCCTTCCCATCACTTTCATCTACCTAATTTAAGGTAAGGCTACTCTTTCTAGTGCCCCCCACCTTATTGTGAATTAGAATCCACATATTAGAGAAAACTTTCAGCCTTTGGTTTGGTAGGATTGGCTTACTTTCCTTCGCATGATATTTTCCAACTCCAACCATTTACTCCAACCAAATGCCTTAATTTCACTCTTTAAAGCTGAATAATAGTCCATTGAGTATATATACCACATTTTCCTTATCCATTCAACTATTGAGGGACACCTAGGTTGGTTCCATAGAATAGCTATTGTGAGTTGAGCTGCTATAAACATTGATGTGGCTGCATCAGTATAGTATGCTGATTTTAGATCCTTTGGATATAAACCAAGGAGTGGGATAGCTGAGTCAAATGGTGGTTCCATTACAAGCTTTCTGAGGAATTTCAATACTGATTTTCATAGTAGTTGTACCAATTTGCAGTCCTACCGGCAATGTACGAGTGTACCTTTTTCACCACATCCTCACCAACATTTATTGTTATATTATATTATATTCCTTATGATTGCCATTCTGACAGGAGTGAGATGAAATCTTAGAGCAGTTTTGATTTGCATTTCTCCAATTGCTAGAGATGTTGAACACTTTTTCATATATTTGTTGATCAATTGTATTTCTTCTTCTTTAAAGTGTCTGTTCACTTCCTTAGCCCATTTATTGAATGGGTTATTTGTATTTTTTTTGGTGTTAAGTTTTTTAGTTCTTTATATATCCTAGAGATTAATGCTTTATTGGAGGTGCATGTGGTAAAGATTTTCTCCCAATTTGTAGGCTCTCTACTCATGTTATAGATCAGCACTATTCTAAATGGAGAAAAATTGAAAGCATTCCCGCTAAAAACTGGAACAAGACAAAGATGTCCTCTTTCACCACTTCTATTCAACATCATCCTTGAAACTCTAGCCAGAGTAATTAAACAAAAGAAAGAAATTAAAGGGATACAAATAGGTAAAGAAGAACTCAAACTATAGGTATTTGCTAATGACATGATTCTATATCTAGAAGATCCAAAAAATTCTATCAGAAAACTTCTAGAACTAATAAATGAATTCAGCAAAGTAGCAGGATATAAAATCAACACCCATAAATCAAACAAATTCCTATACATCAGTGATGAATCCACTGAAAGACAAATTAGGATAACTACTCCATTCACAATAGCCTCAAAGAAAAAAAAATCTGGGAGTCAAATCTAACAAAAGAGGTGAATGACCTCTACAATGAAAACTACAGAACACTAAAGAAAGAAATTGAAGAAAACATCAGAAGATGGAAAGATCTACCAGGCTCCTGGATAGGCAGAATTAATGCTGTCAAAATGGCCATACTACCAAAAGCATTATACAGATTTAATACAATTCCTATTAAAATCCCAATGATATTCTTCATAGAAATAGCAATCATGAAATTTATTTGAAAAAATAAGACACCCAGAATAGCTAAAGCAATCCTTAGCAAGAAAAGTGAAGCAGGAGGCATCACAATACCAAACCTTAAACCATACTTCAAAGATATAGTAACAAAAAATGGCATGGTATTGGCACCAAAACAGACTTATAGACCAATGGTACAGAATAAAGGACACAGAAACAAACCCACATAAATATGGTTATGTCATACTAGACAAAGGTGCTAAAAACATTCACTGGAGAAAAGATGGCCTATTCAACAAATGGTGCTGGCAAAACTGGAAATCCATATATAACAACATGAAATTAAACCTCTACCTGTCACCCTGCACAAAAATCAACTTAATGTTGATCAAAGACTTAGGCACTAGAACAGAGACCCTGTGCCTAACAGAAGAAAAAATAGGCCCAAATCTGCACCACTTCAGCCTAGGATCTGACTTCCTTAACAAGACTTCTAAAGCACAAAAAGTAAAATCAAGAATCAATAAATGGGATGGATTCAAATTAAAAAACTTCTTCTCAGCAAAGGAAACAATTAATAACGTGAGGAGAGAGTCTACAAGTTTCTTTAGACTAAAAGGGACTAAAGCTTCTCAACACCGTAAAAATTCACTGTTAAAACAAGAACCTAAAATATTTCTTCCTTCTAGTTTTTTTCAAATGTTATCCTCAAAGGCAATGCCTAAGAGTCTGAGTACTTCCAAGAGTCTGTTTCTCTTAGGCAATGCCTAAGAGTCTGTTTCTTCCAATGAGACTATTCTAACTTGCTGACATGACTGTCAATAAAATGATGTCGAGTCCCATACTCTGTTCAATGAGAGGATTATGATCAGGACTAAAGAATGCTTAACCTAAGGAGAAACCTAAAACTAAGGGCCATCCAGCAAAGTGACCCTGAGTTTTGTTATTTCTTCTCGGTTTCTTTTGGAGGATGGCTGAAGCATCCATCTGCACATTTTTCCATTTGTTCATCCTCACAAGATGCAGCTGCATTATTCGGATCAGTCCCTCTGCACGTGCCATGGCCAAATTTTCTTTATAATTTTCTTGATGAAAACGTTAGCTCGCAAATCAAGACATTATACTTTTTCATCTGTGCTAACAGCAGTTTTTATGTAACATGATTTAAAAGAAGCTATCTCCTCACTTGGCTGATGTCTAATTGACACATTAATTTTTAAAGCAATATCAGGTTTTTTTTGTTTTTTGTTTTTTTTTTAAAGATCAGCTGCCTGTGTGTGTGGCACTTGTGTGTGCCAGAACATGCTGAGAGAGGATGAAGGGAGCCCCACAGTAAGAGTTGGGCAGTAAGCTCTGACACTAACCAGAGTCTAAAATCTAATTAATTACAGCACCCCACAAATACATGATGGACCATTAAGTAAAGCATGACAAGGAAAATAAAAAGGGAATGATCAGTTTGACACAATATTTAGAAATAAAGTAAAAGAAGAAAAATTTGGCTGTCTTTCCAGGAGACTAATGTTAGCATGAAGTACAACAGGCTTTGAACTTAAAGCCCAATTCAAGGATAAGACTGCATAATTACTTGAAACGTTTATTGGTATAACAAGTCACAAAACCCTCAAAGAGTTAGATCACTAAATTTCAACAATGAGACATGTAAAAAAGTTTAAATTTCTGAAGTTTCAAAATTGTCTGCTTCTCTTGTGCGCTAGCAACAACAAAGTCAAACTAAAGAGAAACTATTTATACTATACTGGTGCATATAAGAAAATGACCCACATCAAAGATAACCATAATCAGAATTTTTAAATGACAATGACAACACCTACAATCAATGGCTCACAAGCAAACCTCTGCAAGGCAGTTAGAAAGCAAATGAATGCTAGGAATGGAGACAAACTAGACCAGAAAGACCTAGTCAAAACTGTCCAATCACAGCCTTCAGATAAAAACTCAGTCATGTCGAAAGCTTTAATGAATTAATTACAGCAACTATGGATCACTAGTAAAATGTACTCCCCTCATACTCCAGAGTTAAAGTATAACAAGTTTGTTTTCTAGGATGTACAGGTTGGTTTATATAATAACCATTTCTCTGAAATTTCTGAAATTGTTTTCTTGGATCTTTCAATGTATAGTAAATGCAATTTCCACTGGAAAAGGCAGAATGATGTAGTATTTTTTAAGTTTATCAACTTCACTTACAGATGAAAAGATAGGCCCTCCTGTGATTTGTTTTATTTTGTTCTTTAAAGTAACTCAGTTTGCTTAACTTTGATTCTGTCAGGCTCAAGGTAAAATCGTGGTTTAAATAAGTCAAAGAATAGAGTATCAGAAATCCTACCAATCTCTGGTTAAAAAAAAAAATTGTCATTAAATTCAGTGATGATCTTAAAAATTAATATAACCAAATTTTAGATCACTTTATTACATATATACATATATATCTCTACGTATGTATATATACACACACATATACACACACATACATATGATTTCATATATGTTATTCCGATCAGTTCCTGAATGCAGAGGAACTGATGTAGAGGAACTGATCTGAATTTGTCACCCTATTTATTACCATAACATTCAGAACATATTAAAAGATATACATTTAACATCCAGGGTTAATTTGACAGAACAACAATGGAGGCTGACTTAACAGGATAGCAATGGGAGACAACAGGGTGGTTTCCTAGTAGTACAAATAAAGGAAAACACCAGGAATGCACAGAACACAATATACCAGGCTGGTCAGAAGCCTTACCTGACCAGTAAGTGGCCCTTCATGCTCATAGCAATTTATACTTGGTAAAAAAAAAAAAAACAAAAAACAGCATCCATCACAGACATAACTGTAATTTTAATTTTATAGCTTTCTGAAATGTTGATTCCACTTAATGTGCATATTCTTGTTTGGGGCTGAATTAGACACACTTGCACATGAAGGTTTTATGTCTATTTTTAATATATACTTGTTTCATGAAATATTATAAACCAAAAAATTTAAATTTTGAGATATTCAAGATTTTTTTCTCCTTTAGAACAATCCATTCATTTTTCAAATCTGACTTGCTTAGAGTCACCTCTGATGTTCAGATCATTGTTTTACTTGTGTAAGTCAAAGGTTTTTGTTTCTTTATTGTTTAGCTAAAATCTGAGGCAATACTATGGGGCTCTGTTGAAATGTGTTGTTATCATCATGGTTAATTGTTTCACTGTTATATTAATAACCTTGGGAAGTAACAGTACAATCACTTTACAAATACACAATTAGAAGTAAAACCAACAAATCTGTGCCTGAATCCAAGAATTTCTACAAACATTACCTCCTGTATTCTTCCATTGTTAATTTATGCCAACAAGAAAATTCCAATTCCAGAAATACGATTTCCAATTAGTGCAATAATGGGATTTCTGCTGTATTATATCCTTTTCATTATATCACTGTAATGCATATGCAAAAGTCACTAACATGCTGAAATACTGTACTCAATATGATCCCTGTACTTGCAACTCAGGATATATAACAAAACTTTGTGATGATTTTCTCCACATCAAACACCTATCAGAAGAACCTTTACATAATCCTAAGAAAGTTTCTCTAGTTGAAATTTTCATTTCAATAGACTACCATTCTCCAAACTTAAGCTATGTTAAACCAAACATACCTCTTTTCCTCATAGATCACTTCATCTCAACTTCCCAATCTTGTAGTCATGAAATCCAGAAAGTCAGTCACTGTTTAGAATTGATCTTTTCCTTCACTCTCCTGATCTTTTCTATCACATTGTTCATTTTTATCACACCAGAATTTGAATCAAAACACTTACCAACTGCCTTTTCATTGTTCAAATCATCTCAGGTCATAATTATGGCCAAACTTTTAGCCAATGTCACCAACTCCATTTTTTAGTCCCTCAAAAGTTCTAAGAAAAAAAATATTTTTTTTCTGATACCCAAATCCTTACTTTTGTTTATCCTACATGAGATCCTTTGTACATTCCTAGTCTTTAAACTCATGTTTTTTTATGACTTTTGAAAGTTTTTAGGCAACATATTCTCAAATACTGACATTTCACCCAATTCTCTCTCCTTTAGGAAGCTTGATATTATATACATTTTGCCTGTCAATCTTTCATATTTCCATTTTCTTTTTTCCATCTGTTGCCTTTGGCATAATTCTTCTTGTATTTTTCAGTTCATTAATTCTCTCTTTAGCTGTGGCTTTATCTGCTTCTTAAGATCCCTAGTCCATTTTTTACTTCCTTAATGATATTTTCCATTTTGGGGATTCCATATGGTTCTTTTTTCAGACCTTCCTGGACATTCCCAATGGGCTTTCATTATGTTTTCAATTTTGTGAATGATCTTTTATTTCTTTGCATATACAGTAATTTTCTGTAGTTGGCAAATCTAACGTCTGCACTCTATTAGTGTCTGAATATCCAGTAGACACATGGAGAATCATTATTTTTTAAAGTAGTAATTTGTTTTACCTAACTCTCACTAAAAATGACTTGCATCCTCATAAAGGTAATAATAAATAACTATGATATGCTTGATCTCAGTTTCTTAAATTCTTGCAAATCGAACGTAGTGAAGCTTGAGAGAAGAGGTCTGCGTGTTTCTGCTAGGGTCAGGGTACCTGTCCTAGAAGCATGCCAGCTAACTATGAAGGTCCAGAACCCCATTGGTTGCCCAGGCCTTGGCATCCACATAGCCAGGCTTATGAACATCTACATGGACATGGGCTTGATAAGCACACAGCATTTTCAACTGAAATATCATATGGTAATTGAAGTCTTCAGGAGATCCTTAGAAACATTTTGCTACAGACAAAAATTTGCTAATGGAGCTGTGTTCTAAGACTAAAGTTTTAAAAAATTGAACTATACAACCTGGAGTTATTTAAGATGCTTCCATCCCAAAACATTATTGAAATGCTACCAAAAACTAAAATTCTCACATCTATATTTTACACATTGAGAGCAATTTTCTGAATAAATTTAATTGGAGAAACCCTCTTTTATGAGCACGATAATACTTACTTCTTCTATCTCCTGACACTCACAAATAATGCATATGGTTAAAACAGTATTTCTTAGCTCAAGGTGAAAAAGGGCAAACTACTGAAATGATACATGGAGAATCATTTTTTTTAAAGGTAGTAATTTATGACCATCAAAGAGGAGGGCAGGAAGGAGCTGCCCAGAGCAGCTCTGGGAGTCCCAGATCTGCAGACATGCAAGGGGTGGGTGGCGGGCACACAAGCCTCCTGTCCTAACCTGGGTACTTCTTACTTTTTGTGTGCACTTCACTTTACAAATTCAGTGTCAACAGAACCCAAAGATAAGAGCAATTCCAAATGGGTGCCATATGCTTTTATGTAAGTAGCATCCCTGAGATTTCACATCTCTGCTCCCCAAATCCCAGATGTTCCACTCTCCATGAACATTAGCTGCCACCAGGAGGAGCTGCTGGGTGGGGAGGCTGCATGGCATATGGTGGAGAACCCAGCCACTGTAGCAGGCAGGCCAGCCCCTGGCCACTGGCCCAGATCTCACTTCCCTGCACATGGGATTATGGAGATGAAGCCATAGAACCTTCCAGTGCCTTGCTAGAGGTGTCTTCTCCAACAGCTGCAACCCTCCCTCCCCATACTCCAGAAAAGGGGCCTGAAGACCAGGAAAAGGGTTCCTTCTGGCCAAAGTAAACAGCTCAAAATGAATCAAGTCTACATTGGCTCAAAGGGAGAATCTCCATATGTATTATATCAAGGGAAGCAAGTCCCCCTCTACTTTGGCTTAAGGCAAGTGATTCCCCATCTACACTGGCTCAAGGTGAGTGAATATATATAGTTGGTAGGAGAGGGAGGCACAGGCTTTGGAGAAGATGGCTGCTGGGTTCAGGGTTTCTTCCTGAGGCCTCTCTCAAAAAACCAAAAACCAAAACCAAAACAAAACTGCCTTTTAAAAATATTTGCAACATCAATTTTATTATATAATTTGTGAAAAAAAATAAGAATAAAATTCTCCCAAAGCATGGGAGAAAGGACAAAGACCAGAGCAGGGGGACCTGTCCCAGGGACAGTCTGTATGATGTGCTCCACAGGTGGGGACAGAGGAGGCTGCTGGTGGATACAGATGCGCTGCTGCCTGCAATCCCTGCAGAGAAGGGATTGATGTCGCCCTCAACTGGCTCTGGGTCTTTGGGCTGTCCATCAAGTCTGTCTGTCTGGGCTGGTCATTTCCATTGGTGCCACTCTGTTTCTGGACACTGTCCAACGGAAGCAGGGTATGCAGCACAGTTGTCACATGCATTTGGTGATCCTCCTCCTCAGTCTCTTCCAACCCCTGCTGCTGTGCTGGGATTGCCCTGTGGAGGTACCTTGGGAGGATGAGCTGCTGGGCACAAGGTCATGCTGGGAGGCTAGGCCAGGAGGGGTGTGTCCATGTGGAGGAAGTGGAGAGGGAGGGCAGGCACACTGGCACTTGCAGCACCCTCTGCTGGGACTGCTTGGCCTCCTCAGGCTGCTGCTGCTCACGGGAACACTTCTTGGGGTGGACCCTGTGAGGATGTGCAGGGCCCGTCCCCTGGTTTCTCTGGTGCTTGAGATGAGGTAGGTGGCCATGGTGTCTCAAATATTTGACTGGCCACAGACACCCAGGTATTATAGGGGTGGTGACCCCTGATGATCATGACTTTCATAATTGTGGGATCTGGGAGTTTGGGGAGTGTGTCACTGGAAGGACTGGGTGAAGCAGCTCCCTTGCCCTGGCTCAGCCATGGGTGCCCCATTACTTGCTCTGTGGTGGGCCTCTGCATGGGGTCCACCATCAGGATCTCATTGATGAGTCTCTGTGCTCCATCGGACACATGCAGGGGAATGTTATAGGTTCCCTGTGTGATGAGCTTCTTCAGCTGCTCTCTGCTGGCTGCCGTAAATGGGCATCTCCCTGTGAGCATAAAATGGAGAATGATGCCCAGGCTCCCGACGTCTGCTGGGAGGCCCTCGTATTCCTCTGCTTGGGTGAGTGCAGGGGCAAAGTATAGGCAAGTGCCCCAGATCCTCTTCAGCTTCTCCCCAGTGGTGAATCTGGTGCTCAGCCCAAAGTTGATGAGTTCAACATTGCCGCCATGGTGTTCTCAGGCTTCAGGTCAAAGTGCATGATACCTTGCTTGTGGCAGTACTACATGGCACTCATGATCTGCCTGAACAGTCTGTAGGCATCCTCCTCCTGCATGCCATCAGATGGGATGCAGTCCCATAGCCGTCCACCACCTGCATGTCCCATGATTATGTAGAAATAGTGGAAGGTCTCAATGACCTGGAAGAGCTGGATCACCTTTGGGGTGGTAGAAGGCCACCATCATATCCGGTTCAGAGAACAAGGGAAAGTTCGAGGCTGCTTTTGCCAAGACCTTCCCCATAACCTCTGTCCTGGTGAGCAGATGAGAGGCAAATTTCACCTGGGTGAAGCCCCCTTTCCCAATGTCCTGCAGGCCCTTATAATGATCTGTGAAGGTGGGCTCACAGCAGGAGCCCCGTCCCTGAAGCATTTCACTGCTCATCCTAAACCAGAACAAGGATGCTAACTTAAAAAAAAAATAATAAACCAAAACAAAAATCCTAAAAACAAAAACAAACAAAACAAAACAAAACAAATCCCAAAAACCAGTATCCAAAGACCACAACCACCAGCCACCAACCACCACCATATGCATTAACTCTCTGGGAGTCCAACAGGTCACCACCAAGAGCTTCCTATACTATGGACCCAGCTGCAATCACCGTCTGGCTCCTTGTGAGGTCAGAGCTAGAAATGACCCAGTCAGACCTGGGCATAACTCGGTATTCATCTCACTTTTGGGACTCCAGGACCTTTTCCACTTTCATAATAAGAATAATAAAAGTCTCTGGGAGGTCTTTTCCTTTAGTGTGTTATGGATACTGATATGTCCTTGTTTAGAAATTAAAATTTGTAGGATAAGTCAGAGGTCTTTTTGAGGCTGAAAATCTGTAATAACCTCATCATATCTACACTCAAGGTTTCTGCTTCTTTGCTGCCTGAACTGAGCAGTTTCCTCCACTGGGCCCTTGCCCCATGATGGACTGCCTCACCTTGAGCAGAGCCATGGAGTCAGCCATCTAGGAACTGAGACTCTGGAACTGTTAGCCCCTGAGAAGCTTTTCCTCCTCCAAGTTGCTCTTGTTGGATGTTTTAGTCACAAAGACAAAAGTCTAATTAAAACACAGCCACACATCATTGTGCCCAGCTTGACAAATGTACTTGTGTGTGTGTGCGGGGGGTGCTGGGAAACAGGTCCTTGCACAGGCTGGAGAAGCTGTCTTAAGGCTCACCTCCCATCCCTGGGGTTGGAGCTTCCTGGCCTAACCAGCTCTCAGAACTGATACATTGAGACTGAACTGTCAACAGGAATTTGGGAGGGATACACACATTTAAACCACAGCATTCGATAAACAAGAGCCCAGGGAGCTGGTTCCCACTAGATGTGCCCTGTGTGAGGGGAGTGCTTCAGGTTGCACTGAAGGACATTAGATAGGAGCTCAGATCCTGATGAAGACAGAAAGATCCCTGGTAAAGCAAATCATGAAATCATAAAAGCTAGTGCTACTCTTGTTTTCTATAAGATGAAATAGACTAATGTTTCAAAACACCCCAATTTTATTCTATGGTATTGAATAAATATCATATATAACACTGTCACATTAGTAACTGAGGGGGAGGGGTTGGAGAGGTACAACTGCCCCATCTGTACACCACTGACGTCATGTTGCTGTAGATTCACATCAGACTGGCATCTCTTTCTCATGTTAAATGGAACCCACATGGAAACCACAAAGAAATACTTGTGGAGCTTACCCAAAGTGAGAGGTAAGTTAATTGAAATGTTTCACTACAATCATCAACTAAATATGAGGGAAGATAATCATATAACAAAGCAGTCACATTGAATGAAAGATTGGGTGCTCTCCTTATAAAGACCCTATGCACTCTGAAATAGGGCCTACCCTGTTGTCCTTATAAGGACAAAAGCCACAGTGAACCAAGGAACTTGCAAGGGAACTTGAACAAGCCAACCTGAACCAAGGGCTCTGCCCTAATATCCCTATAAGAGCATGAACCACACTAACCCAGGGCCTTGCCCTGATCTCCTTATAAGGACTCAAACCACAATGAACCAAGGGTCATAATAAACATCAAAGTCCTGCACATGTCCAAACTTCTATAAGTATTCATGTTACTTCCTTTTCATGTTCTGATTGAAGGTGCCACTTTCCTTTGATAAAAAGATTTTTTAAATTCTAATCTCTGAAAAGACACAAATCAGAACTTTTTAAGAAAAATGGCAACTTCAAACAGAACATGAAAAGAAATAATATTAATGCCTGTAGTGTAAAATAACTTTTTAAGGTTATTTTACTCTCCCCAAAGCATTAAAGCATTAATAATCAAGATCAAAAATCACATCTACAAGTGTGGCACATCCACAAAATGGAATACTGTTTAGTCATAAAAAAGATGAAATCCCGTCCTTTGCAACAACAAAGAGATCATTATGTTCAGTGAAATAAGCCAGGCACAGATAGACAAATACCACAAGATCTTACTCCTGTTGGAAACCTAAAAATGTTGATCTTATGGATGGAGGCTGAGAATAGTATAGTGTTTACTACAGGACGGGTAGGATAGAGAGGAGAAAGCAAAGAGTAAATGTTGGTCAATGGGGACTAAGGTGGGGGAGGTAGGAGAAATTAATTTTGGTGGGCTAATACACACTAGGTGCCTATAGATAGTGTACTATTTATTTTGATAAAGCTTAACAAGATGATTTTTATGTCTTTACACAAAGAAATGATGTTTCAGGAGAGAGATATGTTACTCTGATTTAAATATTGTACAATGTATGCACATGTCAAAACTGTATACGGGCAGGGTGCTGTGGCTCAAGCCTGTAATCCAGCAGCTCAGGAGGCTGAGGCAAGAGGATTGCAAGTTGAAAGCCAGCCTCAGCAAAAGGAAGATGCTAAGCAATTCAGTGAGACCCAGTCTCTAAATAAAATACAAAGTAGGGATGGGGATGGGGCTCAGTGGTTGAGTGCCCCTGAGTTCAATCCCTGGTATTCCCCGAAAAAAGAAATTGGTATGTGGTACCCCATAAATATGTACATTTATGTTTTTGCAGGAGGAGCAGTTGAGCACAGCTGTCAGAAAAAGAATACAATGTTTCAAATAAATACACTGCCACAAATTCATACTTTCTCGTTGTTTTAGTTTTTTTTTTTTTTTAAATCACTGTAACTAAAACGCTTGACAAGAACTCCCTCCTCTAGGAGGGAGAGTTTATTTGCGGTTCTCAGTTTCAGAGGTCTCAGTCCATAGATTTCTGACTTCACTGGTCTGGGCAACAGGTGAGGCAGGACAACGTGGAAGTGCCCAGGGAGAAAAGCTGCTCAGCTCTTAGCTGGGTCAGGAAGCAGCAAGAGGAGACAGGAGAGATGCATCCCTCCAGGGCAAGCTCCAGTGACACAGGGGATGAAGCCCCACTTACCAACAGTTACCATCCCAGTCAGTCCATTCACACTAGAATGTGACTGATTAGTTTACAGCTCTCATAATCCAATCATTTTATGAGAGGATTTAACACTTTGTTTTGTTTCGGTTTATTATTTTGTTACCAGGGATTGAACCCAGGAGGGGGTTTAACCACTGAGCCACAACCTCAGCTCTTTTGATATTTTTGTTTACAGACAGGGTCTCTCTAAGTTGCTTAGGGCCTCAATTAGTTGCTGAGGCTGTCTTTGAACTTGTAATACTTCTCCTGCCTCAGCCTCCAGAGCTGCTGGGATTACAGGTGTGCACCACTGCACCTAGCTGAGATGATTTAACATTTAACAGAAACTTTTAGGGAATCCTCATATCCAAACCATAACACTTATACATATCTATCTGCCTTCTTTTAATTTCCAAAGTTTGTACCACTTCTAAACTACTATATATTAATCAACAGTAGTATATTCATCAATACTAATCTTTTAAAAATTAGTTGTCTCCTCATATATCTATTCCTTTGAGGATTAAATACTGTTAGTATGGGATGATTTTCAAATCCCTCGCCATGTTGGCTGCATACATCTGAAGAGGCTTTCTTATGTCTCTAGTAAAGTATGTTGTCCAAACACAACAGATAAAACATTTTCAGTACAAAGCTGAATGAATTTTAAAAGCTGTGATGTCCAGTCAGCCATTCTCGATCCATGTAAATGATCCACTATATTCCAGACATGATTTTTATTAGAAAAATAAACAAACCCCTCTGACCATCTTTGAATCATCATGTTGCCTGCATTCAGTCCACATTTTTTCATCTCACCTAGATGATTTAAAGGAAGCTTCCTTTGATTTTTAATGATTTTCCTAAATTGATTACTAAAATTAAAATTTTGAGCTTTTCTGTGACCTATCAAAAAATCCTTTCAATTTGGGGTTTTTTTTTAAGTATAATTATCTTATACTTGTGCAACTCTACATAATTTATAAATTATCAAATTTTATATTTTTAAATCATTTCTTTGGATGCACCCAACAGCACGGCCACAGGTATGAAACAGAAATTATTTGGCCCCTTTTATAAATGAACAAGCAGAGACTCATAGAGGTTGCAGCAGGCAAGGTGTGCAGCTGGGATGAATCTGGAGCCCTCTGGTTCTCATTTGTGCTAGGTCTCTTCTACCACAGTCACCTTCTGACATGGTTTGGTTTTGGAAAGATCTATGTTCACCCTAAATCACAACCCATTTAATGTATTTTTACAAACTGCTTGGTATTGACAATAACTTCCACACCCTGTAGTTTACAAGGTTTGATACAACTAATAGCAGATTTAATTCTGCTTTTAGTTCTCATGTTCTAATAGTCAAATCTAAATATATTGGACAGGGTTGGGGATATAGCTCAGTGGTAGAGCAATTGCCTCGCATGTGTCAAGACCTGGGTTTGATCCCCAGCACCACAAAAATAATTAATAAATAAGGCAAAATTCTGTAATGAAAACCCAAATATAATATTATATATTAAAATAAAACTATAGATAGCTCTACTGCTCTTTATTAAATTCACTTGAATCTTAACCCCAAAATCTTTAGTTAATGGGAATACTGAGTTATGCCACAGTGAATTCAAACTCTTGACTCCTGGTGGGTGGTGGGAGTTGGGTAGGGGGAGAGTTAAGGGGATTGGGAAGGAGGCAATAGGTTACAAAGTTTCAGATAGGAAGAACAGGTTTTAATTTCTATTATCCAGAAGGGAGACTATACTCAATAATATTATAGTATGTATTTTAAAATAAGAAAATAAACTTCAAATGCCCCACTGGGAAAAATGATAGGAGAGGGAAACAATAGGGTTGTTAAATTTGATTTAATCATTCCATTTTGTAAACATATATCAAAATACCATACTGCATCCCCAAAAGTGCACACGATCATGATTTGTTAATCAAAAATGTTAGTAATAAATTCTTAAAAATAAAAAACAAATGGTTAACAAAAGACAAGATTATGGGCATGGTGTTAAATGAATAAAGGAGACTATCCTTTAATTGCCTAGGCTTATTAAAACAAAAATGTTCCATGAGGAAGCTCTATTAACTTCAGTTCATAAAGGCAATAAAAAGTGAAAAGACAATGATGCTCCAGTCTATTAATATAAATTTAGTGGAACTGCAGGATTGTATTTGAGGATGCAAATTCAAGGCCTCAATACTGCCCATGTACCCTGTAGATTAATAGCCAAACACTGGACAGAGCACTTAAGGAAGTGTGGTTTAAAGTCCACAAGAAACGTGCTTGAATAAGTGCATGTGTCGTGACTTGCTATTCACTGGAGAATTTCATCTACTTATTCTAATGAACATGTTATATTTATATATACTGTGTAATAATCACTACATCAGGAATTATTTCAACAATCAAGAGAAAGCTTGCATTTTTTTTCCTTTTCTTTTCTTTCAGTATTGGGGAGCAAACCCAGGGCTTTGCACATGCTAGGCAAATCTCCACCACTGAACTACATCACCAGCCAGCCCCCTATGTTTCCAATCATAGAAAGGTACATTGTGTCTTTGTGCTTTCATTCTATGACTCTATTTCAAAGCAAATGTAACCTTTTAAATAAAAGTCTGTTTTGTAGGCCAGAGGCCCTGCCGCTCCTCCAGTGTTTCTGTTCCTTTTATGCTTCTATCAGGTATAGTGATTTAGCCTGGGATGTGTCCACCCCTAACCAAGGGCCTGCTGAAGGCCCACCTACTCCTCCTACAATACCTCCCAAAAGGTAGTTTCTAAAAGAGCTTCTATGGGCTTCTTAGTGCACTCCCCATTGTTGACTTAAAGAGGGCCACTAGAGCTATTAATGCTTAGTGTTCTTTTTTCTGAGCTCTTTTGTGTCAGGTTGGCTTTTTCCTCTTCCAGGGCCATTTTGAAAAAAACCACCAGGGCTTTTCAGCCCACAAGAGTAGGTTCCTTCTTCCTTTAAGCAGCTTCCAGGGGGGGAATGTAAATGTAAACACTCTTTTAAGGAAGGTGCTTCAGGTCCAACTGTATCCCCCAAAAGGATAGGTTAAAGTCCTAATACTCAGTACTTCAGTACTTCAGAATGTGACCTTATTTGGAAATAGTCATTGCAAATGTAATTAGTTAAGATGAGGTTATGCTGGCATGAAAGGGGCCCTTAATCTAATATGACTAGTGTCCTTATAAGAGGACAAGAGACACCCAGGGACACACGGGAAGAAGACAGAGACAGAAACTGGCAAGCAGAGGAGCACCCAGAGATGCCAGCAAATGCCAGAGGTTGGGAATGACAAGGGAAGGGTTCTCCCCTGCAGGTTTCTGACACCTTGTCTCCTGAAGGTATCAGTCCCCGACATCTTCATTCTGGACTTCCAACCTCCAGATCTGAAAGAATGAATTTCTGTTGCTATTTTAAAGCACCAAATCTGGTAGTACATAAAGGCAGCCCTAGGTAACTAATACATATACCCACTCACACACTACAGTCTTTATCTCTCCTTTGGGTTTGATCTTCCTCCACCCATGTCCAGCTCCTAGTTCCCCACCTCTAGCTTCTTTCCCTCTAATACCCTTTCCCAGCTTCCTCACATCATTGCCTTATGTCCTGTCTTATCTCAGGCACTGCCTTTCCAAGAAACCTTTCCTAACCTCCTCCCAGGCTGTTTTATAACCTTTTAAATAAAATTATTTTATAGGCTTCTGTTTTCCCCAAGAAGGGCACACATTTCTCCAACACTAGACTGTAGGCTCCTAAGGCACAGTGACCTCATCACTGTGCTTCCAGAACTAAATTGAGCATTAGGCCTACAAAGCCAGACTCCTCCTGGTTTGCATTTTTGGGTACTTGCCTTTCTTCATCACATCCGTAGTCTCTCCTTCCTCCCTCTACATGTCACTTTAACTGACTTAGAATTTAGCAAGTAATTTTAGACTTTCCTTACTTTGAGAAAGGTCGTATATGCAACTTAGAAAAAAAAAAATCCAGCCACTACCCACCTGGTGAGCTCAGCCCAGTTACAGGAATCTGAGCCATTCCTCAGATTTGCCATAATTTTAATCAACACTGATAAAGGAAGGTCTGCATTCCACTCAGCTTGTCTGTCTTAGCTGGTGGTCAGCAGTCAGGACTGCAGGAGTAGCCTTCCATATACTTCAGAATAAATAAGAGTCTTTCCCTCCTACCCATACAAGTGAACAAGAGAAAGCATGTTGTCATTCCTCTGTGACACCCAGAGTGTAGTGTTCCTCCAAGGAGCAAATAATGGAAACAGGGATTGGATGAATTAGCAAGGGAAAGAGCGCATTCATGTTGACAATGACCAAAGTAACAGTGAATTTGGTCATAGAAAGGAAGCTTTTTGTACCTTTAAAATAAAACACATTTACAATTTATTTATATTTAGAAATCACTTTCATGTGTAAATTAATATCACCATCAGTAGCTTTCAGCTAGTACCCTTTTAAGCACTTTTAAAACTCTAAGATATAAGCAGCACAGGCCAAATTTCTAACCATGGCTCAACAAATACTGTACTTGTATCCAAAACAGCTTTGAGACTTTTTGTTTGTTTGTTTGTTTTTGGTAAAAAGACAGAAGTTAAGTTTAGAAAGGGGGGCTGAGGATATAGTTCAGTTGGTAGAGTGCTTATCTTGCATGCACAGGGCCCAGGTTCAATCCCCAGCACCACACACACACACACACACACACGCACACACACATACACACACACACATTTAGAAAGGAAGCAGATAGTCAAGTATTTTGTAAAGATCTCTTAAAATGCAGGCCCGTAAACTAAATGAATTTATACTTCGTTCCTGCTGGCTCCTGGCCAGCCTGGCCCTGAGTCTCTAAGAGGACCAGCTTGTTTCTGTCAACATCAATAAATGTATCATGCCACATTCATCTTTCTCAGAATATACCCTGAACTGCTTGCTCTGACCTACCTTACATCCCATTTTCTTACTTATTTCTGGTCTCTTGAATTTTCCTCCCCCTGTCCTTTCTTGGCAGCCTTGAGAGCCACCTCAATCCTACTCTTCCCAAGTGGTTCATTTTCTTGAGCATTCTGGGAAGCTCAAGAACAGTTCACTTGCCCTCTGGAACCTTACACCAGCAGCAGATTCACATTTCCAATTGTTAAGTGTACTCCAGCCTCAGAAGTTCATGAAAATGAGACATTTTCACTAACTCCTACCGCATAGGATAGTGCACATCCTAGGTACTCAATCAACATGTGAAATGGAGAAATTTTTCCTTGAATAAGAAAAAAGTTACAAAGTTACAAGTATCAAAGAAGCTAAAATTCCTTGGCTGGTTTTTCATTAAAAGCATGAGCCCAGAAAATTTACACATGAGTAGAGACACCACTGAGGACTTCTATGTCAATCAGATTTCCATCGCTGTGACAAAATGCTAGAGAAAATGAACTTATAGGGAGGAAAAGTTTATTCTGGCACACAGTTTCAGAGGTGTCAGACCATGGTCACTTGGCACAAAGCTTTGGTATGGTGGCACAGTATATCAAGGCAGCAAGGCATGTGAGAGGAAGCTACTTAACTCAGGGCCCCTGGGAGGGACAGGGTCGCAATACCCCCCCTTAAAGGACACACCCCCAGTGACCTATCTTCCTTCCACTAGTCCCCACTGCTCAAACATTCCACCACCTCCCAACAGTGCCAGAGGCTGGTGACCAAGCCCTTAACACACAGTGTTTATTTAAGGGACTTGTAAGAGCCAAACTATAATAGACCTTTATTTCATGTTCCTTTTCTAGAAAGAAAAATGCAATAGATAATATTTAGTACCATTATAATACCATCTCTAATGACCCCCTCTGTATTATTCTTGGAGTTATTTTTACTTTGAAATAATCTGAAACTTACATAAAAGTTACTAAAGATACCCAAAAAAGTCCCATATAAACTTTTCTCCCAGGATTCCAAATTGCTGTCCTTTTTATAGCCATTTGGTATGTGATCATAACTTTACATTTCTGTATCTAAAGACATCTGTACATCTAACCCATATATACACATACACACTTATCATGTGTATAAATATCCATTTTTCCTGCACTTTTGAGAGCATGTTCCAGACATATTATCCCTTTATCCCAAATACTTCAGCAAGTATATTAACAAATATATTCTTATATAACCACAATCTAATCATCAAAATCAGTAATTAACAGTAATGTAATCATTGTAACTAATCCACAGTCCAGTCCATGCTTAAATTAATGCTTTCTTTCAATTTTGCCAAAACATTTACATGTTATTCTTCTACTCCTGTATCCTTTTTTTCAGACTTAGATCACAAGTAAAAACTATTAAATGTCCACCATCATTTGACCATTTTTTCAAAATTTTCCCAGTCTCATTTTGTTTGCCAAAGTTCATCCCTTCAAAGCCCCTAAGAAGAGTTCCTAAGGCACTGAAGTTCTTCAGAGAATTTTCAGAACTGTTTTTCTATAGGTTTGATACTATAAGAACAACTTGGTTCACACTTTATTTCCCTTTGAGTTTTCTATATTATTACCTCTTTTATGTGTTCTTTTGCGTGTATGTTTGTGTTTTTCTGGTAATGCATACATTCTCTATCACACTTTCTTTTATGACCTTTTAAAAAAAATAGCTGAAACTACTCCTAGCTCTAGGTTATGTTGTTTGACAACCTCTGCTCTATACCTAAACTTCCAAAGTTCTAGACTTACTAAAATATATGTAGGAGTTAATGGTCCCCCCTCAATTCTCCTTGGTACTTGAGAATTCCTTCCGATATATACACTCAGGTCTTTTAGTTCAAGAAAGTTTTCTTGGATTTACTTAGTCTTAAAGATTTCAAATATATGCTCCTAGGTACTTCTCTGCCTATCTTTCCTCTCAACAACTTCTATCAGACCACTTTTACCCTTTTCTCCTTTTTTTTTTTAATGTTTGGTTATTTGCCTGTATTTTTGATGTCCCTTATTAAGGTTTCCTTATAAGCTACTCCCTCTTGAACATCTTGCAATTTAGTTGATATTACACTTCCATTGCTTCCTTAAATTCAAGTAAATCTTATCTATTTCTTCCACCTTTTTGGTCATTTCTGTTTTTCGATTTCAAATTTCTAAAGTCCCCTTTTCTGATATTGCCAAACATGTGGGATTGACTTCAGTTTGCAGCGCTGTGCTATAATTTCTCCTGCTTTATAACTTCCTGAGGGCAATTTCATCAGTTGACAGATTTTGATTCTCATTTTGTTTTCTTAGCATAGTTCTGAAGACTACATTTGCATTTCATGAACGGGGATGGTAAGTTTGGGTAGAAAACACCATTTTCAGTTATTAGTCCAGCAAAAATAGTCTGGGGGGGGTAATTTGGTGTTTTCCATATATACCAGGAACTGGCTATCTTTCAGGCTCTGCAGTCTCCTACCTTCTACTCTTCCCTTCTCCCCTAGAAGTGGGACCCTACCCAGGCTGCCTTCTGGAGTCCCACACAGGCTTCACAGCCCTCTCCTGCAGTGGCACTATGACCCCCACCCCAGGACCCTTTTTCATTATTTCTTAAGGTAGAATTGACTTTCTCTTTTGAGGGCTGATTTCTGCTCAATTATCTCCTCTTTTCTCTGCATTTCTTCTCCAAGAAACCCAGCTCTCCACAAAGGCTTAAGAAAGAAACTTGAGAAGCATCTTTTTTGGAAATGGAATAATTTAAAGTTTGGAGGTTGCCTTCCTGTTATGCCCAAAGCATGGTTTTTATGGTTCCGTTTGTTCTTAATTGACCTGCAGAGATTTTTCAAGGATGTTTGGAGTGACGTAGTTGTGATAATTAAGAAGTATAAATCCTGTGTGAAACAGGTAAACACTACCCCAATTTGGGGAAGAGCTAGCTGCTTCGTACACACACACCCATGCATTCCTTAAAAGTTAGTGATTTTACACGATGATTAAACTCTTTTGCAGTTATTTATAGAAACGACTAATTAAAAACCATAGGGTTGGGGCTGGGGTTATGGCTCGGTGGTAGAGTGCTTGCCTAGCATGCATGAGGCACTGGGCTCAATCCTCAGCACCACATAAAAATAAAAATAAAAATACTGTGTCCACCTAAAACTAAAAAAAAAAAAAGACAAATTAATAAAAAACACAGGGTTAATGAATCCCAAAATTGACTGGACCACAAGGACCAGAGATATCAAGCATCTGGGAAATCCCCAACTGATGCAGAATAAACTCATAATACTTCCTCTGCGAGCATCTACCCTTCAGCATCACAGAGTCCTTCAGTATAAAAACCTGTGAATGAATTAATGCCATTATGTTGAATGAAGCATCTAGGTATAATGCTTGTACAGCCAATACAAATAAACACTGTCAAAGTCTTCACTTCCTATTCCCTGCCTATAAAACAGCAATCATAATATTTAAATAAGAACCATCTAAGAAGAGTTATGATGAATTAGCCAGAGTCTGTAAGCTACTTTGTAAATGAAGGCTTAAGTACTATCATTTAACTTTGATGCATGGGGTGATGAGGCAGAGGCTTTAGAGACAGACGGTGGTCATATAAATTAATACATTAATATTTAACAAAGAAACGGGAGATGAGGAATGGGGATGTCTGGATCTTGCCCTTAGTATTCTAGGCTGCAGGCATGGGGAATGGCTTTGAGTTCTTGTAATGGTGTCCCTGGTTCTTACTTAACTGCCAACTTCATCTGTCCCCAATAAATATAAAGCACATTTTCAAAGCAGTGAAATGTGGTCAGCAATTATTTTAAAAGTTAGCAACATGCACAGGGGTATTCCTGGGACCACTCTTTTATCCAACTAGGTCAAAGAACGGCAGTCTCTTTAAATTACACTCTGTAACTAACTACTGTCCAAATTTTAATAAGAACCACCAAAAAATACCATCCGAGGTCCAGCAGAGATTGTTTAATAAGGGTCTGACTGGTCCTGACTTAAGGAAAACACTGCATTTACTTAGTGTCCATTTTATTTGCTGTAAAAACGATTTTATAAATGCTATTACTCAATATAGAGCCCTTTTAGTAGGAAATAGACACTTATTATACCAATAAACCTCAGCACCTTCCTTGGTAGTATTCTCTCTGCCTGGAAAGATCTATATCAATGGTGACCACCCTGGAGCATTTCCAGATTTTCTATATCTGACTTCATCTTCCTGTGATCAAAAATCTATTAATTTCACATATCCCTATTTTTATACTGGCTCATACTGTTTGTCATATTCATAAAGGATGGTCAAGGTATAGGAAGGAAGCATATTTAAGGGGTGGCTTTTGGTTTCCTCTAGGCACCAAGTTGTATTCTGTCATTTATTTGTAGTTACCACCTTGATTGGCTGATCTTTCTTGAAACTGGTTTCTTTGAGGGAGAGGAGGATAGTGAAACCTAATCCCCTAGGTTAATGAGAAGAACTGAATCAAGTAACCTAAGTATGGTGCTGAATCTTAACAAATGAGTAATAAATGTTTGCCAGTATTCCTATTTCCTGAGGCAATCCCATCCTGCTTTTCAAGGACAAACTCTTCGTCTCAGAGGTTGTCATATTACTTGATGTCCCTGAACCATCTACACTAATGCACAGAAGACTTTAAAAAAAATCTGAATAAAATGATGACTTGGCAAACAAAATGATAAGTGATCAAATCTGAAAACATACTTTTCTGGCCTTTCACCCCCCAATACACTTCCTTTGAAAATCTTCTTATTCCTTCTTGAATCTTTGTTTCCACGGCAGTATTTTCATTTTGATATTCCACCACTGGAATGTCCACAAGTACTTCTGCCACTCTTCTTTTTAAATTGCTACAAGAAAAATCAAATTCTCTGGCCCATTATGTAGAAGAACTAGGTAAGTACCTCCTAACTTCAGGCACCCTTCTTACCCATCCTCCAGATCTATTTGAGGAACATTTGAATGCTTGACAACAAAAGAAACTCAAAGAGAATTTCAGATTTTGTGATGATATACCTTGATACATATGACTTGAGCTTGTGAAAATCCAAGCACTTTACTCAATATAAAAGATAATATGCAGAAGCTACTTAGAATGAATGAATGAATGAATTCTTACCTAAAAATGACTTACTTCCTACCACCTAACCCTGAATTTGACTTGATACTCGATTTTTTTTCCTGCCAGAACCCTGGAATTGCTAAAGGAACCCTAAATACTATTGTGTGGTTTTCAATTAAAGTGTTCTAAAACCTATTCCTATTATGCTATTTAATGCTACTTAATTTGCTCTTAATTTCTTTGTTTTGTGTTCGGTTGCCAAAAAGACCTGAAACATACCTACTACTTCTGAATGAACTAGATTTGACTACTATGAAAAGCAGTCTAATTCTGGAGAATACCTGACAAATGTCACAAGCTACCTGGATGTCCTGTAATCAAACAGGTGTTGCAAACACTTAGAGCAGATCTGCCCAGGAGGGCTGCCCAGGATGCAGGAGGTTCTCAAAAAAAAAAAATTGATAGAAGATTCATAGGTTCAGTGATTTTGTTCCTTCAAGAGTTTCTATGTAAAATGCCAACCAAGAATTGCCGTGAATCTTTCTAGAATGGTTACCCATAGGATGGATCCATGCCCCAGACAATATGTTTAACCCCATGGCAGAGTTTTGACTGCTATAGAAAGATAAAATCCTAAGTACATCCAATTGACTCACTTTTTTGGTCTCTCCAGATTTGGAAAGAAACCTGAATTTTCTGTTGACCCCCCTTATCCTATATAAGGAAGCTAACTTCTTCTGAATTCTAAATCAATATACATAAAATAAAATGAATCCATAAAAGAACAAAAAACAAAAAAACAAGAAAAGCCTGAATCCCCTCAACAGTTAAGTCCAAGTTGAAACCGATGACATCAATTTACAGTTTGCACTTCTGGGTCAAATAATACTGTTAATTTTTTGGTGCATATTACAATTCCCAACTAGACCATTAACATAATAGGCCATGTTATTATTTAAAAAATTCTTAACATTTCATTTGAGTGTATCTAGCAATCTGTATATTATATCATTATACCAGAAAAAGCAAAAAAGAGCTGCCCCAAGGCTTGGCAATAGCAAAAAGCACTGTTTTTATGGCTACACCTTCCATGAACTTTGACATAGCCTTAGAGTTTGAAACCTCATCTGAGAGATATCTAACCTGTTTGCTGCTGTCATTTACTTATCTCTATTTGGTCCCCTAAATTTCTTAAATTTATGGAAAGGTGGGCAGTACACCCAGAAGTTAGAGTTACCCCAGTTTCCACTGAAGGATTTCATCATACATACATTCCTCCTCCCATTTCAGAGGCTACATTACTGGTTTTTCTCCCTTTCAAAATCAGAAAAAAATCTATAGTTTGAAAAGCCTGTTCCAAGCAACACAGCACTGCCAATACCATGAACAATACCTGGTGTTTGTGTGTACAAAATACATGTATCCATACACACAATTATACACATGAAATTGCACTTAATGCTGTGTGTGAATTTGTATATAATCACATATATTTATATACATGTCACTATACAGATATGCATGCATATGTATGTATGTATACAATCTATGTGCATTTGAGCATTTATTTAAAAATCTATTGGAGCTGGGCGCTGTGGCCCGTACCTGTAATCCCAGCAGGTTGAGAGGATGAGGCAGGAGGATCGCAAGTTCAAAGCCAGCCTCAGCAATGGCAAGGCCTTAAGCAACTCAGTGAGAGCCTGTCTCTAAATAAAATACAAAAATAGGGCTGGGGATGTGGCTCAGTAGTAGAGTGATCCTCAGTAAAATCCCCAGTACCTGCATCCCTCCAAAAAAATCTATTGGGGCTGGGGTTGTGGCTCAGTAGTGGAGTGCTCGCCTAGCACATGCAAGGTGAGCATGTGATATTACTTATAATCCATAAATATATATAAATAAATCTATTGGAAGCTAAGTGGAAGCATGTAGCCTTATGGGCATGGCATAGCAATGTCTCATTCACAGAAAGTCCAGTCTAGTATTCAAAAATCAATTCCAATTTTTAGTCAAGTCTCTCAACAAAGCATTAATAATTAATATATGGCTATAATGCATAAACTTTTAAAATCTTTTTCCTCATTTTCCAAATTTGAAACATTTGGCATATCCATCTTTTCTTGTCCACACACCTTTTTCTCTCCTCTATCCTCACCAAAACATTTTGTGACTGCTAGCTCAATTTCCCAACTCCCATTCCCACATACCTTCCAAATTAATTAATTTCGAGCATAATTATGCTACCACTTGAAATCGTTCTCTGTCCTTTCAGAATAAATCAAAGCATGTGAGTTTTCCTTAATTTCATTTTCAGCCCCACCCTCAAAAGTTTCCTCCTATTATCCAGATTCTGTATAAAAAGATCCATGGCAAAAAAAGAAGTTATGACTACTTCTGCCTTCATACTATTTCCTATCTGTAGTCTAAGAGAATGTGCCTAAAATAGCACTGTTTCTTTATGTCTGTGTAGTGGAAAGAACTCTCCTTAAAATACAGTTATTTTAAGAATCAGATGTAGTAGTATGCTGGGCATGGTGGTGCACACCCGAAATCCCAGCAGCTTGGGAGACCAAGGCAGGAAGATCACAAGTTCAAAGCCAGCCTAAACAATTTAGTGAGGCCCTGTCTCTAAATAAAATATAAAAAGGGCTAGAGATTTAGCTCAGTGGTTAAGCACCCCTGGGTTCAATCCCTAGTACCAATTAATTTTAAAAAAAACATAGTAATATAATTAAAATTAAAATACTACAAACCTGTTAGTAAACACTGGTTACCATCACTTTGCTACTTTCAATAGTATCCCCTAACATAAACTCAAATTTGTTAGATTGAAAAATATGTTAATCGGCTTTTTGTTGCTCTGACCAAAATACCCAACCAGAACATCTTAGAGGAGGAAAAGTTTATGTGGGAATCAGTTTCAGAGGTTTAATCCATGGTGGGCCAACTCCATTGCTCTAGACCCAAGGTGAGGCAAAAAACATCATGGCGGAAGGGTGTGTGGCAAAGGAGTGCTGCTCCATCCATGGCACCCAGAAAGTAGAGAGAGAATGGGGGAAGGGCCGCAGGAAAGATGAATCCTTCCAGGGCAAACTCCCAGTGACCCACCTTCTCTAAGTCATGACCCATCCCCTCTAGTCATGTCTCTCCTGCCTAGTTATCATCCAGGTAGTCCATTCAAACTCGGATGGACTGATGAGGTTACAGCTCTCAGAATTCAACCATTTTACCTCTGAATATTTCTGCATTAACACAGGTTAATGGGGAGATATATCATATTCAAACCATAACAAGTTCCAAAGTAATCAAAAATATTTTTAGAGTGCCTCTCCTAGAGACTTGACAACACCCATATTGAAAATCCAGGCTGTAAGCTTTCCGGATTCCATCTCTTTGGTAGTTATTGCAGCTTCTTCTATTCTTTGTCTTCAGGAGGAAGAAAATGCTCTCCTAATTTGCTAAAGACCAAAAGAAATATTGAACCTCTATTATCATACCTAGAGGTTACATAGAAAAGAGGGCATTGGAATCTGAGGACTTGCTAGGATGGGTGCTTGCAGAACTAATAAGTAACATTTTTAGTTGTATGCAATTTCTCTCTCGAATAAGGCAGTCACTCTTTAGGCCAGACAAAGAACCTAAGGGGTTTCTACAACTGCACAGAGTTATATTGATACCTATTCCATTTAACTGAATTGACTGATGATCTAGTTTCAATGAATTATTTTTTAATTTATATTGGTGTTGCTTTCAAGGAGTAAAACCCTCATATTCTATATATACTGGAATTACTTTATTCTTTTTTTTTCCGTGTCTTCATACATGTACTTTGGACAATGATGTCCATCACATTCCACCATCATTGCTAACCTCCTGCTCCCTCCCTGTGAATTACTTGTCCTTCTTTGTCGTATGGATTTAAACTACGAATTGCACACCAAAGTTGCTTGTGTTTGTTTTCCCTTTCAGTAGTCTACACTGGAAATTTTACAAATTTTCTCCTGGTATTAAACAGATCATGCATGCATCTCAAGTACAGTATAGAATGAAGATGAGCTTAACATCTCAGTACCCATGGAAAACACTAGGAAAATCAAGAAGTTGCATTGCCATAGAGATGGGCTTTTGGAAAGTTGAGGGATAGTAGAGGGAATAGTAAACATGGGCCTTGGAAAATTTTTAAATTTTTCATTAATTTTATTTTGTTGGGAGTTGAAGAATGTCATATGACTTTCTGAAAACCAAAAATATGGACTCTTGATCATCCATGTCAGAATGGGTAAGATGTATAGCAACACCTTGACGACATATCATAGGAACACAGTCACAGATTTCTAGCCAGGAATAACAAACTGAAAAAAAATAAATACTGGCTGAGTGTCTACTTCATTGTCCTAGGTACTATTCAAGACTTCAGCTAACCAAAAGCCCTCTGGTTCGAACGTTTTTAAAAATTAAGAGATATCTTTTCCGTTGAGCAATTAGGAAAAAAATTTCAGAAAAAAATCATCTACTAGGACTGATGGGCTAGGAGCACAGACTGAATATTAACCCCAAGGTCCCCTCAACAGGGTGGCTTTATGTGGCTTCAACCTAGCTCTTCAGCCCTGCTACTAAGCATTCAGCGAAGAATTCAGAACCTGACAGGCTCACTCCAACAGTGAGTCTCATTCTATACAAAAGAAGTGGAATCTTTGGAGACATCATTTAAATGCCAATTTTCATGCTTCCTCTTCGAAGTTATGGCACTTATAATATCAATATTTTAAACAGTTCAAGTATTTTTTAACTTCTAAATGAGTCATTCACTCTCTTAGCACAGAAGTGGTAAAATAAAATGTCAATGACTAAAATGTGAACTACTTCTTCAAAGATTGAGTTAAGTACATTTCTCATGATTCACTGGTAATTGGCTTGGAACTTGGAAATACAATGCTGCTCATGACAAAGGGGATTCACTGGGCTCTGCAGGAATTCAAAGGCTGCTAGAGAAAGTGGCCCACTACTATCCATGTCACATTCACTATTTTTCTTGTAGTACAATTTCCTTACAGCTCTCTTTGAATTTTAAAGAAATTATTTGTGATGTTCAGAATTTACATGCATCTGTTAATCAATTTTAGGTACTAAAAATTCATAAGATGTCTCCAGACGGCAGCATCCACTATCTGCTCTAATAAGCCCAGACCATCAACCACCGCTGACTTCCCTGTGAGTCACGGCCACCCCCTGAAGTCTTCAATTGTTCCTGTACAGAAGGGAGGTTATACCATTCAGGCAGATGTACTTCAGAAGTCACAGTCACCAGAAGCCAAATGGGCCCTGGCCATATTACCTCATTAGCATCAGGAGTTCTCAAAATGTCTTAAGCATAAGAATCACCTGGGACTCTGGTGAATTCCAGAGAATGTGGTTGGATAGGTCTAGGGTGGAAACAAGGAGATTTGCAGCCATAGCTTTCAGACCACATCTTGAGAAATGCTGCATTCCATGTCCCAGGGTTCCACATCCTGGGACTGACATCTTCCCATCAACATCCTGGCCCATGCATTGACCATGTAGGAACATCAGTGTGTTCTGGTCATTCACTGGAAGTAATTAATTAGCTATAATACACCTGGACAAAAATCCAGCTTTCAGTTTTCTCTGAAGAAAAAAAAAATGATGATCAAAATGCCTGATTCCATCTTTTCGGTGAATGAATATAGACACCACATGATAACACGTAAGAAAGTACTCTGAAGCATGCAAAAGAATACACAGATGTGAAATAGTACTCAGGTACAGCATGCCAACTCCTCAAAGAACAAAATGTGTAACACAGTGCAATATCCTGGAACATGAATTATACACATAGCTTCCAAAGTATACCCTATGCATATGTAGATGCTCAATGTCCCCTCAGATTTTTCTTTTAAATACATAAAAAGGAACCCAAGGTATTATAGAAAACTATACTACATCACTGTAACTCATGATCCACAGATAGAGAATAGTTTGGGTTCAAGTACAGGCAGTGTCTCTGCTTTAATTACCTAACTAGTTGTGGCTCTGCAGAATTAGATCAAATTCAGCACACACCTGTAGGATTTTACAGTTTGGGTCAAATGGAGGGTCCACAGAATCACACTTACCCTGTTTTGGAAGTCGGATGATAACATGAAAAAGCAGCACTCAGCTCCCTGGTTCCATGAAAAGCAACGGGCCATGGAAACCCTATGGGTTCTTCCCAAAGTATTACGCAGAACTACAATGGAGTTATATTGATAACTGAAATGGCATAAAGAATCTCAAAGTGTCAAGCATGAAAGTCAACTGTCTAACCAACTAACACAGCTTTATGTGAACAAGGACCAATAATCTCGATTTTATCTGAATGAATTCTGGAATAGCTGAACAGGCTTGAAACTTCAGTCCCACACAAATGGGAGCTGAAATCCCTAGAGGCTGCTCCTGCCCCTGCCATTGGGGGCTGGGGAGCAGTACTTGGCTAGAATTCCTTTACATTAAAAGTATGAGATATCTGTGGTCCAAAAGAATGAATTATACCTCATTTTACTAAAAAACATCCAGCAATACCTAGGGACAGGCTACAAAAGGATAAACTGTTTCCACAGTATTTATACCCAAGGATGTCTTTCCATTTTCTCTTTACACCTTCTCTCTAAACTTTTACCATCAAATCTCAGTTCTATTTTGACCCCCATCATCAGGCCAGCACTGCTGCATACCAGGACTAATCTATACCATTTAAGTCCTCAAGGTAGGCTACCCCCAATCCTTACTAAAATCCCTAAGGTACATAAGTACTGGCACTTGAAATATGCAGGCAGTTAAACCTTTTAGCTTAAAGCTAAGTGTTAGAGCCCTGGGCTATAATATCACAACTGTCACTGATTATCTCTCAGGGGCTCTGGGCAAGTGACTTCATTATCATGTTTCCGCTTCTCCAGTGAAAAACAGGACTCACAATGCCTGGTTCCATTTTACCAATGAACTGATGTGAACATCAAGTGGAAACACAAGAAAGTGCTCTGAATTCTGCAAGGGGCACAGAGATACGCGGCAGTCCTTTTAGCCATCATTTACTTTTCTTTATAGACTGCGAACTCTGAAGAAGTCAGAGGAAGTACTTTTCAAACACCAAGGAAACTAGATTAACCACATCAGTTTCAGCAAATTAATCGCAAGATGAGATTATTTCAGTAAGTATTTTTCATGAAACATAACAATGAGAATGATTCTTCAAGATCTGTAAAAATCAATTGTTTTCCCATGATTGCATCACTATGATATTTCTGAGATTTGTAAAATGGTAACCTAGCATCATAGAAAAGCATCATTTTTTTTAAGATCAGTTTGTCTGACACAGAGTAGCTGTATGAACTGAACTTAATGACTATTGATTACAGCTGTCCTTGTTGGTGAAGAAAGATGATTACTTCAAGATTACTAGGGGTGTTAGATAAGGTAATATAAATGACCAACACCTAGAAGTGGCCATAAATGGTACCCTTTATTCATTTCCCAATATTCTTACTGGGAACGTTAATGTTAAGATCAGTCTCCAAATAAACCATGGAGCTCCTTCAAGTCAGTTTCTTGCTGACCTCTATCACCAACGACCCACTCCATTTTTGAGACTGAATTAACAAATGAACATACCTGAAATCAAGCTGAGAAGAGAGTTAATATACAAGACACAATTTGAGCTCAATTAAGTACTAAGTCAGGAGAGTAGTGACTATAAATAGACTTAATAAATGTACAGAGGAGAGAGACCAAATGAATGCTTTGTGGAAGGAGGAGTCTGTGCTGAGATTTGCAAAATAACCACGACTGAAATGAAGGAACAGAGAGGGTGATTCGGGCTTCAGCAATAGCCTAATAAAATCTTATGTCAATTCCTTTATCCTCCCATAAACTTCATGAGATAGGTACTATTATCATCTCCATTTTACAGAACAAGAAACAACTGAGATGGAGGATTAAGTAGCTTGAAAGTCATAGGAAAAATGTTGTGACCAGGACATAAATACAGGCAGTCTTTCTGCAGAATCCACACACTTATTCCCAGAGTTATTGAGAGAAGATTTGATACAAGGAAAGCGAGTAAATCTCACTTTGCAAACAACAGAAGCCACCCTGACTAATTTAAGTGGAGAGAGAAAGATTTTTTAAAGTAACAGCTTGATAGGTCAGAGAATCAGAGTTGAATACCACATAGCCAGGAACAACACGGATAGAACAAAAACCAAGCACTCTGGGTCTCTTCAGTGAAAATACCACTACTGCTGCCTCCCAGTATTTAATGCCAGAAAGTCTGCCGCAGCCGCCCCCCACCCACCACATGTGCACACACAGATCACTCTGCTAGGCTTCGCTCCGCATCCTTTTCCTGTGTGCTGCAAATGACTGGCCACATGGCCATATCATTAGCAGCAAGAGAGTCTAGGAAATGTACACTAAAACAACAACAACAACTCTATTTGGGAAGACTGGAATCACTATATAGGAAGCAAACAAAATGTCAAGATGATAAAGATGAGGGGCAATCACAAAGGGCACCACACATTCCAGTGACAGGCAAGCTGAAAAATTTCAGCAAACAGTCACATATACAAAGCAGGACCAGCTCATAAACGCACAACTTCATTTCACCTGGAAACAATTTACAAAGACCTTACCTGGGTCCTTTATAATAACTAGGAACACTGTAAAGATGATTAATTTTAAAAACTGCAACTATTAGGTGCTTGGTAAATATTTTCTCAAGTATTTCAAAATGTTATAGGAGAACAATATAGGTTATTTTCCTTACAAGTAAAAGCAAACAGCTATTAAATAAAAGCTATTAATAAGTTGGCCACAATATATATCATACATATTTTTGCCTCTTAAGAGTTCTTTTAAGCTTCCCTAAGGATCATTTTCTAAGTGTAGACTCTGAATGGTAGTGATGTTTTATCTTTTTGGAAACAAATTCAAAATAAATCCTACATATTCACTAGAGACTTTTTAAACTTTGAAATATTAAACCTATTTAATGATCATGGCCATAGGTTTCTGAATAATATTTCAAATGCTTTCTACAGTAACAATTGTTTCTAGTCCTTTTATTTAAGGAAGGATAACCTCCTATGTGATACACAGTATCTTTAAGTGAAGTCCAAGAATACAGAATTAAACACATCTATTTTAAAGTGTTATTTATTAGCAGAAATCAGTTTTATAGTAGCACAATGTCAATGTATATTATTACTTAAGCTCAGACTAGCTTTTTTTTTCCTGCTAATGAAGTCATAGGAAACATCTCAGATGTATCAATAGTGCTAAATCTTTTTTTCAAAATCTATGTGAACAACCTAATGTATATTTTTCATTTCAAATCCAAAATATTTTATATCCACAAATTATAGGGAAATTCAGATTAACAGTAACAATGCAAGAGCAGTTGTTTTTAAAAATTACTTAATATGGAATAACATTCTAAGTATATTCTATATAATTTTATTCATTCTGCTAAATTTTATACCTTTTATACTATGCCTGAATTTAAATATGAAAATGTTTTACATCATTTTCAGGAACATCTTTAGAAATTCAGAAACACTTATAGAGATAAGTGTTTCTTTGCATGGAAATGTGAATATACCCCAAAGAAAGGAATGTTGGTGTGGAAATCAGAAGCCTCTATGGCAAATAAAATTGGGCAGGGGCAGGGAGCAGGAGGGGAACAAATGACAAAATGATATTATATAGTCATGCATTGTGAATAGAAAGAGGTAATCTTCTTTATATCTATATAAAGACTTGAGAAAACAATAGACATTAGGGTGGTTTTTGTTTTGCTTTGTTTTGTTTTGTTTTGGATTGAACCAGGGGCCTTTAATCACTGAGCCACATCCTCGGCCATTTTTGAGTTGCTGAGGCTGGCTTCGGATAAGAGATCCTCCTGCCTAAGTCTACCTAGCCACAGGGATTATAGGGATACACCACTGCACCCAGCTGACATTAGGGTTTTAATGATGATGTCTAGAAAAATGTTACTTTGGAAAATACCTGATGGTAAAAGACTGATGATGAAATGTGTAGTAACGTATTTTTAATAAGTACAATATTGCCTGGGAAGATAATATATGATCATACATGATTGTGTAGATATGTAGATATCATATAGGATACATGATGTGATCATATATGATTGTGTAGATGACAACATCATACATATGAGCTAAAAATAATATGCAGAATGTCATTTCTCTAAAATGTGCCAGTAGCAATTGCATTGATCATTAAAAAAAAAAAAAACTCAAAAGTCTCTGCCACTTTTCATACATCATATATATAATATAATGATTATCCATTTTAAAGAGTCTGACTACTCACCTTTTATGACTTTATAATAAAACTTCAAGCAACCCAGGCTGCTTCTACCATCTTGTTATAGCTGACTTAGCCAAGAAAGGTTGGCGATTTTAAAAACAATTGTATTAATTTCTTTCAAGTTGAAAACTAAAAAGAAATTAAATTAAAAAGAATTTTCTCTTTTAAAAAAGAGAAACTAGAAAAAATAATTTTTTGCTCATCTAAATGTTAAAGAATGGGAAGACTGCCTTACTGAGCTTCGGTTTTAAGAATGAATGATATATCTCAATCATTATCTTCATGGCTTCATTGAGAAAGATACAATTAGTTATGACATGAACATAGCAATGAAATTCCAGTGTGACAATCAGAAAGGGATAAATAATCATGGTGACTATGAGTCATCCGAACATCATAGTTCATTTCCAACTGATAAGAAGTTCACATTTCTTTACTAAGGAATTTCTTTTGATTATACTGAAGACAACAAAAGGGACTGACTGCTAACATTGGTCAGAGTTTCATTCTTCATAACCATGGACATGACCCCTCAGTAGGAAATTAAATGGGCCCAAACTGTCACTAGGTCAAATGCCTCCATAGCACACATACATTTTCCTCAGAGGCGACGTCTCATAATTTGTGCAACAGTGGATGAGGTTCTAGGAGGACTATTGATATCTTTATGTTGTTATGTACTTATGAAAATCTGAGTCCATAAAATACTATGATAGTTTTCTAGAAGCTGAATCTAATATGCAGTATCAGTATGTTCAACAAAATATTTCTGAAATTGATAGGGCATACAGCTAAATAGAACTTGGCCCATGTGATGACCAACTAGAGGTTATTTATGCATGTTTTATCCATTGTTAAGTGAAAACATGTTAGAATATATATAGTAAAATATTTTAAATCTGACAAAATTAAATAAAATGGTGATTCTAAAGGTATTTGTATTTACTCTGGGCTGCCTCTGACCCTCTGTAGGTAAATTTGCATTTATTGGGCTACTGAACTAAACTTCATAAAATAAGCATTTAATTCTTACCTATTAACATAACACTAAGAGTTATTTAAAATGAGATCATGTCCATTATAATACCTAGTTATGATAATTATGAAAATTGAATTATGAAGATAGCTTGCAATAGTGAAAGGTTTTGATTCACAAGACATGGCTTCCGTTCTGTGCCTGTTACTGGTTGTGTGATCTTGGATGTACAGAATCATTTTTACTTAAAAAAAAAAGAGAAGACAGTACTACATTCACTCTCGGGATTACTAAGATATAAAAGCATTTGGCACTATTATGTTCTCCCAATGAACTGCCCCCTTATCATTAAGAAATATTCCATTCTAATTTTGGTTATAGACCTAATTCTGAAGTCTGATACCAATACAGGCACCACAGTTTGTTTGGGTTCCTATTTAGTGTTTGTGTGATATACCTTTTCTAACCTTTTGCATTTTTCTTTAAAAAATTATTATAGAAATATTACGCTTCTGGAAAAAAATACTCTGAACTGTTAACAGCATTTATTCCAAAGTAATGTGACAGTCTTTTACTTTCTTCTTGATAGTTTTTTTTTTTTTTTTTTTTTTTTTACACTTTTCTACAATTAAAAAAAAAATGTTGCTAGGCATAGTAATTCCAATGTCTGATCTCAGGATCAACATTGTGTTTACACACAGCCAACAGGGGGCATGACTGAACATAAAGAACCTTCTTCCTCCAGAAACAGAGGGCTGCTGTCCAAGTCAGCATTCACTGAAGTATTCACCACCTACGTACAAGGCCATATACTCACACATGGTTGTGCTTTGACAAAACGTATGAAAAAGTGACTTTCCCTTTGAACCATCTGAAGCAATTTCTGCTAAGGCCCTCTTTGAGCCATGATTCATATTTGCTCTCATATAACAATATATCCTCAGCCCTCTGGTATTTTAACTTCTACAAATTCTTAAATGTGAAATTCTTAAAGAGCACATAACATAAAACGTAACTATTTACCTGCATTCACACAGTTTTAAATGGAACTTTAAAACACATTTCATCTTATAAAGCTGAAACTCTATACCTATCAAACAACTACTCATTTCCTCTCCCACAAGCCCTAGTAATACTTTGTTTCCATGAATTTGACCACTTTAAATTATGTTCTTTACTTCTAACCTATCTGGGTTTTTACACTTAAGAGATTTCCTATAGATGGCATGTAGTTGGGTTTCAATTATTTTCAACCTCACAGTCTGTCCGTTTATTAATTGGAATAATTCAACTATTTGCATTTGATGTAATTATCAGTATATTTGATATAAATTCACCATCTTGCTTTTTTCCCCAATCTTCTAATCTGTTCTTTGTTCATTTTTCCTATTTTGCTTTCCTTCTTTTGGATAACCCAAATATTGTTTTCAACTCATTTTGCTGGTTTAATAACTACCTGATATTTTGTGTGTACATAGCTGTTCTTGTATCTACTATATATACTTTTTTTTATGAGGAGGGGGGGATACTGGGGATTGAACTCAAGGGCAATCGGCCACTGGTTCACATCCCCAGCCCTATTTTGTATTTGATTTAGAGACAGGGTCTCACTGAGTTACTTAGCACCTCACTTTTACTGAGGCTGACTTTGAACTCACAATCCTCCTATCTCAGCCTCCTGAGCTGCTGCAATTACAGGCATGTACCACCATGCCTGACTATACTTTCCTTCATTACAGTCTACCTTCATTACAGTCTACACTTCCCTACAGTATAAGAATCTTTCACAACATCCATTCCCCTGCTCAGTGCTGCTATCAAGTCATTTTCCTTCAAGGTTTTAAACTATACAATGCATTCTTATTATATTTCCTTTAAGTAGTCAACTGTCTTTAAAAAGGTGTTCTAAATATTTCATACCATTTCAAATGCTCACTTCCTGTCTAGAACTGAATTTCTACCAGATTTTCCTTTCCTTAGGCCTGAAGAAGTTCCTTTCTTCTGTCCTAAATGGTTTCTGACAAAAAGTTTATTTCTTCATCTATAAAATGATTTCCCCCTGTGGCTGCTCTTTAAAAAAAAAAAAAAGTCATGAAGGTAATAATTTTTAGAAATTTGATTATTATGTACTATGGTGTGGTTCTCCTGCTTGGGGTTCTCTGAACCTCTTGGGATTTGTGGGTTTATACTTTCTTTCATATTGGATTAATGTTCAGCTATTATTCCTTCAAATACTACTTCTGATCTTCCCCTCCTCCTGAAAGCAACTGTACACGTCATACAAGCTGACACTCCTCCCCGCTTGTTCATGGAGGTTCAGTTCTTCGTTCTCAGTCTTTCTCCCAGTGCTTTATTTTGGATACTTTCTATTGCTCTTGACTCAGTCGTTGATCTTCTTCTTCTGCAATATGTATCAATGCCATCTATTTTATTTTTAAATTTAAGATACATTTTTCCTACCTCACAGTTAATATTTTGTCATAATGTTCAGGTTCTCCTTTAAATCTTGGATTATAAAATCCTGCCTATGAATTCAGTATTTCTGTCATTTCTGGGTGTGTTTCCGTTGACTCACTTTTTCATTGGGTCATGAGTTGTATTTTCCTACTTCTTTATACATCTGGCAATTCTAAATGCCAGACACTGCGATTTTTACAATATTTCATGCTAAAACTTGATTTTTACATTATTTCATGTTAAAACTCTAGAGTAGATTTCTTTTCTTCTGCACACCGTCGAGGAACCTGAAATCCTTTTGTTGCTTCTAAGGTTTGTCAAGGCAGGTTCCAATCAGATTATTCTGGGACCAAGTGTACCTAAACCCTTTATTAAGCTGTGACCCTTCTGAGATCTCTCCTAACACCCCAGATATGAACCTGATTCTCCACTCTGGTTTGTGTGAACGTCACCTGTGCTCCAGAAATTGTTTGGCCTAGTGCCTTCCAGTTGGTCTTCTTGCCTTCCACCACTCACAGGAAGATAAGTTCTCTGCAAAACCCTTCAGGGACCCTCTAAAGATCTCCATACTGGGGCTGGGGTTGGAGGTCAGTGGTACAGCGCTCGTCTAGCACGTATGAAGCCCTGGGTTCGATCCTCAGCAGCACATAAAAATAAGTAAATAAAATAAAGGCATTGTGTCCAACTACACCTAAAAAATAAATTAAAAGATCTCCATATTCTCTCTTTGTACAACTCCCTTCTGTTCCTCTCAAGAGCTGACTGCTCTGATCTCCCCCAATTCGAATCCCTGCCTAACCCAGGAGACTGCAAGCCCTCCTCTCCCTGCTCAGCCCAGAGGCTGTCTCCAGTTTGACTCTTTTCTCACTCCTTTTCCAAAGATGATTGCCTGCTGTCCAACATGTGAAAGATATTTCCAATACTCTGCTTGGTTTTCTATTTTTATGGCAGGAAGTCAATTCCCACAGGAGTTACTCTTTCGTCATCAGAAGTAAAAGTCCTCCAAGGGTTAAATAGGATTTTTTTTTTTTGAGGATGTGCTTTATACACTCTGAATCAGTATGCAAATGGTAGCACAAGAAGACACATCCAGATAGAGGGAAATACATACTTTGTGGTACAAATTTTTTGATATTTTTTTCTTCAACCAAAAGACAAGTAGATCACCATCTTCCCTAAGCTGAAATGTTCTTGAAAGGTTAATTTGCCTCAACTCAAAATCCCCAAATTACTTGGAGCATGAAATTTCTGTAAGAAGTATTCCTTTTCACAAAGGACTGACTCTATAAAAATGCAAATAACTTTTAGAAAGGATACATTTTACATTCTACTATTAATGAGACTGCAGTTTCAACTGGTCATCTATAGGTTCCTTGAACCATTGGGGGTACAATCAGAGGGTTTGGGGAGTCTCAGGATTGTGGGTGACTAGAGAATAAAGTTGAAGGAGAAAGTACATTGCTAAAGGGAAAGAAACAGGGCAGAATGATCAACTTCACAGCTTTGCCCAGGGCAGGCCCTGAGGGAAAGAATTTGTCTGCCTGCTATATTTCCCTTGGGTACTATCTGTAATTACTATCACAGCTCATTGATTTTCAATTCTTTCTATTAATACATTTATTGGCCATTCTGACATTATTAAAATCAGTCTAACTCTGCATCTTTAGTGGAGGATATCTGTTCCCTAAAATATGCATTTTCTAAGTGCAGAATTTTTTTCTTGCTTTTTTTTTTTTTTTTAAGTCTTCTCCCATTAGCAGAAGCTGTGCTTCTGCACACTGGTCTTTGGAACCAGGTAGTGACATGCAAATATTTCACTACAGATCAAAAGACCTCAAGCAGTGGGTCATCAGAGAGTATTAAATGATACGCAAATTCATATTTCCAAGATAATTCTACCAATTTACTAGCAATGCCAGGCCCTGTTCCACAGTAGGAGGGGAAATAATGAGATTCTGCTAGAGTGGAATCCAAGTGGCATTTTTAACAAATGACTTTGCTTCACCTCTGACAGTCATTAAAGTAACACTGTCTTACTAAGCCTTTATGCACAAATGTACATTAAATCTTTAATGTGAAATTAAACATAGAGGTTTACAAAGGGAAAGTTAGGTTTGTTGTTGGTCCCCCTCTCCCCTGCCATCAAAATGCTACTGAATTTTAATGCAATTGGCTGTTAAACAAGCATTCCATAGCATCTGTCTATATTTCTTCATTAAGCCTAAAACTTGTTTTTTTTTTCTTGTTTTTTTTTTTAAACACTACCAGTCTTAAACTCCTCTCCATTCTATAGAGTGGCAAACAGGCTTCTGCTTACAACAAACAGTCTCGGAATGAATCACCATTTATTGAGTGCTGCCTATTCATAAGTTCCTGGGCTGCGGTGAGGAAGAATAATGAGAATCATAAAACCTAAGTTCTGCTCTTTGGCAAGTTCCATTAGAGGTGCTTCATGAAGCCAGTCAGCTCTTTTTGATAGAGAATCATCCTCCACACTATGTTATGAATGTCCTGCAGGATGGTTTAGTAAAGTTACTGCAAGCTGCCTCCAAGGAAAAGACCAATTCCCCGTTGCCCTCTTTTGTCCTACTTGGAAAATGAGAGTGCTCCAGGGATCTGTATTGAGCAGGGCTGATATTTTCTGCTAGTGAGACCTGGAGCATACATATGAACCTATCCCTGCCACTCCCACCCCTGCACTCGTCCTCGCTACAGGGCTGTAGTGGCAAAGGGCTGTAGGTTCTCCCAAGTGGAAACACTGAAGTCTTTTGCCACTTAATTAATTACAGGCAGCCTGGAACACTTAAAGTTCTTGCAACACTCAGTCTCCTTCTCTAGTGGTAGTACCACACTACTGCCACTCTTCTATGCCAGTCCACAATTCAGAGGGTGGGTAATCGAGGGCTACAACACCTTGCAGGTGGCACAGGAAGGCAGAGTAGTGCTCTCACACCTGCCACACAGGTGTGGGCCTTAGGAGACAATATGGGAGGCCAAGCAAGGGATGTTTGTGTTTTTCTCCAACACTGCCAAAGCTGCACCCAAGTAATTTTTTCCCACATTTCTTTTTAATTTAAAGAGGTCTTTTTTCTTTTTAAAACAATTTAAAGAATTTCAAACAAGCCATGGCACAAGCCTGTCATCCAGCAATAAAGGTGGAGGCAAGAGAATCGAAAGTTTGAGGACAGCATTGACAACTTAGGGAGACCCTGTGTCAAAATTAAAAATAAAAAGGACTAAGGATGTAGCTGAGTGGTAGAGCGCTCCTGGGTTCAATGCCTAATACAAAAAAAAAATTTTTTTTCCAAACATATATGAAATGAGGTAGAATAAATAACACCTCTTCCTTACCTGTCAGCGAGCTTCAGTAATGACAGGATCATGACCAGTCTTGTTTCATCTCTATCCTTATCTTTTCTCCCCTCCCAGTTAATTCTGTAGCAAATCCAAAACATATTTACAATTCCAACTATAAATATTTCAGTAATCTTTTTTTAACTGGGGATTGAATCCAAGCTTAGCTCATCTACTAAGCTACATCTCCAGCCCTTTTCATTTTTTATTTTGAGACAAGATCTCACTAAGCTGCAAAGGGCCTCACTAAGTTGCAGAAGCTGGCTTTGAACTTGCAATCCTCCTGCCTCAGCCTCCCGAGTTGTTGGGATTCCATGGATTCGCATCACTGTGTCCAACTCATTAGGTATCTTAAAAGTATATGCGCCAAGAACTATTTTTTTTAAAGGTGTGGACAAATACCATTATCAAACCAAAGAATAATAACACTTATGATTATTTTCTCATTTTATTGTTCTTTTGTGCCAGGTGATAAAATCCAATTAGGATTTGAAGCAATTCTACAGAAGTACTTAAATAAAAATTAAAGTGAAAAAAATAAGGGTTTTATTTTAAGATTTACCTTAAATCTGCATGGGGTAACATAGATGCCAAAATCTATATTAAATATTTCATGAAACTCACAGCTAGAGAAATGGACATGACATGACCTTTTACTCCCATTTTTCTTCAAAAGGAAAATATTTATTCACCACTGGCAACATGTAGGCAGTCTCTTATCTCTTATAACCCTGACTGTTCACCTCCCAGTTGAAGTGACCGTGTTGATGAAGACAACCTATTCCTCTAGACTAGTACCAGGCTGAACAAGCAGGTGAATTCAAGTCTGTCTCCCTTTTAAAGTCTTACATATTTACTTTCACTCACAAGTAGCTTTGTTGTAATGAGATTGTCAAACTCCTAGTTAGAAATGCTTTCTCTCCCTCCTTGCTCTTCCCCAGGATCAGATTGTCAGGCGAAACCTGCAAAGGCCGACTCCTATACCCCCACTGCACAGATGAGGCCAGAGAGGCCTGGAGATATAAAGAAACTTCCCCATGTCATTCAAGCTGGTAAACTGCAGTGCCAAGAATAAAATTGTGTTTTATGTCTTTGAGGCAGTGCCCTTTCTCTGTGTACTGCCTTATCTGAGTGTAGAAGTTCCAAAACTCTTCTTCCTGCTATAGTCCTTTGCTTAATAACATGTTAGAACATCCAAAGGCTGACAGCATTTGGGAAGTTCCTGTAACAGCAGGGCATAAGAACATAAGGTCAAAGATAAAGTCACTCAAACACTCCTTGCTGTGCCCCTGAAGCATATCACAAGAGCGCATGCCCTTCCTACAGACTGCTTAGCAGCATGCACCATATTACCAACAAGCCCGAAGAAAACTGAAGTCACGTTTCAGGATAATCGACTTAGATATCACACAACTGAACTGTGAGTTGGAGAAATCCAAACAGAAGGTGCCCAGAGCTGGAGCTGTTGTGTTGCCATGCCCATCTGGTTCACACAGCTGCAAGACTGAGATCTGCACCACCAGTAAGAATGTGTGTTTCCAATAGTTACAATTTTGATTATCCTGTTCACAATAACCCTTTGAAGCAGACAGAGTAGGTTTACAACTAGCTATTGATGGGTTGTATATTTTTTACAATGCTAGTTATAGTGTGTAGACAAGTTGAATAAATCATGTTTTTGCTGACCAATGACCATGTATCAGGAACTACCAGAGATACAGGGAAGAAATATTAAGACACAGCTCTTGCCCTCTAAAAGCTTACAGTCTGATTGAAGAGACGTGACCAAGTTCACATTCTATAATGTTCATTCAGAGAGCAGGGCAAAGCAGCCAGAACTTCTCGGAGACCTGGCCTGGCATGGTCCACGGTCTTCCTTTCAGCTCTGAAATGTGCTCATCAGGTCATGAATTTCTTGGAGGGGCAGGACACCTGCAGAAACCAGCTCAAAGGGGGAGACTTGAGGGACTACTTAGAACAAGCATGTTCATGGAGACAGGGTTGGGTACAGTGGTGAATCTTTAAAAATGCTAAAAAAAAAAAAGTATCTGTTTTCTTCCCCCAAAGACTTAAGGTTAATGCCTGTGTCAAGGATAAAATCTCAAAACTAGGTTTTTCAGTGTGGTAGTAGACTGAACCACCATACCAACTCTGGGCTCTCAGTCACTACTGTGATACAGTGAGTTTACCTAATTTTTTGTTTGCTGTAAACAACATGTCATACTTTTTTTCAAAATCCCATAATCACACAAGGATTATTTAAATTTCAATAGCCCATTTATGTGACATTTGTTTTCAAAGAATCAATCTTCAGCCAGTCTTTAATTGTAAATAAGGAAAGAATTATGAAATCATCAAAATTCTAGCACTCTTTCTAAAAGCAGGCATGAGATTCTGAAATTATATGATATATACCATCTGCCCCATCATCACCAATGAAAAATCCAGTGAAGTGGCCAAAACTGAAAATCATTCAAGTTCAGATTTTATACCTTAAATTATTGTATTCTATAAAAAGTTAAAGTCCAATATATTTTAATAAACACTGCAAATTGTTTCTCTTGAAGCCTTACTATGAGAGAATGAAATCATCTCTCTCCTATTTAAGAAGTTCATACAAAACTAAGAAAAAAATATTAAAGGTTTTATTTCCCTCCAACATGCACAATTTAAATTAGGGTTAAAATATCAACACCTACCCCACTCACAAAAGAGAAAATTGATTTTATTGAAGTGGCATTAAGTAATACCCCACAGTTTTTCCTTTCCCTGTTTAAGTACAAAATAATGCTCTTTATAAACAATGTAATGTGGGGTTCTTATTTACACTGTAAAAACTCTACAAGCATTGGCTTTTTTTTTTTTTTTTGAACACTTAAATCTTTCACAAAAAGATTACCTTGAAATCGAAAAATGATGACAGTAAAGGGTGAAGAATTCTCTGGATACTGTTAAAGATTACCAGGCTGTTGGCAACAACACTCTACCTTGGCTTTGACCATTGGTCCAGGTCATAGTTTCTGACTGCAGGTGTTCTGTAGCTTTTGCCTTCCTCTAACATGTACAGTTTGAATGGAATTACTGCTACTCAAGTTAAAGAAAGTATCATGAAATGAAAGCAGCACTGTGAAACCCAGATTGCTTTTTCACTTTTTTCCCCCTCACCAATAAAAAAGTCCATCCTCTCTGAATGAGATGTAATGATGTCTGTGAACTGTGCACAAATTTACTTTATTAAACTCATGACAATGCATCTAGACTTTGAGAAATGAATTGAGACAACAGAATTTTTTAAAAAACTGAAATAAACCCTTCTTATGGTTAGATAAACTAATCAAGGTTAAAAAAAATATCTAGATGTTTTGAAGGATCTATGGAGTTTAACCATACAGTTTGGCCAGAAAACCAGGTGAGCACATAACTCTTCATGGAAGGCTGTCTAGGGACAATGAACTTTTAGAACTGCCACACAGTTTTCTCCTTTATGATGCTCTACTGCCTCAGCCTTGGGCTGGCTCCTTGAGAGTGTGTCATTACACTAAGCTTCAATGGCTAACATACTCCACCAAGTTCATTTCAGAGTTATACAAATCAACACTGAACAATTAAGTGAAATGCCATCCTCTACCATAACCAGATCTGTTTCAACAAACACATTCTTACTTTGAAAAGGAGACACTATGTTGAGATGTCATATACCTTGTCACCCACTGCTCAGCAATGTCAAAGTTACTGAGACCCTCTAACTGCCACTACGTGGATCTGAAACCTCAGCAGCCATCATGAAATCCTTTGGTACACTGGTATCCCACCCCTTGAGTGGAATCGCAGATGAACTTTCATACTGATTTTCTGTAACACATTTTTATTCATGTCTAAAATATTTTTTGAGTTTCCAAGAACAAAACATTGCCGATTCTAATGTAGTATTTTTGAAAAAAGATATATTAAAAAGGTAAAGATTATACATTTACTTATGTCTTTGTAGCAGTCATCTGCAGTGTCTCAGTGCTGGAGATTTAATAAGACAGGTAGCCCACATGCATTCAGGCACACAGCAGAGTTTTTTCCCCCTTATATATACAGAGTGGACAGCAATTCTGCAATCAATTATACTACCTGTATGCTTTACGTTAGTGGAGCTATAAAGTTGACAAATATAAAATGTAATGTCCTATGTCCTTAAAATAAAACCTGTGTTTTAGTCCTTATATTTTCAGTGCCCATAAATTAATTCATCAATTTGATTAGGTAATGTGCCACATACATATAAACTTTCTTTGTTTTTAGGTACTTTTCAAATTCACTGACCTCAATTTCATCAACCATTCCCTAGTCTTCCTGGAGTTGAAATAAAAGGGGGGGGAGGGTGTAAATACCAAGGTCAAAAGAGAAATTCATCCAGTAAGCGATAACATTCCCACTCCCTGGGCTCTGACACTTCTTAACTTAGAACCTAGCTGTTTTTGTCATGAGGTTAAATTCTCATCTCATTTCTTCATGTTTCCCTTTGTGGTGGGTTTTTATTAGCTTTTCAAAACACCCACCAAATTTAAAGAGATGTAATCATTCTTAGAAGGTCCCTGTGCTTCCCTGTTTTCAAGATGCTATTCCTTCCAAGGGAGGAACAGTCGAGGTTAAAACTGGGTGAGAACCAACCACCATCTCAGGTAATTTTTACTTGAGAAAAATGCAAACAGTGGGAAAACGTATAGGTGCTCTGGGTGCCCTGGATACAAAGGGCATGATCAAAAAGGGAAGGAGGCAGGCGTCACTGGAAACTTCTGCTTACCCCTTGTTCAGATTCCAAAAGCTCTGTTTTGACTCTGACTGCCGGCATCCCATCAAGCATTAACATTCTGTTCTCAAAGGTGTTGATATTCTGAGAATGAGAGAGAGAGAGTAGAGAGAGAGAGAGAGATTTAGTTATACAGCATCAAAAGAGGACATCTGATAGCGTCTTGCTTCCTAGTAGTACCTTTGGTACCGCTAACCTAATTCTTTAACAATGAAGTATAATTAAATGAAGGTATCATCATAACCAATTATCCCCCACTCTGAACTTTCATTTGAAATAATGACCAAGAAGTTGAATTAATCAGTCTGATCCTCTGACCTCTGGGTTGGAGGTCAGCCTGTAATAAACTGCAGTGTGGAAACCTTACATTAATTTTTATGGAGCTGACAATTTATCATACTTTCTCAAGAATGGAAGGAAATATAAGCCAAGTTTTTCTCTTTCTTAGTCCTAGAGGTTGCCCTGTGTACAGGCATTCATAAAAGAGAAAATAAGATTTAAAATAATTTATATACTCTCAGAGCTTAAATAATTTAAAAGCAAGATAATATAATTCTGGACTCATTTAATTTTTACATCATGGCAATTCTGATCAAGTGAAAATTTCTACATCATCATTCCCCCAAACACTATTTTAAGGAAAGCCAATATAAGTTGTAAATTAAGACTAAATTCTTAAAGTCAAAACTAAGGAACAAAAAAAAAATTTTTTTTTCCTGTTCTAGTACATGTTTGCCTTGATTCACCACCTCCTGAAAGGAGAACCTTATTTATGTTGTGGTTCATAATAGAATTTCAAACATTTATATGAATAAATTTATTTTCTACTCATTTTTACTGCTGTAAGAATTTTCTGGAGTAACATCTGCAGGGCGCCAGAGAGCCCCACATCAGTGTACACCTAAGGTCCAAATCAGGCTTGTTTTAAACATGTGTAAAGTACCTAATAATACCAGCTAAACTAAGACACTATAAGACTAAATCTGTGTTTTTACAATAATTATCTTTGTCTCAATTACAGAATGTAAACACATAACACTGAAGTGGTCTTAAGTGTAAGATCAGTTCCTAAATATTTTGCCTACATGGGTGACAAAGGTTAGTATAATTTCTCCTCCAAAGAGTTACTTCTCTACGAAAAACAACTTCAACAAATCAGAAATTGAAAGCATTATTACCATATAATACCAACAGAGTGCAGTAGAGTGAAGCTCTATTTCTCATAATTCTTGACTCTTTGTTTAAGGAAAATAATATAAGAAATAAAATATATAGTGCCTTTTATCCTATATTTGCTGGGAAATCAACAAGGAAAAAAAAATGTACTCAAGTTAACTAGTGAACATTTAAAAAGTCCACACTGCCTAGTCTATTAAGTAATAAAAATAAGAAAACAAAATTAGTGTCACCTTTTTTCAGGAAATGAACAATATTTTCAAAACTGGGAGGATTCATTTTCTTACAGTCTTGCTTTTGACTTGTCCATATTTTGTGGGGAGTGGATCTGCATTCTAATAGATAGCTTAGAGCAGAAGGAACGGTGGTATTGCTGGTAAGCTCAGTTAATTTGTTCCAAATTTAAAATCGTTTCATCTAGGCCTGGGCCTATGGTTGTTTGCACATCAGGCATGGATCTCAAATCCTAATGGGTCACTTGCTTCTGTGGCTGGAAGCAGCCAGCTTGGCATGCCACCAGCAGGTCTCAGGAAAGCCTTCCTACAGCCAGCCAGACCTCAACTCCCCAGCCTCATAAGCAGCTCTAGGAACCTGCCTTGCTGAAGCATTCTGCAGGCAGTGGGGCTGGTGGACAGTGAAGAATGAGCTGATCTTGCTTCCTACCCTGGAGGAGGTCTTGCCCAGATGAAAAGGGGACAAGATGCCTTATAAGGAAGGCCTAAGCAAAGAAGGAGAAAAGACAAAGAGCAATCTGGAAAGGCAGGTTTAATGAACTGTTAGAATCTGATTAGAGGCTAATGTCCCTTTTAGTGCTTTGTACCAATTTACAACTGATATACTTTAACCGTCTTCCCCACTGGCTGTGATAAACTCATTAGTTTAAAAAATGCAAGCTAACCAGAGTCTTTGAAGTTAAAAACTTATAAATCATAAAAACTTGGCTGGGTCCATGTTTCATTTAGCACATATAAATAACACTATTTTCATGATGGCTTTTTAAAACTTCCATTGTTGGTCCTGAATAATTCATTCTATAATATGTGTAGAAGTCACTATGTACATTTTAGTTTCATGTAAAAGTGAAAAATATACATTTTTCTCTTTTACTAAATCAAGTTTTCACTGGAAATAATTCTACTATGATTTTACAGAATCATTCATAGCCACAACCGTAATAAACAACACAATTAGCAATGTTCACAGCTAGAGAACCAAGCCTCAACTGTGCTGAAAAATCAACTATCTTAAACAGTACAGATTCAACCTGTATATATGCACAAAAATTGGATTGTAAATATATATGAAGCATATGCATGATTCTAACCCTGCTTAGCCTAAATGTAAGGCTCAGCATGCTCAAACCACCCAGGAAGGCACACAATTTTTAAACAGTGCATGGTAATTATAGCATTGAAGATACAGTCCTTGGAACAAAATAGTGATAGATTTATTATCTCACTAAGCTAAGGTCATATACATACAATTTCAGATGACTAAACTTCAAAAGTGTAATAGGTTCTAATAACTTGGAATTGCTGTCAAACATATCTTGCCATGATCTTAATCAAAATACATCTGCTGTGGAATCAATAGCTCAATTGATTCCCAAGAGGAAAATAAAATTACAGAGTCATCAATTTTAGTGTCACAGTACTTTGCATATTTATGTTGTAACAAACATTTTGATATTCTGTGACCCTCAGAATTATAATTCATGTATAGCGGTGCATTATATATATAGTATATATATAAACACACCACATATATGTATAAGTTGTTGCCTATGAGTGAGTTTTATCAACTGCACATTTTACTGTATGATTTTGTTAGTTGGCTGTTGACCAATTCCATGTGCAGTGAGTGAGAACAGTGCTCTGGATAGTCCTATTTGCCAAATAGGATTTGGCAACACAGTCGTCCAGCAGATAGTAACTCTCCTAGTCAAAAGCCATATAAGTGCAACAGTGATTGATGCCAACATCTCAAAACATTCAGAATGGCATGCGCAGCAAGGAGAAGGAACTGGTCTTTGATGACGGTAACTCAAACATGCAATGACGATGACTTCTCAGGTCAGCTTTACAATTTGCCCTCCTACCCACATAATGCAGGTCTTTTCCCATCCCTCCTAAGTACGGGTTGGTATGCATAACTGGAATAAGGAGCTAGCGAGTCAATAATCAACAGTTTAACTTTTTTTTTTTCCTGGTACCAGGGATTGAACTCAGGAGCACTTGACCATTGAGCCACATCCCCAGCCCTATTTTGTATCTTATTTTTAGAGGCAGGGTCTGAGTTGCTTAGCACCTCACTTTTGCTGAGACTGGCTTTGAACTCATGATCCTTCTGCCTCAGCCTCCTAAACCACTGGGATTATAGGTGTGCGCCACCACACCCGACCTCAACAGTTTGACTTTTAAACAGGTTTCATTTCCTATGCCAAAAATATGTTTTTCCCTCTCTGGGTACAGGACATAATAGGTCACAAACATAAAATTAACAGCTAATATTTGCATATATACCACAGACCAAACCATGTGCTAAGTGTTGTGCACAGAGATACTCATTTAATCCTCACAGTAACCCAAGAGGTTGATGCTTTTATTATCTGAAGTTGAAGTATCTGGGACACAAGGAGGTTACATTACCAGGCTAACACAATTAGTAAGTGAGAGGGCTGTGTTCCAAACCCAAGGAGTCTGACCCCAAGCTGTACTTTCAACAGTTATACTCCATCCACCTGCCTACTCTCCTCCCTATCAATATGCACTCTATACATAAAAATGGGGTAAAAATGTGACACCCTATTGAAGGTTCCTTCAGGATAGCTCTAGAATCTAGTATCAGCTTCTTCAGACTGAGCTTAGTAAAGGAACTGTGAAACTTCTGGTAATGGTGAGAAACCATATTTTAGGGAATGACAATATTAATTTAAATCAGCCTCTGGTTTCAAAGCTATTTTACCTTTTATCCCCATTAAATCACATTTTCAATATGTTTTCCTAACTTAATGAAAGTATAAGTTTCTGGCAGGGCATAGTGGCACAAGCCTGTAATCCCAGCAGCTCAGGAAGGCAGAGCAAGAGGATCACAAATTCAAAGCCACCCTCAGCAACTTAGTGTGGCCCTAAGCAACTTAGCAAGACCCTCTCTCAAAGTTAAAAATAAAAAGGGCTAGGAAAGTGGCAAAGTAGTTAAGCACCTCTGGGTTTTAACCTTGAATATGTGTGTGTGTGTGTGTGTGTGTGTGTGTATATATATATTTTTTTTCCCTATACTAAAAAGTGTCCCATTTATTTTAGCAAATGAGCCCATCCTGAATTCAACATCCAGGAAATCTATGGTAATCTCATCTATAATGTGGTGTTTTGAAAACATTCACATTCTTGGTTCCTAATTCAATATCTTCACAAAAGTTTCATGTATCTGGGTAATAAAGTAACTTCATCTCCTACCTTTATATTCAGGAAAGATGCATTTTCGCATTATATTTAATTTACAATTGCTAAGGTTAAACATTAAAGTATGTTTTTCTGTGCTCAGATATCCTCAATGGCAACTCACTTGTACATGGCATATGAATTACTAAAGTACCTGATATGGTACAAAACAAATATCAGCTCAGACTCTTCCACTTCAGCCAGCCTTTCATCTGTCATTCCTCTGCAGATTGGGAGCATGGCTATCACATTAGTGACTACATTTTATTAACAGAGCTAAAAGCCAAAACTATTTAGCATCCCCCTGTTGGGACCCTCAATTTAAATCCCTTTCATGGTTTCAATGATCCATATGTACATTACTCTGAAATATTTGTCTTCAGCCTCAAAAACAAAATCCTTCCATAAAAATGTCACATTGAAACATAGGGAGCAATCTCTCTCCTAAGGACTAGCTGAATTATGTGTGTAGTGTAGCAGCGTATATTATCTTGAAAGCAAGAATCATTCTGTTTCCCTATATTAGTAAAGGGCTAAACTGCCGCACAATGTACAGTTTACACAAATATTTTAGAAGTGTTTCATTTAAGTGCCAGTTGCTAAACTAGCCATGAAAAAGAGAAGTTCTTATTCAAGTTGCAAATGGATGTTTTTAAAGGAGCAAACAACCCAACCCAAACTGGAAACCCAAATTTACTAAATGCATTTTTGAAGAGCCTCAATAAAGTATGCACTGCATATCAAAGTTTTATATGGACCACACATACAATACCGTTCCCATAAGACTGTATCACTCAGTGAGGTTGTAGACATCTCAGTTTGCGCAAGTACGCACTATGATGTTCACACAATGACCAAATCACAGAGCTATGCATTTCTCAGAACTTATCTCCATCATGAGGAGACATGTAGCCGTGCAGTTTTAGAAACAACAGATGCATGCCTTCTATCCTTTGTTCACTTGCACAGATGGTTAAAATAACATCTGAGCTCCCAAATAACACTTTCCAAACCATTGTTAATACAAATTGTAATAGAAAGGTATTTCTGTCATTCATACATTTGAGGGTTGCAAGCTGGCTAAATCTTTCCCTAAGTATGCATAGAGGATTTCTACTGGGCCAAAGTCATCTCATTCTGTCCACAACACATTCGTGAACTAGGAAGCACTAGAGGGGGTATCAAGGGCCAGCCAGGGACTGGAGAACAGCATTCATCAGAAACCAGAAAATACCACAGCAAGAAAAGTGCCAACCCACACCAACAGAACCCTGGAGAGGGAAGGCAAAGTTCCAGTTCCCCTGGGCAGGAATTGACACTCTACAGAGAGATCCAATACGTGAGAACAAGAATTAGGTGTTGGGAGGGCCTAATGAGTGGTCTTGATGTCAGATGATGGGAACAGTTGAGTTCAGTCCTGGAGAGGACATTAGAGGCAAGATCTTCTCCATGGCTAGCAGAAGCTCATTCTCTGAGCAAAGTGCAGAGCCAGCTAACAGGAGCAGGAAAGATTTGGAAATTGAACCAGGTACTCTGGCCCATGCTCCATGCCTTCTTCCTGGGCACATGGAATGCCACACAGACCGGCCACCATGAGCCCGGACAGAAAGGCTCTCTACTCGTGGCAACTGGGAAGCACTTGTAACACAACCACAATATAATCACAGGGCTTCCAAATTTTAAAATAAGAACAATTATAACAACAATATTATTTAATGAGCACTTATATACCAAGTATTGTTTCATGGGCTTTATATTCCCTACATCACTCATTTATTACTACTTCTATTCATTCAAAATATACTTAATGAGGGCCAGGCCCTACTCCAATTATTTAGAATACCCTAGTGAATAAAAGAAAGTTTTGTGGAGTATCATTCTAGTGATTTAACCCCCCAGTAACTTTTTTTTTACCATGTCCATTTTAGAAAAGATAATTATTAAAGTGCAGAGAGATTACATAAAGTGCCCAACATTATGAAACTGACAAGCAATCCCGCACTGAGGTGAGTCTATTTTTCACTGCTACTAGGGACAAAGGTCTTTGTCACTGCTACAAAGCTCTAGAAGCTTAGAACTGTGCTGGCTACTCTGGACAGACCCCAGACATCACCATGGTGGTTGCAGGGCTGAGGCAGAGCTCCAGACAAAGGCAAAGTGATCTCATGTGTACTCTGAAGGGACAGAAGAGCAGCTCATCCTATGTCTCACCCCACCAGATAGCAGCTGCCACTAACCACTTGCCCAAACCTATTTTCTACCATTCGGCTCAGGGTACATCTTGACCTCATGAAAAATGCTCCCAACCCCAGGACCGTGAAGACTCTAGGCCATCACAGGATTCATAGCAGGCAGATTCTATCACAGCGGTTAATACTAGAATCTAAGTAAAAGGAGGGCATGGATTAGTCTTTTATAACAGGACTCCCCAGACTGAAAACTATGTGGAATACATAGATTGTGCTAAGTAAGTATTTGTTGGGCTAAGGAAAGAAACATGCAGATAAATATAAAATCAATTAATTATCTTGGGTTCAGGAGGTGGTAAGCTGGTTGTTGACAGAGGTAAGAGCATACACAAAAATCTTAGCGCTATGGAACTCTCCATATTGGTGAAGAATAAAGACGTTAGTAAGGCCAGAACATTTCCTTCATTGGGAGAGTAACTGATGAGACCAGAAAGGTCACTTGGGGTCAGGTTCTGAGAATTCTTATATATTAAGGCAATTCACTCATTCATTAAATTTTTTTTATTATTGCCTTGCTGTTTGCTAGTTGTTTCGGGTGCCGGTGAATAAGATAATATCTCCTGAGAGCTTGCAGTAAATGGGGAAGAAATGTGTTTGGGTGTAACACAATAGCTGATGGGAATCATGAAGGCCTATTAAACAAAAGCAGATATGTTTAAGCTTTGTTTTTATAATAACAGTACTGTACCAAGTTCAGTGGCACCCACCTGTAATCCCAGTAACTCGAGAGGCTGAGGCAAGAGGATTCCAAGACCCTATCTCAAAACAAAAGGTAAAAAGGGCTATGGTTATAACTCAATGATTAAAGCACTCCTGGGTTGAATCCTCAATATCACAGAAAAACAAAACAATAGTACTCAATGTAATCTGGAAGATGGTTCATAAAGATATAATATGAAAGTTGGGGCCTAATCCGACATGATGAAGATTTGGGCCTAATTTTTCTTCCATTAGGTGCAAGGTCTCTGGTCCTCAATCCACTTTGAGTTGAGTTTTGTGCATGGTGAGAGATAGGGGTTTATTTCATTTTGTTACATGTGTAACCCTTTGTTGAAGAGGCTATCTTTTCTCCAATGTACGTTTTTGGCGCCTTTGTCTAAGATAAGATAACTGTAGTTATGTGGGTTAGACTCTGTCCTCTATTCTTTACCATTGGTCTATAGGTCTATTTTGGTACCAATACCATGCTATTTTTGTTACTATTGCTCTGTAGTATATTTTAAGGTCTGGAATAGTAATGCTGCCAGCTTCATTCTTTTTGCTAAGGATTGCTTTGGCTACTCTGGGGAATTAAAACCAAAAATCAATAAATGGGATGGATTCAAACTAAAAAAACTTTTTCTCAGCAAAAGAAATAATCAGTGAGGTGAATAGCCTACAGAATGGGAGCAAATCTTTACCACAAGCACATCGGATAAAGCACTAATCTCTAGGACATATGAAGCACTCAAAAACCTTAACACCAAAAAAACAAATAACCCAATCAATAAATGGGCCAAAGAACTGAACAGACACTTCTCAGAAGAGGATATACAATCAATCAACAAATATATAAAAAAAAATGTTCATCTCTCACAATTAGAGAAATGCAAATCAAAACTACTTTAAGATATCATCTCACTCCAGTAAGAATGGCAGCTATTGTGAAGACAAACAACAATAAGTGTTGGCAAGGATGTGGGGGAAAAGGCACATTCATACATTGCTGGTGGGACTGCAAATTGGTACAGCCAATCTGGAAAGCAGTATGGAGATTACTTGGAAAACCTGAAATGGAACCGCCATTTGACCCAGCTATCCCACTCCTCGGTTTATACCCCAAGGACTTAAAAACAACATACTACAGGGACACAGCCATATCAATGTTTATAGCAGCACCATTCACAATAGCTAAATTGTGGAACCAACCCAGATGCCCTTCAGTAGATGAATGGATAGGGAAACTTTGGGAGATTATATATACATACACACACACACACACACACACACACATATAACACAATGGAACATTACTCAGCATTAAGAGAGCATAAAATCATGGCATTTGCAGGTAAATGGATAGAGTTGGAGAATATCATGCTAAATAAAGTAAGCCAATCTCCCAAAATAAAAGCTGAATGTGTTCTTTGATATGAGGATGCTCACTCATAGTGGTGTTAGGGATGAGGGGAACATAGGAGGAATGGAGGAACTTTAGATAAGGAAAAGGGGAGGGAGGGGAAGGGAGGGGGCAAGGGGGTAGGAATGATGGTGGAATGAGTTAAACATCATTACCCTAAGTACATGTATAAAGACACAAACACTGTGAAAATACTTTGTGTAAAATCTGTGACTTGAAACATTGTGCTCTAATATGTGTAATATGAAATGAGTTGCGTTCTGCCATCATGTATAACAAATCGCCATCATGTATAACAAATTAGAATAAACAAATAATTTTTTTTTTAAAAGACATAAGATGAAACAGAGAAGAGATAGCAATGAGCTCAGGGTATCCCGTGACTGCCCAGGAGAAGAGAGGAGCATGAACAAAAGCAGTGGCAATAGAAATAAACAGGAACAGAAGGAAAACTATTTGAGAGAATTCACAGCAAGAATGAACAGCCTTTGACAACAGCCTTGGTGGAGGAAGCCTGGTGTAGACAGGGCATCCAGCATGGCACAAACTTCTCTAGATTTTACACTAAGGAGGAGGAAGGAAAAGAAGTGGGAAAAGAAAACCACGCTATTCATTTTTCCTTAATTTAAAGGACACACTATACCCTGGGATGTGTGGATATTTGGATATATAGTTTAATTGTAAGGTTTTGCTTACTCAGAATCTGTTAAACAAATGTTGTGTGGGGGGCGGGGTGGTTCTCCCTAGAAGTCTGAATCATGAAAAAGAGTATAATAAAAGCAGATTTATCAAAAAGGGGAAAATGATTTTTAAAAACTGTATAAATCGATTCTGATTAGCTACATACTTTTAGAAAAAGAATTTACTCTTCTTCCAATACTATTTTTTCCCCTTCAAATGTATCAGTTCTAGAGACTATCATGGTTATCAAAACAAGCAACAACAACAAAAAATGAATTGGTATTGGACAAGCAGAAGTTTTAGTGATGTACATTAATATAGTTAATCATTTCCCTTTGTGAAAAGTAATTTATGTAAAATGAAAAGAAAAACCAGAATACTAAATGGACTATGCAATGAAATAATACCACTGGTCTTTTGTGCCTTGAGAAAATGTAGATTACTATCTAGTATTAAGTCATTTATTTTCTGGAGGAAACAAAAGAAATGATCATTGACCTATATTTCCACCTTTTCTTGTCTACCATAATGTCAAGTGGCTCCTTATCATAAACCACAATAGATTAACTTTCTAAACCATAGCTGTTGAGTGTTGTCTCCTGCACAGACTGAAGAAAGAGCACTTGTGAACTGAGAATAAGTAAAGGAATAAGTAAAGGAATTTAGAAGAAAAAAATTTTCAAGTCCATTTTTAAAAAAAAAATTATTACCATTCTAAGAGAAACAAAAAGAGAATGAGTACCTTACAGGTCTTTAAATGGCCAGAAAAAAATGTGTAAACTGCTAAATAAGTGAACTAGGTTTTAACTTTTCCTCCAAGAATTCATTCCCTTTTTCATCTCTAATTTAGCCCTTTAAAATTTTGGTGCCTACTATGTAACTTTATCTTTCTTTAAAACCCTGTGCAAACGACCTTCATTTTTATTTTGTCCAAGAAGCATTATCAAAGCACATGAAAGATAACAGAGTATCTATCTTGTTATTAAGAGCTATAACTACAATAGTAGTAAAAGATTACACCAACAAGTTGCAATAGCTTGCACTGTCTAGACAATCTCATCAGATGCACAGCAGAATAGCAAAGCCAGTCCCTTCTCTTTCCCACCCCTACCCAACATTCTGGATCCCAGGAATGAGAAAGAGATTGCTAGAAGGATGCCAAGAGCACACACTCCTCTCAAAATGCAATCTGTCCACCTCCAGGGTTGGCCACTTCACGTTTTGAGTTTTCCAGATTCTCCAAATATTTGTTATACTAATTAAATGTCCTTAGTTTTAATAATTGTATTTTATGTATAATTCAGTGTCAGTACTCATTAAACATTTTTATTGGCAATGCTGTTACATATTTACTTTCATTTTATGCTTAGAGCATCAAAGAATTCTAACTACCTCATCCTCTTATTCTTCTAAAAGCATTTTGTTTTCCATATCTGGACTTCTTTCAGTATACTCTCAATATTGTACAGAAATATGTTAGAATAGGACATTGCCTAGGATCATGAGCCTACGATCAGAATTTCTGGTTTAGACTCTGCTGTCTACTAGGTGTACAACCTTCTCATAGTTTTACTCAAATTCTAACATGTAACATGAGTCAGGGAATAAAAACACTCATTCAACAAAAAATTGGATATTATTTTAATTAATAAATTATATAACTGCACAGCATTTACTCAAACTTTCTAAATTCTTATCTGCCTCTTAATAAACCTGACCTGTAAAAATAGGAACAGTGAAAATTTGAACCTGCATAACTTATTTCACCCAGGAAGTCTCTATTACCTTATTCTGTTATTTGATACTGAATACGGTTTAAATGAATGTAGTTCACAGAAAGTACTCTGTTAGCAAGATTGCTAGTAAATTTGCTCAGCTTAGGAAATCTGCTGCTGTAACTCAGATATATTCTTTTAGACCAGGGTTTGTCAACATCTGCAGAGGAACATTTGTCATGGGGGTTTGTCCTGAGCATTATAGGATGTTCAGCAGTAACTATGTCTTCTATAACAAATCCCAGCAGCATTCCTTCAGCTATAAATATAAAAAAATGTTTTCAAAATATATGATACGGGAGAGAGAGGTGGCTCATTTAAAAATCACTATTTGATGATTACTGATATTATGAACTCATTAGGAAAGTATTTTATTTTTATGTGAATTATACATCTAATGAAATAGCATAAAAAGCACCTCAACATTAAAACATGGTAATAACTGATACAAAGTATATTTATAGTTAACTCTGAAATATACCTGCTGGGAAATTAATGTTTTGTAATAAGACTAGCTTATTTGAATTCCTTCTACCTTTCTGTCATTATCAAAATTTTCCCACTAACAGGTACAAAGATTCCAGAGAGGGGCGATGAATGTGCTCCTATTTTAAGCAAAGAGAACTGAAAGAAACCTGCAAGGATTTCAATATTAGTATAGTAATTCAGGGGAGATTTCTAGTCCTATTCTTTGACATGGCCAAAGAGAATCCACCTAATTAGCCTCAAAAAATGCCCAAAGAAACTATAATTACCCAAACAAATATAGAACATACACTTGCAACATGGAACTAGAAGATAAGAGTTTTTATTCTTAACTGTACATCTGATTTGCTGGATGAGGTTTTTATATTCTGCATTTCTTCACAGAAATAGGATGCCCCTATATCAAGGACAACACATTTCATAATATGAACTGAAATATAAGCCTGTTTATATTTTAATAATTTCATTAGAAATGCTATATTTTAAGTAATGTGAAAGTCAATACATCCTTGTGACTGTGCCACATAGTACCTGGGAACTAAAAGAACACCACAGGTTACATAAATTAGATTGCTAAGGAAAGTGGGAAAGAGTGCTTTCTTACAAAAAAATAAAGGTATGAGGGGCAAGAAACACAATTTTTAGTTTTGAATGGTCTCTAGAGGATCTTTCTTTTTGATTCATAGGAATAAAGGAAGGAATTGTTCTTAGGTGGGGGACATGCTGACAGGGTAAACCACAAATTCATTTCCATTGGTATATGCAGCTTCTGCGCAGTCTGTACCTGTGCTGACTAGCAGTCATTAGCTATGTGCAGTAATCAAGCAGCTGAAATGTGCCTTGTTCAAATTTAAATGTTTTATTGTAGAATGTACACGGACTTTGAAGACAGTAAAAAGGGGAGTTTTGAATTAATTCTATATTGAAATACATCAATTATACTGGCTAAATTAAATAATAGTTTTTAAATTTTTCTAATCTCTACCAGAAAACATTAAAGAAAAATTTTTTAGTAGGCACTAAGAAAGATTAAGATTAAGATTATATACAGATTACATTCAGTGTCTCTGGGCCAAGCTGATGTAACTACAACTTCAGCGGCTCTCAACCTGACTTAGTACCATGGTCCTCCTCTGGCCTCCATCAAACCCTATGGAAATTTGGGGACAGGACAAGGAGAGGGAGATGGAAAGGTTTTAATGTCATAAAATCAGAGAAGTGCCACTGACCCTTAGTGCCCAGGGATGTTTAAAGGCCTCAGTGCATGACTCTCTCTCAAACATCAAATAATTTTCCTAATTATATTCTTAATCGTGTCCCCATTGAAAACTAGGCAGGTAGTCTCACCTGCCAATCAGACTGCAGAACTCATTGCTGGAATACAACTTTTTATCTTCAGCCATATCTGTGTCTCAACATTCAGAACTATATTCCAACTGTTAGTAGTTAATGTCTCCAACCAGACATTCCAAGGGTGTGGTACAATTAATGAACTCAAACCACAATTGGGTCTACCTGAAATCCACAAGCTCTTGGGGAGGAAAAAAAGGAAAGCAAGACTTTTCTTTTTGCTCTGCTTCCTGCATTTTCTCTCAAAGAATGACACCATCCACCTTCTTCTCCAGGACAGTAACCTTTCCCTTGTGAGTGCATGTGGAATTAGCTACCAGAATTCATGTTTAGTCACAGCCAACTGACTCTTGCTATTCTTGTTAGTCTTTACATATATGTGATGGTTCTGCTATCATCTCCTCCTCCAGCCCACTGCCAAATACATCTTTGTTCAGAAACTTGTTCCTGTGTCTACTGTGTAACAAATTGACAGTAGCAGAGTGAAAAACCTCAGCAATCTTGGATGCCAGGGGAAAATGTCAGGTCAGAAAGGAAGCCTCAGAAAATCTGACCACATCTTACACAAGAAGAGTGTATTATGTACCCACAACTTCAAAAACAATGCTTTCAAGTGAGAGAGGGGAAGTAGGGAAGGGGGAAAGGTCTAAAGTGATATGCACTTAAAACTGGAGCTGAGAGAATGTAGGTTAATATTTTTTAGTTTTGCTGATACTTTAAATAAATTTCATATATTATCTATATAATTTTAAAAAATGCGTGGCAGGTTCAGAATTTGACGTAAAAAAAAATAAAGAGCTAAGGATGCTAAAAGAAAAACAAATGATCATAAGAGAAATCAAATTTCCTATTCAGGTTGACACTCATAATATAAAAGAGCCACTGCAGACCTCTAATCAAGAGAGTACAAAAGCACATGTGTATATGCATGTTGCAAACAAATTTTAAAGAGCACAAACCTAAAAACTATGAGACAAAACTGAAAGGAACTTACTAAGTTTTATTAGAAAGTGATGCAATGTATTTTCTCTACTACTTAAAGTAGGCTATATCAACTCATGTTTGCAAATATTTTCATTTTGCATAGATCTGTTATTTTGTTATTTAATCTGAGAATGAAATAATCATTTTTATGTCCAAGGGAATTCCATGACAATACAATAAACATAAATTTTTATCTGGTTCTAAATATTTAGCATCCCTGGAAAAAACAAAAGCATATACCAAATACTCACCCCACACACACCACACAGAGCAGTGACGATATTCCAGGAGATTTTACTCATTTAAAAAAATTGATCTTTTATCTTCTTTTTCTGGGACAGTATGCAGGAGCATGAAGATTTACACTTGTCAGATTTTGAAACAAATTATGTACTAATCTTATAATTATCACAATTAGACTCCTGCCCCTCATGCAGATCTCTCTCTCCCTTGGGTCTTTAATCAGTAAAGCCACATTCTCAGGTTATATAACAATATTGGAAATGTTATATGAGAAAATTCCTAAAGTGTTACTGCAGAAAGAACTGGGTTCACACTAATAATGCATTTTTGGAAGAACTAAAAATATCCTCTGGGACTTCTAGTTTCCTGTCCAACATGTAAGAATCTTAGAAGTCGCCACAAAGTCTTAAGAGCAAATTAAAAGCTGAAGAAACTGAAAAACCAACAACTCTTCTTAGATTTATCAGATAAGTAAGGTCACAGGGTGATCCTGCCCCCAAATTAGAGAAAAAGACAGGAGGATGCAGGGAAACATAACTTACCAGAGCAGAGACCTTCTATGGACCATTGTCTAGTCAGGAGAACCTCAGTGTAACTGACAGACTATGTGTGAACAATTCTTGAGAGCTAAACTCCAGGGAACCAAGTCACAGGGGCTTGCCTGTGAAACTTGTACAGTGAAACTTGTAATCTTTTGTAAAGTAAATTTTCATGTTTAATAAAGGGAATTTGTGTTAGGCTTTTTAAGGGCAAATGACTTGAACATGTACCTCATCAAAGGGGACACACAGGACAAGTAAGCATATGAAACAATGCTTAACATCCCATGTCATTAAGGAATTGCAAATGCAAACAATAAGACACACAGCACACTCATTAGAATGGAACAACATGGGTTCTCATTCACTGCTGGTTATACAAAATGGTACAGCCACATTGAAAGACAGTTTGGCAGTTTCTTATAAAACCAAATATATTATCATAGGACCCCACTATCACACTTCTTGGAATTCACTGAAAGAATTTTTAAAAGTATGTCCACATGGTGTTTATAGCCTAACTCTAAAACCTGGAAGCAATCCAGATATCCTTCAGGAGGTAAATGAATAACTGTGGTACATCCAAACAATGGAATACTACTCAGTGTTAAAAAGAAATGAACCAAAAGCCAGGAAAAGATATGGAGGAAACTTATGCATATTACTGAATGAAAGAAGCCATTCTGAACAGGAACATATAATTGATGCCAACTATATGACATTCTGCAAAAGGCAAAATATGATGACAGGGAAACCCACAGTAGTTGCCAGAGTCTAAAAGGGAAAGTGGGGTGAACAGGAAGAACCAGGATTTTTAGGGCAGTGAACATATTCTATATGATACTACAATGAGGCACACACGTCACCCCACATCTGTCAAAACCCATCCAATGTACACCTGGAATAAGTCCTAATGTAACTGTGGACTTCAGATGATAATGATGTGCTGATGTAGGTTTACAGATTTTAATTAATAACTGTACAACTGCAGCATGCATACACATACCTGGGGAGGCTGTGCATGTGAGTGGGTGGGAGAGGAAGTTGTGTATGGAACTCTATACTTTCCACTCAATTTTTCTGTAAATATAAAATGCTTCCAACAATAAAGTTCATTACTTTAAAAAAATTCTCTTAGAAATTGAATTAAAAATTCCATTTTAAAAATTTAAAACAAAAGGAATACATTCTGTGCAGTTGTTTCCAGAGATGCAATTCAATAACTAAATGGAAAATTCAATACTGCAATTCATCCCGTAGTCAGATGATATCAGAAATAAATATTTGGACATACGTAAAAAGAGTAATTTGTACAAGTAATCATTACTGCCAAGTCTATGAAACCATGAAGAGTGACAAGGTGCTATCACAAGAGTTTTGAAACAATAGAACTCATTCCCAGACTATTTTATATTGTTTAAACATACCTATAGTAGAGCTCCAAATATAATTTTATTACCGTACAATAATTTAAAACATTTTGTCAAGATCAATATAAGGGATTGATTGATAATTTGAAATACTAAGCAACATGGGGAAATATCATTCTGCATGTAATCATTCTCCTGGCAGTGAAGAAAATCATCACCCTGGGTATGTACCTGTTAAATGTAAGACTAAAATACAATTGCATAAAGCATCAATTTTATGCCAGAAGATATCAGAAGCATGGGACATATGTACCTGTGTGGGGCAATAATGGCGGATGGCCTAGACTTCTATGTCCCTGGAAAATGTCCAGTATTGAAACAATGGTGGGTTTTGGATCACAGCACTCTAAATGGACTCAGCTGAACTTTTCCATGTTTCCAATTTTAGAATGAATTACAAAACATTAAAAAAAAAGTTTTAAGTGATCAGCTTTATTTTTCTAACAAATAGAATAAGTCATACAATAAAGTTTGGGAATATTTGTTTCAATCTCTTACCTTTTAAGCTAAAGAGTGCTTAGCAAAGTAATTCCATTTTCTGGATGACTGAATAATTGTATGATACTAATAATGCCAATCAACATGTTTCATTTTAAATACTCAATTGGTCAGACCTTAACATTCAGACAGAAAATAAGTTATCAAGAAACATAAATTTTTTTTTTTCAGAGTAGAAATTAGAAGTTTATTAAAGGACAGCAGAAAAGACTTCTCCTGGAGGAAGACGGGGACCCAAGAGGTGGAATCCAAGAAGCTATGGAGGCACCGCTGGGATAGTAGAGGATAGGAAAGGTAGCAGAATACAACAGTCACTAATATGGCATTATGTAAAAATGTGGATGTGTAACCGATGTGATTCTGCAATCTGTATTTGGGGTAAAATTGGGAGTTCATAACCAACTTGAATCTAATGTATGAAATATGATATGTCAAGAGCTTTGTAATGTTTTGAACAACCAATAAAAAAAAGAAACATAAATGTTAATATACTTAATCATTGGATAAAACATCATTTAAGTTTCTATAAATAATTAATTTTAAATTGGGAACTGTGGACAATTCAGATACTAAAGTCTAATTCTCTGGTTCAAAAACAATTGGCAAAAAGACCCCACTCCCCAGTGATCGATGGGACGAAAACCTGTCACCATGAGATGATGAAGGGGAACCTGACAGTATCAGTGTCTGAAGTTCAACTCATGGACCTGTTTTTATAATTTATTACCAGTGAAGTCAACAAACAGGGAAACTAACTTAAAAGCCCTACAATCCCTTCCTAAGGAACTGTAACAAAGGTCTAGTGTTTCATTTTATGCCATTCAGATTCTTACCCCACACAATCAACGATGAGAAAGCAACCTGCGCTATGATAAAACCTTCCAGGGAACTAAGGCACCTGGTACCTTTTCACAGCTACATAAACTGTAGCCAAGGATACACAGAAAGAAAGAAAACAAAAGTATTAACAGGAATTCCAAGTAACAGTGGACTACTTTTTTAAAAAATTAGTTTTAAAATTGCAGATGGATACAATATCTTTATTTATTTTATGTGGTGCTGATGAGCAAACCCAGTGCCTCACACATGCAAGGCATGTGCTCTGCCACTGAGCTACAACCACAGCCCAACAGTGAACTTCTTAATGACACCTTCTCAGGGCAAAAGGCGTTGAAGACAGAAGAGCTACAACATGATTTCAGAAACACTTGGAAAATCTTAGGTCACCCTAGTTTTAGTGTATACCCCCCAAATTTTGGGGTTTCCCAATCTTCCGATATGGTATCAGCATAAATCCTAAGAAGCAGACTAATGGGCTCTGACATGGGTGGGCTGATCTGAATTTAGCACAGAATATTCAACAATGCCAAAACCAGTCTGTAAGGGGTGCGTCCCAATCATTTTCATACCAGGGAGCATGTGCAAAAGGTAATGGCTCGGCCAGGTGCAGTGGTGCACGCCTGTAATTCCAGCAGCTTGGGAGGTTGAGGCAGGAGGATCACGAGTTGAAAGCCAGCCTCAGTAACTGCAAGGTGCTAAGCAACTTGGTGAGACCCTGTTTCTAAATAAAATGCAACATACAGCTAGGGATGTGGCTCAGTGGTTGAGTGCCCCTGAGTTCAATCCCCAGTATCCACCCATCCACCCCCAAAAAACGCTATGGCTCTTGAGCTGGGGTTGTGACTCTGTGGTAGAGTGCTTGCTAGCACATGTGAGGCACTGGGTTCAAGCTTCAGCACCACATAAAAATAAATAAATAAAATAAAGGCAACAACTTAATTAATTAATTAATTAATTAAAAATAAATAAATAAATGGCAATGTTGTATCCATTTACAACTTAAAAAAATTTTTTTTAAAGGCAATGGCTGTGTTGCACAGGGTGGGGATGAAGATCAAGCTTATGATGGGCTCAAGGATGCATACCTCAGGCACACCTATAACTCATCTGGGGTCAGGGTGTGGCTTGATATACCATGCCAGTCAAAAACTTTCCCTTAGGATCCAATGTTCTCAACATGACTACCATACAAACAAAACAAACCAAAAAGGCAAATAAAAACCCAAAACAGTGCTGCGAATCACAACATCATGCTTTTAAGCTTTATATTTTAATTGATAAATACTGCCTCTATTAAAAGTACATTTCCCCAAGACAAAAGTTTATCAAATATTTATCTCAAATGAGACTGCAGGGGAAATATTTTAATCAAGTTCCCACAAGAAATAACTTATTTTAAAAGCACACTTTATTTTTTATATCCTATTTCTTCATTCTTCCATAAAATTTAGAAACCGTATGAGCCTCATCTTTCTTTCTTACATAGGGGGTCCAGGCTCCCATTGCTTCAGCACCATCCTACACTGAGAGTAATAGGATTTTCAGACAAAGCAGGTGTGATGAATGGGGACCCTGGTTGTCACTATTCTTTGAACCTGTTTCTCCGAAGGTGTTCATGATCCATCTCAGTGTGCATAGTCCAGGAAGGAACAGTGCAGAAGCTGACTTAATCTCCCATGGGCAGGAAATGCAGAAAATATTCATATACATAACTGGACATTGCTCCAAAACTCCTATTCCCCTTTTCATCACTCTTTTTTCTTTTCAAAAGAAAAAAAATTCATTATAATTTCCCACTCTTACCAATAGGCATGAAGTGAATGGAATTTCATTAGAGCCATTAAGTCCCTATTACAGCAGGCTCTCCAAACTAGGAAATGACCATCTCCTACCAGTGAGCTATCTTTTCCAAGCTGTTGTGATAGAGCTGCACCGTAATTAAGAGCAGACCACTTTCATACTCTAGTGGGTGGATCTGTAAACTGCAGGCGATTTGGCACAAAATATCAAAAGCCATAAAAATGCACACATCTTTAGTTCTAGAGACTTGAACTCTTGGAATTTATCCCAAGGTAATAATTAAGGATGTGCAAAATAATATTTATTTCCCTGCTGTTCATAATGACTACTTCTTGGAAATAAACTAAATGTCCAAAAATAGGATAGTGGCTAAATTGTCATAGACCTATAAAGTAAAATATCACAAGTGAATATTTCAAAAGATACAGAAGCATGTGAACATTTCAAAAGATACAGAAGCATGTCTATGACATGCATGGGCTTTAACTGTATTCTTAAATATAAAAATCAAAACACAGAACATTAAAATTCACCTCATTAAATGCTGACAGTCTTACTTATCTCGTGTGTTTTTGGATGCTTCTCTAATATGATGAGCATGTATTGTTTTGACAAAGAGAAACTCGGGGGAAAAAAAACAGTACAAGTTTATTTTCTTTAAGATGCCAAAGAAATGAAACTCTCAGAAAGAGGAAGGATTAGAAATGGGATTTAGGAAGAACTCCTTACACGTGTGATTATGAGGCTCCAAAATGTGCAGTCAACAGAGGTCATGGAATTGCTTTGCCTGGGGGATTTTTAAGAAAAGGGTAGCCAACTCTCATTTGAGGACAGCTTGAATGCAGCTCTGACCTCTGCGGCCTCTTGCAGCTCCATGTGCAAAAAGCCTGAGCCAAAATACAATTTTCACTCACTGACACACAAAGTGGTCAATTCCTCAGATTGCCCCCAATTCTCTACAATCCTTTACCCAATTCAAGAGAAAAGTAACCCTAACATCTTCCATCCAACACTGAAAGCCAACGAGCTTGACTTTATGCGACAGCAGCTTGCCTGTGCGTTATTCAGATTATACAATCGAATGTTAGTCTTCTGCAATACACCAGGGTCTTCTGAGTTTCCCACATGAAAGAAAAATTACGTACTTCAGCTACTTAAATATCCCAAGCTGCTACAAAGAAGACGATGGTGCCTATTAACAATCTAATGCACACTTACTTGTAAGTCTTAAGGCTCAAAATGTTAAAAATCATGACCAAAGTAACTGCTGGGATGTGGTTAAAGAGGAATACAAATGTTCAATTCTGAGAAGTTCATTTCTTTTAAAAAGACCTCTTGAATTCTACCCCTACTATCACAAAACAAAAGAACAAAACAAAACTCCATCAAGGCCTGCCTCTTCGTTTCTATGAACACAAATGTAACATTTTCCAAGATGTTTTAATGGGAAACAGTTTTCCTGGCCTCGGCCAAAAGGGAAGAAGATGGAGAAGAAGAAGATAGAGTTGAGGGGTTAACACAAGCATGACCACAGTGAAGATAGGTTTACACCAATTACCAAACTGAGAAAATGAGCTTGAATCAAGGAGGAAGACAGCTCACTGGCCAAAGAGGAGGAGGAGGCCAAGGTTGAAGCACAAGGTCACAAGAGAGAAATAACCTGTGGTGGTGCTACAAGCTAGATGAATAGGAGGATTGTGAATGGGCATTTCAGGGACCCAATTCCAAGACAAAGTCAAGTTTCAAATGAATATGAATCTCCTGCTGGGACCCTCATGGCTTTCAGTCAGGAAGCAGCCTTGGCCATCAGCTTTTCATTCAAGGCATCTGACACAGAGAAGATTCGGCAACCTTTAAAGTACAGCATTCTCTGCACCAAAAGCTAAGTCCTGTCATTTTGATGAAATCATAATCTGGTCACAGCAGAGGTCTGCCCCTTCAGACTTGTGTTCTGAAGAGTTGGATTTTCTGGATGGGTGAGGGGTCCTCTCTTCTTGTTGAAAATTTAAAAGAGAAAATATTAGCCACTTAGATGGAAATACTCCTGATATATTTGACATAGAAGGTGAAGGACAAGAGGTAACTTATTCTTGATGACTCAGATGAATAATTAAGAACATGGATGACCAGGCAATGCTGCACACAGAGAACTTCAGAGCTGTTGAAGTATATCTATGCAGAATGACCCGAAAGCCTGCTTCCTGAGTCAGTGTACCACACGTGAGACCCTGCCAGGTTGCTACTTCCCAATTGTGTCATATTATTTTTATAGAATCTCCTCTGCCCTATGGTGGAACAGAAAGAACAGTGGGCTACAATTTCCCATGGACTCAGGCTGCCTTTTCCAGCTGAAGCTTCTCAACTAGATAACTCTTCAGGCTCTTTTCTTCATGTTGTGCTACTTCTCATCTGCTATGTACTTTGAAACTAGAAAATTAAGCCAGCTAAATTTGCATGGAAAGTGACATGAAATAAAAACATAAGCATGCAACGTGCTTACTCGTAAGTGATGTGGTCATGCACTGTGACACGCATTTGTCATCAACACAGTGTTTTATTCTGCTTTTTCATGCTGTGACCAAAAGACCTGACAAGAACAATTAGATGAGGAACCGTTCATATTGGTGATCATAATTTCAGAGGTCTCAGTCCGTAGTGGACCAACTCCATTCTTTGGGGCCCAAGGTGATGATGCAGAACATCATGGTGGAACAGTGTAGCAGAGGAAGATAGCTCAGGACATGGCACCAAGAAGAGAGAGGGAAAGAGGTAGAGAAAGAGAGAGGGAGGGGAGAAGAAGAGGGAGAGAGAAAAAGAACAAGTGTGCACAAGCAGAACTTTCTCTTTACCATCACAAAACATAACCCCCAAAGTCATGCCTCCAGGGACCCGCCTTCAGTTACCATGAGTTAATCCCTATCAGGAGATTAATTCACTGACTGGGTTAAGGTTCTCATAATCCAATCATTTTACCTCTAAGCTTTTCTGCATTCTCTCACACATTTGCTCTTGGAGAACACCTAATATTGAAACCATAACACACAGGTCTTGTTTTTATAATTCCTAGTCATTGGTTAAGGTCCCAGATAGTCAGGGTTTCTGGATAATGAAGATTTTAATAATGACACAGCATTATATTTCTCTATGCCTCTACCTCACCTGGTATCCTCAATGCAAATCATTGGTCATTTGATCCCACTGGATTTCAGGCCACCCAAGAGTAAACTTTGCATATCCCCCTCCAACTGTGATGGAAGCAAACACATCTGATTGCAAAATGAGTAACTTTGAAGACTCTATTTACCTTATTAAATGTCTGTTCAGATCACAGAGATCCTTAAAGTCTTCTAAAACATGATGCTTGTGAAAACTTAAAACTTAGTACAACTCCTGATGAGAAGGAAATGTATTCATCTTTTATTTTCTGGAGTTCTAATACATGATTTCCATCTATTGGATATTCAGGATCAGAAGCAACAGCCTGAAAAAAACACACACCACAATCTGCGTCTCTTCCCTCTACACCTGCATCCTGAGAAATCCAAGTCTTGCTCCCTGCTAAAACTCCACCTCCTCACAGATAATCTCTCCCCAGCTCCCTCCTCTCTCCTGAGTTCTAGATCCATATGCCCTGTGCACCACCACCACTCACATTTCTCACCAACGGAAAAGCATCCAAGAACACTTATATAACTTCCTCGTCTCATATAATTTTCTCCTTACCCCATAATTTCAAAATCTATAGCAACTCTTCTTAGCTTTTTCTGCTGTATTGGAGAGAAGATACTCATTTAGGGACAATATAGGCTGCTGTTGGGCCAGCTCCTGCTGTGTAGCAAGAGAGTTGAGAGGTAATGTTCAGGAAACATGGACAGAGGGCCCAGAACACAAAACCTACCTTCTCAGAGATTTTATAGCATATCCTAGACAACCATCAAGAAAAACAAGAATTCATACAGAGTGGAATGAATTGAACATAGGAATAAACAAGAGAATGGGTTCTAAGCCCATGGGTTTGGGTGCTGAGCACTACTTCCTTTCATCCATCCCCATCCAAGAGGACAGCTGGCAAACAGGGCTAGTTTTTAACTTCTCCACCCTCCCCAACCACTGGAACTACTTACAGTTCCTCCGATACCTTGGGGCACCTTGTGTTTCATTCACCTTGGGAGAAACACCGTTTCCTCCTCATTCAGGGGCAGAACTCCTCATCCTCCAAGGCCTTATCAAATACAGTGCTACAAAAATTCCTCTCTCTACCATACGGAAAAAAATCATTTCCTCTAATGTCTTTCGGTTTCTCCAATCAATGAAAAAAATCCTTGATGCTGAGCCCTATGTAGTACTCATCTTCATGTTATCAGTCCCCAGCACAGAGATCGGCGCTGAACATATCTATACAAAGTATGTAGTGCACACAGACCAGAAGCTCTTTCACTGATCTCACTTAATAATATGACATTCTCACAAGTAACAATAAACATCGGTGAGGATGTGGGAGGGGGTGGGGGGAAGGTTCACTCACACACTGCTGGAGGGACTGCAAATTGGTACAATCATCTGGAAAGCAGTATGGAGATTCCTCAGAAAACTAGGAATGGAACCACCATTTGGCCCAGTTATCCCACTCCTTGGTTTATAAATCAAAGGACTTACAATCAACATACTATAATGATGCAGCCACACCAATGTTGATAGCAACACAATTCCCAATAACCAAGCTATGGAATCAACCTAGGTGCCCTTCAACAAATGAATGGATTTAAAAAATGTGGTATATACAAACAACAGAATATTACTCAGCCAAAAAAAAGAGTGAAATTATGGTATTTGCTGGTAAATGGATGGAACTGGAGAATACTACGCTAAGTGAAATGAAGCAGCCCTAAAAAACCAAACGCCGAATATTTTCTTGATATGTGGATGCTAGCCTACAACAAGGGTGGCTGAGAAGGAGAAGTTTATTGGATTAGACAAAGTGGAATGAAGGGTAGGGAGAAGGGATGAGAACTGGAAAGACATTAGCATCAATCAGACATAACTTTTCTATCCTCATGTATGAATACACGATGAGTGTTAACTCCACATCATGAACGACCAGAAGAATGGGATCCTAATTAGAATGAGTTATACTACATTTATATATAATATGCCAAGATACACTCCTCTGTCATGTATATCTAAAAAGAACAAAGAAAAAAATTTAAAAAAACAATCAGCAGATCTATGAAAATAAAAAATAAATATGACATTTCTATAAATCTTCCTCACTGGGCTACCATCAAATTTTCATCTTAATGTAGTATATCCAGAGAGAGGAAACCTATGCTTTAGGTCTATATGTTAGATATATGCAAAATATGCATCTTCACTTTTTATATTTAGAGAACTTCTTACAGTTCTAGGCCTCTTTTAGTCAAAAATTTATAAATCCCATAGTGCTTAGTTAAAATCAACAAATGCTTATTACTAATTGATCTCTTGATGCTAGCAACAGAAGGACATTTCCTGGGTCCTTAAATTGCTATGTATCTGATGTAATTTTCTACCAGACTAATCAGTCAGCTGGTCTTTTTTAGGCCATGCCTCATTTCTGATGTTGCACAGAGAGAGCACAGAAGGTGAAATCTGATAAGGAAAGGGATTTAAATCACAGCAACAGCACTTCCAGCTTGTATGACTAATTTCTTATCTGTAAAATGGAAATAGTATCTGCCTGACAAATAATCTTTTGATTAATCAAATGAGAAAACATATGGCAATGCACTTTATAAACCATAAAGCAATACAAAGTATTTTTTTAAACTACATCTTTGTTAAATAGCGTATTGAAGCTCCGTTGTACCATCTTGACCTCACATTCAACTTGATGAAGTAATCTCCTTGAAGAGTTCTGATTTCCTGGGATCACTGTCACAGGGAATCTGGGTGTATATGCATCCTGGAGCCATGATGGACAGGCTGAGGAAGCTCATTAGCATCTATATGATTCCAGGTGGGTGGGGCCAACTTCTGCCAATTCTAACATATGCCAACTGGCTACACACAGGAGCATTCTAATGCTACCAACTCCTTGCACACACGCCCACTTCCACCCCCAAGAGGTACCAGACTGTGGGACAACTTGGCGGCCAGCCTATGAAAATGTGGAAACACTGTGGAAACATTAGCCAACAAAGAACATACTGGCAGCTGAATCAAATGTTTAGGCTCTTAGATGTACCCAAATAAATCGTTTGTGTGTTCTAACAAATGTTTTCTTTGGAAAGCGTTTCTCAGTGCAGACGCTGTAAAAAGTACCCATTTTTAGTGGGTTAAATCAAGGGCTCAAAGTAGCAGAAAGGTGGGGGGTGTCTTTTAAAAAATAAAATTCCATAACCCCCTCCCAAAAGTTAATATTGACTGATGGAGGGCATCCATGAAAAACAGAAAAGTTGTTAGTGGGTTTTCAAAGTTAACTTTTTGATGAACTACAAATGTTAAACAATTATCAACATAAATACTAATATTAGAAAGTTTCTAAATATTAGAAAGTTTCCAGAACTTGACAAGGTCTAAAAACTTGAGCTATTTTTAAAAATACACATATCACTAAAGGCAGATGCAAAAAAAAATCCAATACAATAGGGAGAAAAAGTTAGAAATTATAAGTAAAACTCTTCATTTGTCAGAGGCTTTAAATAAGCAATCAGTCACAACACATTCAAAAAAAATTATACTGAGGTCAATCATTTGGAAAAGAGTCCTAATACAATCCAATAACATGACCTTCCTTAACAAAATAAATTCTGCAACCAAAACCCAGACAAAGCTTGTAACATCCTGCCAGCCTCTAGCGCAGACGCAATAGTATACCATGATAGAGAAGAGAGATATACTTATCCCTGTTCTCAGGGAACAATGTATGCGTACATTATTTATCTGTATGAGATTACCCTTTCCAGTTTACTTCTACCTCCGTGACAATATCTTCCAAGATAGGAAAACTTATTAAACTTTGAACTATAAAGCTGATTCCTTCAAGGCCCGGGTTAAGAAATGCATGGTGAATAATTCTCCTGAGGCTCAAAACAAGGAAACTCCATCTCAATAGTGGACAGTTTCATCACCACCAATAGATTTCATGTATAGTTTCCGATGACACCAAAAATACTACATACAATACAGTGCTAACATAACTATGAATAAACAGACCTAATGGAATTTTTAACTGAATTTATCAGGTGACTCAAAGGGAAAAAAATGTTTATTTGCTTATTTTCTACTCACAAATTGGCTGGTGGTGCAACTAAGGTAGTCAAATTTATCAGATTTGAATTTCAACAATCACTAAATGTTTATTAAATCGCACCAAAAGATACAAACCAAGGATACAAAGGGATGCTCAGAAAAAGAGGGAAAAACACTCAATATGCATGAATATAAAAATCACAGCAACCTGTTAAAGGTAATTACTGTATACCAATTTTAAAATGATTCTAACATTGAGTTTTGATTCATCAGAATAAAGAAACATTGGCAATAAATGAAACTTCCTTCCTTACCCTGAGACATTTTCATTGTGAATGGTCCATGAAAGAACCCTGTGAGGTCTTCAAAGTTTAACTTCCTATAATTAATCCAATCAATAAAATTATCAAGACAATTGAATAATTTATTACACAGTCATTCCTAGTCACAGTCAACTTCAACACATATTGTGAATAATTAATCTCCTTCTGGGATATCTCAATAGCCTTCAGTATTACACCAACTGCATCTAAACATAAATATCACAAAGTGGACGCCCAGCCTGATTCTGGGTTTCTTACAAACCTTATTAGTTTCAGTTTATTTTTATCATCTGGTATGTCTCAGATGGAGTTCACAGTAATCACAGCTACAGTAGAGCAACTTCAAACATAAATGAAACAAATAACTGGTAGATCGATACAAGGTGACAGACTCCCAGCTGTAATCTTGCCCTAGTGTGACCCAGCTCTGCCCTCCTGCGCTCTAAAGACTTAATGAATCACCAGGAGCACAGTAAAGATTGTGTATGTTTTGCCCAAGTGAGAACTGGATTTATATCAGTACCAAAAGAGGATCATCCTTCTGCCATAAGACAAATACATATGTTTAGAGAAGGTACTGGGCATGATGGTTTCTGGCAGCTCTGCACCTGGGTCACAAACACCTCTTCCTTTTAAACTGACAGAAAAATCCGAAACTAAATGAGGAAATAATTTAAAATGGCAGGCGCTTCTTTAGAGTTGTAAGCTTCTATGTTCCAAAGGAAATGATGTAATAACAATATACCAAAAGGAGAAATGTAAAGCAATGTACCAAACTCATTAAATTTTCTGAATATATTTTGCCCTAGAAAATGTGTAAAATGATTTTGCTGTTTAATATTGAAGATGCTCCTACTGGCCCCAAGGTAATTTTAAATACTTAATTACCCTGTGGAAAAAAATTGAGTTCTTTAATAAATAAAAATCTATGCAACAAAGTTCATATTGGTAGAGAGGAAAGCCACAGGAGGAAACAAAATACCACCAAGTTCCCTAAGGAGTAGGTTCACACTGCTCTGCTTAAAGGTACAGGAATAATCAGCATCCCTTTATAATTAAGTTTCATACCTGAGTACTCCTTTGAAGAGGCACCATGGTCCATGCATGGTCAAACTGGGTAAAGGAAGCAAGGTCACATTCAAATGGCTTCCACACTATCCATTCCAACGCTTCCTCAGAGGAAGTATATCCACTGTATACCTCAGAATACAGCAAAATGGAAGAAAATGGACAAAACCAATTCCCAAATGGCAGCCATCAAGGAAAAACAGACATGTCCCAACTACTGCCTCACAAAAAGAACAACTCCCCATTACAACAAGTTAAAACAAAATGATGTGGCAAATAAAGAAGAAAAGCTTAATTTAATTCCAGTGAATACAGAGAAAAACAAACAGATACCCCCCACATACACACCATATCAGGGATTGAACTCAGAGGTATTTAACCACTGAATCACATCCCTGCCCTTTTATATATTTTATTTAGAGACAGGGTCTTAGTTAAGTTGCTGTGGGCCTTGCTAAGTTTCTGAGGCTGGTTTTGAACTCTCCATCCTCAGCCTCCGGAGCCATGGGATTACAGGTGTGCACCACTGCGCCCAGCTCGACTTCCCTTTTTTAATGGAGGAAAGATAAGCAGGATGAACAAAGCCAGAAATCTGCTGATCCTAAAGACCAGAACCCAAAAACTAGATGGAAAAATATGTCAAGTCCTAAGAGTATGAACTGTCCCTGACGTGTAGAACAGATCGCAGTCACAGGCAGGGCTCCAGGAAAAAGTAATGCAGAATCATCCAAAAGAAGTTGCATCCCTGAGTCACTGAAGTTCAGGACAAAGAAAGAACTCTGCAGGTGTTCATGCAGAAGAGAGCGATTTACTTCCACAGGGAAAATCAGAGCAGCCTCGCCCTGTTCCATAAGGAACATTCTTTGCCAGAAAAACAAAAAAGCAACGCCTACTGATCCCAAAGTGCAAACCAAGAACTTTACAAGGCAACATTTCCTTTAAATATAAAGGTATTCAAACATGTAAGAAGTCAGGGAACACAGAACCTATGAGGCCTCTATGAAATGAATTATTCAACAATAAAATCCAATCAAACCAGACATAACATAGACGCTATGGCAAAAAGATTACTTTGTCACTAAATTTCTACAAAAGAAAGAGAGGAAATTACTTTATTAATTTAATCTGACCTGAAAATACAAAAGTAGCCAATATGCTCAAACATAAAATACCTCCTGGAATGCAGGGCATGTGCTATTTTCTTAAAATTATTTGACAGTGAAATCCAGTTGACCAAGAAATGACCATTACAATGAAATGAGTGCAACAGAAAATAATTGATTTCAATAGATCATTTGCTGTAGAATACCAACATCACTCACAGTGCAGGTTTCTTACCTTTCTAGAGGATCAGTGTAAAAAGTTCTATGCCAGAGGTTAACCAATAAATTTACTAATTTTTTCCATAAAGGAGTAAAAGGAAATCTTGAAACTTAAGAACTAAACTTTCACTTTAATTTTTATCTTCGTACATTCCTATTTTGTTAAAAAGGCAATTGTTCCATTAATACAGACAGAACACGCATTTGTATCTAAAAGTCTAAAATTCCAATCAACTACGTAATCAGTATGCAATATAAACGTAACCTTCTAACGGGAGAGTCCTGTTAATCTACTAAAATGTACACAGAGTCTTTCGTTTCAAGGATTGCGTCATATTTTGCAAACCTGATCATTCCACAGTGAATACTACACTTCAGTTAAAGGCTCTTTACCGTTTGGCCCCCTCCCTTCAACAGCTCATTTCTCTACACACTCTTTCTCAAACCCTGTTGATCTTTCTCAGCCCTGCAGTGGCTGATCTCTTTCCTACCTACACCTGTTTATCTCTCTTTCTTTCCTTCTATAAATTAATTATAGAACTTAAACTTTTATTTATTTCATCTTTTTTATTGGTTCTTTCTAGTTATATATATATATATGACATGATTATGAAAGCATGGAATACAATTAGTTCTACTTCAGTCCCTAGTATTTCCTCTTCCCCTCCTTCCTCCCAGCCCCTGTTCACGTCTCTTTACTGTTTGTTCTGCTATTTACTGAGTTTAAAAAAAAAAAAAAATTATTCAGTGTCCTGTGGATTGTATATGGTGAGGTTCACTGTAGTATATTCATATATGTACATCTACCTACATCTTTCTCCACAGCTCCTAACCTTTTTACGGGTTGCTTCCACTCATCTTGAGGTCTCACTCATCTTAAGCTTTATTTTCATTGGAGAAATCTTCATATTATTTGAAGGTTTTCCTTTGAATGTAGTTGGATGTGTCTGCTATGTGCTGTCCCAGAACCATATACAGTCATGTGTCGCTTAACCAAAGGGTTAGGTTCTGAGAAACATGTTGACAGGAGATTTTGTCATTGCACAAACATCAGAGTGTACTCATACAAACCTAGATGGCACAGCCCAAGCCTACTACTCATCAGGATATAGGATACACAAGTACACACACACACACACACACACACACACTATAGCCTGTCCTACTAGAACCAAAAGGAGCAAAATTCAAGATTAAATCAAGCTCAAGAGAAAGTGATACGGTCGAGAGTCACGTGACCATGAGCTAAAGGAAATTGCTGTTGGTGCACCACTGCATACTAACAAAGCAGAAGTAATGATAAATATATAATACAGTAAATGCATTTACTACATAAAGACATTTACTATCCTTATCAAGTATTACACATTGCACAATTACATGTTCTATATTTTTATATGATTGGCAGTACAGATTTGTTGGCACCAACACATCATCAAGAAAGCGTGTGATGCAAACCGCTATGGTGTTAGGGCAGCTGTAACGTCAATAGGTGGTGGGAGGTGTTCAGCTTTGTCGCAATCTGATAGGACCATCATTGTGTATATGTGGTCAGTTGCTGACCAAAACACCCTCATGTGGCCTGGGAGTACACTTCTCTCACCAAAGCTCTTTCCACTGTATGATCTTTGTTTATGAGTGAATTCAGTGTGGGTACACTCCAAACCCTTCAGAATCACAGCTGGAAAACAAGAAAATGGCACTGTTGAGCCAAACAAAATTTTAAAAGATAAGGAATTAACAGATAAACCTAGGCAGTAAGTCTTTTCACAGCAAAAATAGGAGATTTATTTTTATCCTAAGGTAACAAGTAGTAAAGTTATATTATTCAGAATCTCTCAGTTATATTTTTGAGACATAAAGAAATGAAACAGGTACAAAAGTGAACTAAGGAGTTAGTCTTATAGCATTTCAAATGTGCTAAGTGCTAATTTCAAGGAACCAGATGCTCAAGATAGATACTGAAGCCTACTCTTTCATACAGGCCTTTTATGTCACCATCAACTTCCAGTCAGTACATCAGTCAATCCTCCCTTGGAAACATAGAATGAACTTCTTTTTATCTCCATGTCAGGTGCTAACATGCCCATCCGCACCAATGCCATCTTGGCTGTGTTACAATAGGCTTCAAGACTCTAGTTTCCTGCAAATTTCCAAGACATTTTGCAATACAAAAGCCCATGTCATTAGTAAAGAACTCTTCCCATATGACCCACTCACTTACAATCTTCAAATGATTCTGGTCAACTCAGAGTGAAAATAGAATAATAAGCTCCCAATGCTAAAAGAAAGGAAATACATGCTAGAGTACATGTATTAGATTCTGACAGAAGAGGCACATGCATTACAAAAGAAAAGGAAGACTCATATGCAGAGAGACACAGGGCCAATTATGCAGGAGTATCAAAAAACAAAAACAAACAAAAAAACTTCTAAATAAGAATACATTCATTTAGAATGGTTCAAAATATGTCAAGCCAAAACATACAAAAATACAAGGAGAAACAAAAAAGCCATAGTAAGAATCAAAGATTGCAAACAACACTTTTAGTCATGCGGAGATGAACCAACTAAAAATAAATAACATTATAAAGATCAGAGAAAATATAACAAAGTAGCTTTATCTACTAAATATGACATGAAGTTCATAATAATAAGAGAAAATAAGTTCTTTTCAAACATATAAAGCAATTAAAAAAGTCATCCTTGATCCTAACCATATAGCAGGAACACAATTAGTATCAAGCAGACCATGTGCCACAAATATGACACCATGAAATTAGAACTTAATATAAAAGTAACTAAAAGTACAATGGAAAATTAACACTTATAAATAATTCAAGACTCTCAAAGAAAACATTATAACATCATATAGAAAACAGGATGACACAGCAAATATTTCATATTGAAGATCACAGCAACCTATCATGTTATCTGGAAAATATCAACAAACTGATTCTGAAGTTTATACAGAAAGACAGAACACCTGGAATAGCCAACAGAGTATTGAATGAGAACGATAATGTTGCAGGATTAGCACTAGCTGACTTCAGAGACATACAATGAGTCTACAACAATCAAGACTGTGTGGTACGGGCAAAAGCACAAAATGATGAAGGAAACATAACAGAGCCCAGAAATTGACATGTATCACACAGTCAACTCATCTTTGACAAAGGAACAAAGGCAAGTACAAGGCAGCAAACACAGTCCTTTCAACAAATGGTACTACAATAACTGGTCAACCACATGCAAAAAAAAAAAATTGATTCTAAATAGAGAGCTTCTGTTCTTCACAAAAATCAATTCAAAATGAATCACAGAGCCAGATGTAAAATGCAAAGCCATAAAACTTCTAGAAAATAAGGAGAAAATCTAGATATCCTTGGGTTTGGGGAGGACTTTTTAGATACAACACCAAAGGCATTATTCATGAAAGGCATGGTTCAGAAGCCAGACTTCATTAAAATTAAAATGTTTGCTCTTCAAAAGACACTGTAAAGAGAAGGAACAGACAAACCACAGAGTGGAGAAAATATTTGCACATGACATACCTGGTAAAAGATCCAAAATACAAAAAGAACTTGTAAAACTCAACAATAAGAAAACAAACAACCTAGATTTTTTTTGTTTTTTTTTTTAAAAAAAAAGCTAAAGACCTTAATGGAGAATTCATCAAAGACAGACAAACATGGAGTAAGCACATGAAAAGATGATCCAGAAATCCACACCAGAGGTCCTCAGGTGCTATGGATGAAGGGTGGTGTCCCCTTCAAAACTCACTGTTGGAATGTAATCCTATCACTGTGGTCTTAAGAGGTGGCACCTTTAGAGAAGTGATAAAGTATTGGGGTTCTGCCCTCATGAATGGATTAATGTTCTTATAAAGAGGCTTCAGGGAGTTTGCCCCTCTTGCCTTTCTGCCTTTAGACACAGTAACAAGGCACCATCTTAGAAACAGACCATATCCCTTAACAGACCAATGCCAGCACCTTGACCTTGGATTCCCATTCTCCAGATATAACAAGCAATTTCAATTTTTTATTAATTATTCAGTTTGTGGATACTTTGTTATAGCAGCGCCAATGCATTATGACACCAGGAAATGCAAAAGCCACATCGAGATACTACTACATACCAATGGCCAAAATCCAGAACACTGACAAACACAAATGCTGACAAAGAAGTGGAGCAACAAGAATGCCCAATCATCACTAGAAGAAATACAAAATGGTGCTTTGAAAGATAAGTTTCTTCCTCCAGCTGTTATATGATAAACATATAACATAATCCAGAAATTGTGCTCATTGCAGTTTATGCAAGAGTCAAAACTCATGTGCATATAAAATCCTATCCACAGATGTTTATGGAAGCTTTTTCCCTAACCACAAAATCCTGGAAGCAAATAAGATATCCTTCAGTAAGTCAATGGATAGGTAATCTGTAGCACATCAGATAATGGGATATTATTATTCAGCACTAAAATGAAACGAGCCATCAAGCCATAAAAGTCAAGGAGAAAACATACACACATTTTGCTAAGCAAAAGAAGCCAATCTGAAAAGACCACGTACTATATGATTCAAACTATATGACATTCTGGGTAAGAATAAATGATAGAGATGGTAAAACCATCAGAGGGAGAAATGAACAGGCACAGTGCAGAGATTTTTAGGGCAGGGGAAGTACTCTGTGTCAAAGTATAAAGGTAAATACATGGGGCTGGGGATATAGCTCAGTTGATAGAGTGCTTACCTCACATGCACAAAGCCCTGGGTTCAATCTCCAACATAACAACAATAACAACAAAAAATGGTAAATACGTGTCATTAAATGTTCTCAAAACCCTTAAAATGTATCCTAATGTAGACCTGGCTATGGTCTTTAGGTGAAAAGGATAGGTCAGTGCAGGTTCATTGATGGTAACAAGTGGACCACTCCCATGAAAGGATGACAGTGGGAAAGACTGGGCACATGTGGGAGCAGAAGGTAAATGGTACATTCTCCACACATTATGCTATGAAAATAGTCATTATAAAATATATTGTTTGGGGGAGCAGTACCAGGGATTGAACCCAGGGGCACTCAACCACTGAGCCACATCCCCAGCCCTATTTTGTATTTTATTTAGAGACAGAGTCTCGCTGAGTTGCTTAGTGCCTCGCCTTTGCTGAGGCTGGCTTTGAACTCGTGATTCTCCTATTTCAGCCTCCCTAGCCATTGGGATTACAGGTGTGCGCCACCACACCTGGCATAAAATATATAGTTTTAAAAAATTTATGGGCTACTGCTTTAAGAAATCACATTAAGATGCTTAGAGGATTAAAAACAAAAATTAGGGCTGGGGTTGTAGAAAATAAATTCAAAGAAATTTTTTAAGAAAAATAACTAAGTAGATGGAGATGCAAAAGAAACAACAAAAGTAAAGGGAGTGCTTTTAATACTGTAAAATTGACAAATCCCTGGCAAGTCTTATGAAATAAAAGGAGAGGAGGAACCTCAAACTAATCTTTCTGTCAAAAGAGAAATTATAGATATTGCAAGATTAAAAACATAAGGAAAGACAGTGGAACGAATCTGATGTGATTTTCCTATGTACATATGTGAAAACACCACAGTGAATCCCCCTGCCACGAACATGCGCAAGAATGGTATCCTAGCTAGAATCAGATATATTCCATGCTTATATAATTATATCAAAATGGGTTCTACTGTCATGTATAATTAAAAAGAACCAATAAAGAAGAAAAATAATATAGTAAAGTGAACATCTTTTTATGGGTTGAATTCTGTTCTCCCGAAATTCCTATCTTCAAGTCCTTCAGCCTAGTATCTGGGAATGTGTTCTGGAGATAAGGCCTTTAACAGAGATAATTAAGATAGAAATGAAGTCCTGTGGTGGATTCTCACCAGTATGACCAGGGTCCTTACACGAAGAGTAGACGTGGACATAGAGGTACACAGGAGAGCAGGGGGAGGCACAATTAAAGAGAAAGGCCTCCATAACACTACATGTTGGACCCTCCAGAAATGGGCGGGGGCGGGTAAAGGATTCTGTCATTTAGGCCATACTGCCTGTAATACTGTGCTAAGTAACCCAAGAAAACGAATACAAGTTGAAAACTTAACAATAGATAAATGCAAGTTACCAAAACTGACACAAAAAGAATCTGAAAGCCTACTTTTTGATTTCAAATTTTACCCACAAAGAAGACCCTAGTCCCAAATAGTTTTACAAATGAGTCCTACCAAATATTTAAGTAGATTATTTTACTGACTCATATTCTAATAGAGAAAGAAAAATTCTAATACTAATCCCCAGCCAGATTATTATGACAAAAATTGGTGATCAACCTCACTTTTGAAAATACAAATACCCTACATATAATATTACTAAACAGATTTTCAGTAGTATATAATATATCATTATGATCAAGTTGGATAGAAAAAGCACTGTACAAAATATTTATAAATACAACAATATAAAATATTAAGTCAATATTTAAAAGGTGAAAATAAATTCCACAATCCAGAAAAAATATGTTCCTCCTATACTGCCCCCCCCCTTATGTTTTATTAATCCTGAATAGCCTCCCTGATCAAGAAAAATGTTGAAAAATAGACACAGGACATGAAAAAGAATTCTAAAGATGAACATTCTACATGAATTAAATAATTCTAAAGAAGATAAATATATGAACCATAAATAATAGCAAAGCTCAATTGAAGCTATAGTGAGATGTTATTTCACACACACTGGACTGATAAAACTTTAAATGTCAGCAGAAACCAAGAGCTGGTAAGGATGTGGACAAATGGAACTATCAAACAGGGCAATTTCTGAGTCAACAGCTACCGTCCCATGGGTAAACAACTGGGCATTACCTTGCAAAGGTGAAATGTGCACACTTGACAATCTAGCAATTCTACTTCTGGGTAAATGCTCCAGAAAAATTCTTCTAAATGTGAACCAGAACACATTTAAGTGACTGTTCATAGTAGCTCTGTATAAAATAGCAAAAAGCTTGAAAGAACAGAAATGTGCATTGCTGGAAAGTGACCAAATAAATTATAGTATGGTCATATAATAGATTCCTATTTACCTGTGGAAATGAAGACTCACCCATAGACATCAAGGAGAATAAGGACCAAAAACAAAAACCTGAAGCCAAAAAAGCAAATCACAAGAGAAAAACAACGGTACCTATTCATGTGTCACAAAACAAGCAAAAAGGTAAGCAATATAGTTCTGAATATATACTTACACATGATGGAAAGTATTATAAAAATCAAGGAAATTATAATGTGATATTCACAACAATGTTCATGTCTGGGACTAAATGGGGTTTTAAAAACGCTGGAAACAATCTATTTCTTAAATTGGGTTTTCTCTTTGTGATATTGTGCTTTATTATTTACAGGCATTCTTTTTGTATTTATCAACTTACAAAAGAATTTACCCCCTGCTTTTTCAACTCTATAGTGATTCATTCTTTTGGTTGGTTAAATAAGAATTCTCAGAAAAATGACTTGAAAATAAAAATTATTTGGCTAAGATGAAGAATATATTCTGACGCAATACAAGCAATTCTTTGATTCTTAAAGCAAAAATTGAAGCTTAATTTTCAACAAAAAAAGCATAAGAAAAAGTGAGTAGAAGGAATCCTTGCTACATTCAATCTAGCAAACAAAGGGGTTTTGTTGTTTCATCTGCATTAAAAGTAAGTGTAAACTCAGATAGGAAAAGAAAATCCTCAATAAGCATATTTTCCATTTAAAGAGGGGAGGGCTTGTTGGTAGATGCTTGGATTTAAAATTGTTAGATCATAAAAAAACTTTCAATATAAAAAAACACTTTCTTCATGTCACTATATGTAACCCTAACCAAAGCAGCAAATTCAGAGGGTTTAACCAAGACAGCACAGCTATCCTATCCACATTGTCACATCCTGCAAACTGGACCTCTTCCTTCAACTACCATATATGAGAAAAGTCACTTTTAATTAAAAGAGCTTTCAGCATTTCAGATTTTGTGTGACTCACTTGTCTATTTTCTCAAGACCTTATTTTCCTTTCTCTTCCATCGCCTAGGAGACTCTTCTTTAATACTATTTTTCAAAGGAGAAGGAAAAAAGTAACAGATGCCTACTCACTTTTTCCCCCTTCTCTCTCTCTTGGGATTAGTCTTCTATTTCTGGGCTCAAGTGATCCTCCTGCCTCAGTCTCTCCAGTAGCTGGGATCATAGGTATTTGCCACTATTATTCTCATTCTCTTTCTTTGTTTCCATTCACATTTTATTCAAACTCCCATTAAAAAGATAGGTATCAAGTACCTTAATACTTGATACAAATTCACATACAGGTAGGAGTCAAACTTTCTTCCTTAAATGGGGGTTTTACATCTATGCATTGCAAGTAACCATGTTTCTGGGTGGCATTTCTACAAAACCAACCCACTAATCTATAACAACATATCCTTGAGAAAGTTCCTTCATTTCTATTGATTTTTTTCTATTCATATCAGCCAGTTGAATGAGATCATTCTTGTAGTACTATTCAAAGTTAAGTTTCTGCATTTCTAAGATATATAGTTGAAATTTCAGCACTCTTTGTGAAAAAATTCTGGAAAGATGATGTTCTTTTGCCAAGGACTGCATCACCTCCTTCCTGTGAAGACCCTGCATTTGACACTATATAACAAGACTGCATCTACATTAAAAAAGGCAATCAGATAACCCACTGTGCCCAATTAATTTCCTCTCTCGCCCTGTACACATATTTCAGTGTGGAAACAGCAACTGTTACTACCAGAAATTTCTACTAAGACTTTCACAGTATTTCAGTTTCATGGATAGAGGCGGGTTACGATCTAATTTCTTACTCAAAAAAAAAAAAAAAGGCATGAAAGAGTTTCCTGCCAATTTTTTTACGATTAAGCTCCTAGATTATAACAATTTATTTTTCTCTGGCAGAATAAGAAATAAGCAGCTGGTGTACAACTGTCTGGAGCAAAGGAAGAAGAGAAGGTCAATTCTCACCTGGTTCCAACACAGAGATCCCTATGCCTTCTCTCCCTCTGCCTCTCCTTGACCACCCACACACTGTGCTGGCCACCAGTAGGCTGTGCAGCTCAAATTGCACACCAGGGCCACCTCTGAGTATGTGATAGTTCAATTGTCCTCAAACTTTATAGGAGAGTCAAGAGGCAAGACCGGGCTTTCATAATTACCTATTTGAACAAGTGAGTAGTTAAGATGCATTTAAGTCCCAGTGTAGAACCAAGAAAAATTATAAACATAAATCTATCACTTAATTCCTTTAAAAACAAATTCTGCATCCCACTGCTTTACCTGTAATCACTCCATCTCCTTCCTCCCACACAGATATTTCACAAGTACCACCTCCACCATCATTTCTCTGTTGGAGTCTTTTCACTTTACCAGGCACTTTCAGAAAGGACATACAAATGAATGCTTTAAAACAGATTTGATATATTCGGTTTTGCTAGAACTGCTGTGCATCCTTAGGCAAGTACCACAGTATGCCACAGACTGACACAGGTTGTCACAGATAGAAATAACAAATCTGGCCAGAAGCCAGAACCCTACATTTTCTCCTTTTTAGAATGAATATATTGTGCAGAAGAAAGGAATTTGCAAGCATAAATATGATAAGCTCTACAGATAACATTTTCCATCTTCATATCTATAGTTCAATAATGTTAATCCTCATAAGGAGTAGTCCACAGTAGGAATAACCAGGTGAGGTATCTTGGATCCTGGGCTCCTGGGGATTAAAGATTGGTGAATTGTATATACAATTCAGTTGAAATGGAACTTAGTAACTTAAAAAAATAAAATGAACTCAGAAAAGCCTAGCAAGCATGTCATGCATTCAATACC
>NW_025999942.1:5941608-5948481 GCF_001458135.2 Marmota marmota marmota | reverse complement strand
TGTCATGCATTCAATACCCACCCACCCACCCCCCACACACAAAAAGAATAAATATATAAATTTAAACTGGCATATTCTACTAGTAGACTAACTTTTTTAAAAAAAAATATTTATTTTTTAGTTTTAGATGGATATAATATCTTTATTTTATGAGGTGCTGAGGATGGACCCCAGTGCCTCCCACGTGCTAGGCAAGCGCTCCACTACTTGAGTCACAACCCCAGCCCCGGTAGACTAACCTTTTAAGCAACTTATTTGTTCTTATTCCCTTTCTGATTAGAATGTAACTTCTGTATTCATTCTAAATCACAAATTAGAATCCCATCTTCCTGGGGATTAGTAATAGAGTTCTGGGACTTTGAGGCAGGTTGTTTTCAAAAGCCTTTCTCACCTGGTTCTCTGAATCCAAAACAAGGAGAGTCCCCCCTCCCTGTCTACAGTCACCTCACCAACTGTTCCCTTTATGTTTGTCCCAGGAAGTCCTGGACCATAGCTGAACCAGAACCCCAGGAAACCTCACCAGCATGTCCGAGTTGACATGCGAGGTAAGAAGCCACAGGCCAACCCAGTCCTGCCTAAAGAAGCTGCCCTGTGCCACGCCTCCTTGAGGCCAGCCCACTTCAACTTCAGAGGTGCTAGCAGGGTTGCCCTTTACCTTTGCTCTGTAACTGCATCTTGGGCATCCTTTCCAGGCCTCCTGGTTCCCCAATCTCAGTCTGATTATTCTCCTCCATACTAAATGTGCTCCAGCATCTGGGTCCTCCCCGTGACTTCCCATCCACCTTGCTTCAAACTAACTGTGGGGCCTGTCAGTCATTTACACTCCTGACTACAGCTCACAATTTCGCTTTAAACTTCATTACCTGGATAAGCCCGTGATGCCCAGATCACTCATGTATTCCCACCATGTAGGCAACCAGAATTTTCCTTTTTCTCTTATTTTTCTAATGCTCTAAATTGCACCTCTGGGTGGCTATCTGACCTTGGACTGAGCCAGATCATATGATCTATGGCATCACAGGATGGACAGAGAAGATTCAGGAAGCAGAATGGTCTCCACCATGACGGACACCGGTAACTGAGTCAAGTACACACGTGGAGAAAAGAAAGAGGCCACAGGTAATCTTTCAAGTTCTCAAGAGATGAGTGCAGCTCAAACAGTGCCTCCAGGCAGCTGGTGCTCCAAGGCACAGAAGCCTTCTTCATGTGAGAATGTCCATTTGTATGGCAGCAGGACTCTTTCACTATAAGGCCAGGTCAAGGGCAGGGCTTCAGGTCCTCTGATAAGAATGGAAAGATTAAGAAAAGGGGGAAGGAATCAAGTAGGTCTGTGATCTTCAACCCTCAGGTGGAGGAGATGGGAGAGCAGCAAGGGAGAAGGGAGAGAAGAAACAGCATGGGGTTCAGGAGCAGATTTGATGAGTTTCAGCTTGGCTGAGCTTGATGCCCATTCCCCCAGAATCATCTTCCCCAGACAGTGCTTTAGCTCTTGGATTATAGGAGACATTCAGGTGAGATTCAAAAGGCAGCAGCTGTGTGCATTTTGCACTGGGAAGGTCCATGCAGGGCTCCAGACATGGGTGCAGCTCATTCTCATTGTCACTTTTGTACTCATTCTCTTGGCTCCAGCAGGGAAGGAGTCAGCTCACAGCAGTTCCTGTACCTAGTCTTCCATCAGCTTAGCCGATTCTTAGGCCATGACATGTTTTGCTCAATGCAGAGCACCAGCTGGTCCCAAAGTCCCTGGGCACAAGCATAAAACTGGTGTCCAACCTGTCTTTACTCTCCACACTTCTTGCTCATCCCTCTTCCAACCTGCCTTCCCTGCCAACTTTAGACTGGTTCTCAGTATACAGAAACCACACCCATATATAATTTTCTGAGCCAACTTCTATCATGGTATGAGGAAAAGTCCTTATAATAAATCCCACATTTTCTACCATTCCCAAGGTTCTGTTTCTCTCATCAAACCCTGACTGATAAAATCTGGTACCATAACTTGTTCTGGAAAAGCAATCCTATGGAGCCCTCCAATTTGAAGACGGACCCTGGCTGATGCTATTTTCCAGAATATTCACTACAATACTTCCAGTCTCATGTGATCTTCCAGAACACCACCACTCTTCCATCCAAGAGCTGAGTGTACCTCTCTACCGTTGAAATGAAGGGGCAGGTCTTTGTAAGTGCCTTAATGAACAGAATATGGAGGAAACGATGTGGCAGGATTTCGCAGAGTAAGAAGGCATTCGCCTCATGTTTTCCCAGCCAGCTGCCCTTGGAGACGGTGTTTTGGTTGCAAAAGAAGTTCAGGCCACATGAAAGTGTTCTAGCCAACACACTCAGGTGAGCTTGCAGCAGGAGGGCCAGCACCATGTGGCAAATACGTTGATGAGTGTTCCGAATTTTCCAGTAATCAGCCTTAAGAGCATTAAATAGAGCAAAGAGATGCTCTCTCCACCAAGCCCTACCCAAGCAAGTTTCAAGAGCAAAATGAGCAGTTTTCAGGATACTACCCCTGGGATGATTTGTTGTGCAGCAACAGAGAACAAGAGAGTGGTGATCACAAGGTCCCTAGAAAGGACACTAAACAGCCCCTGGGACTATCAATATGGCTGCAGGAGTGACAGGAGGATTGCAAATGGCTCGAAGCAGGAGGGTGCAGAGCAGACGAGCAGTGGTTATCACTGTGTACAACACTGCAGGGAGGATACTCAGTAAGGCCTGGGGCACCACATCCACACACTGTCTTCTACAGCTTAGGATACCATCAGCTTCTCTTTATCCAGTGGTATTTAACTTTCCCCTAGATCCCAGATATTTGCACCCTGAAGAAAAAATTAGTCACTCTGTGATGTTAAAGTTCTGAATATGGCCAAAGTTCCTTCTCAGACTGTGTCCCCTTAGACATGCTCATTCTCGGCTGTGTGGAGATGGACTGAACAAACAAGAGCATGAAGAGAGAGTCTACAGGATGGGAGGAAATCTGCCAGCCACACATCAGATAAGGCGTTAATGTCCAGGGTAAACAAAGAACTCAAAAAGCTTAACACCAAATAAAACAATCAATAAATGGGCAAAGGAACAGATACTTCTCAAAAGAAGAAACACAAATGTTGATGAATATATGAAAATATGTTCAACATCTCTAGCAATTAGAGAAATGCAAATTAGAACTACACTGAGATTCCATCTCAGTCCAATCAGAATGGCAATTATCAAGAATACAAGTAACAAGGGCTGGGATCGTGGCTGAGTGGCAGAGTGCTTGCCTCCAAAGTATGAGCTCTGGGTTCAATCCTCGGCACCACATAAAAATAAATAAATAAAATAAAGGTATTAAAAAAAAGAATACAAGTAACAATAAATGTTGGCGAGGATGTGGGGAGAAAGGTACTCATACATTGCTGATGGGATTACAAGTTGGTGCAACCACTCTGGAAACCAGTATGGAGATTCCTCAGAAAACTAGGAATGGAACCAGCATTTGACCCAATTATCCCACTCCTCAGTCTATACACAAAGGAGGTAAAAATCAGTACACTACAGTGATACAGCCACATCAATGTTTATAGCAGCACAATTCACAATAGCTAAGCTATAGAACCAAACTAGGTGTTCATCAACTGATGAATGAGTAAATAAAGTGTAGTTTATGGGGCTGGGGTTGTGTCTCAGTGGTAGGACACTGGCCTAGCATGTGTGAGGCACTGGGTTCAATTCTTAGCTTCACTAAATAAATAAATAAATAAATAAATAAATAAATGTATGGTATCCCTCTACAACTAAAAAAAATATATTTATAAAAAAAGAAAATATGGTTTATATATACAATGGAATCTTACTCAGCCATAAAGACGAATGACTCTGTGACATTTCCCAGTAAATGGATGGATCTGGAGACTACAGTCGTGCTAAGTAAAATAAGCCAATCCCTAAAACTACAGGTTGAATGTTCTAATATGTGTATGCTAACACACAACAAAGGGGTAGGGGGAAGAATAGCCAAAGGGGAATAAAGGGACAGGAGGGGGATGGGAATAGGAAAGATCATGAAATGAATCTGACGTAACTTTCCTATGTAACTATGTGAATACTCCACAGTGAATCTCAACATCATGTACATCCATAAGACTGGGATCCTAATTAGAATAAAATATACTCCATGTTTGTAGGAATATGTCAAAATAGACTGTCATGTATAATTAAAAAGAACAAGAAACTACTTAAAATAGCTCTGCAGAATATTTCCTTGCTGTGATAACAATTAAAAAAAAAACTCTCCTGAAAAAAAAAAATCTTTGAAATCTGAAATTTCACTGATCTGAAGGAAACCTAGTACCCACCTGTTATTTCCAATGGACAGCTGCTAGCCAGGTGTTAAAACTTAACTTTACTTTTTTTTTTGGTCTTGAGAAACTGCTGCAAGATGTACAAGCTGTCTCACTTAAGTGTACCCATCACACTCCACAGGGACTTTTAATAAAAGCAAACGATCATGTTTTCTGAAACTAGAATTTTAGTTCTATCATATATATGCTACAAATTACAACACAGAGAAATAAAGACATGTCACGCCAAAGGCCTGATGAATTCTAAAAATAGTGCCTCTGGTTTTGAAGACACATGGAAACACAGTTATCACCATGTGAAACTGTGGTAAGTACCCTACAACTTGGAAATAAGGTTTTAGATTATTCAACCACATATGCCTTTAAATCACATATGAAACGCTAAAATAGACATTATTTTTTTATAATGTGAATTTTTAACATTTAAACTTAAGCACTTGCTTAATTTAGCCAAGAGTTAAAATGACTTGAATGGCATTTTTTTTTCTTCTCCAGAACCTCCAAAGAGGAAATAATATTTTGGTTGACAGAAATCACCGTACATCTGTGAGGATGAAATTTCTCTCAAACCTGGCAAGCACACATACATGGCAGTAATAGCACATGCCTGCAATCTCAGCCACTGACATTCTTTATAATCTGTGGTCTACAGAATAATGGCCCCTGAAGACTTCCTTGTGCACAACCCTGAAACCTCTATTAGGTTATGGAGCAAAGCAGAATGAAGGCTGCTGGTGCAAATACGGTTGCTACTTATCTGACATTGAACTGAGATTATCCTGAATCACCAGGTGAGCCCAGAGGTCCTGACATGTGGGAAGAGAGGCAGAAGATCAGAACCAGAGAGATGACACTGTGACAAAGACTCAGCCCAATGCTACTGACTGAAGATGGAGCAAGAGGACCAAGAGCTGTGGGTGGCCTCAGAAGCTGGAAAGGGAGAGGAAACAAATTCTGCCCAGAGCTTCCAGAAAGGGGCACAGCTTAACACCTTAATTTAACTTCTTTGGGACCATTTTGGACTTCTGACTGCCATAACTCTAAGCTAATAAATTTGTGTTCTTTTAAAACCACTGCTTGGGCTGGGGTTGTGGCTCAGTGGTACAGCACTTGCCTAGCATGAGGGAGGCATTGGGTTAGATCCTCATCACCACATAAAAAATAAATAATTTACAACTAAATATATATATTAAATAATAAAACGACTAGTTGTGGTGATTTGTTAGAACAGCCATAGAAACGAATTTTAAAACTTTTCACATTAGTAAATTAACTTTCACATGAACTTTCTTAGACACATACAGGTGAGGCAGCATGTTAAAGATTAATAATCAACTGACTCTTAAGTGGAATATTTGTAAGCCTTACTTCCATTAGACTGTGATGCATACTGAAGCACTGAATTATGTATAAGATAAAGAACTGTATTCACTGTCAAGTCAATAACCATTCATGTTTTTATTAAACAAACTTCCGTAGATGTGAGAAATTAATTCTCTGCTAACATCAGTTTGGGAAAAGAAAGCTGCTTTTTAAAAAAGTCATGTAGATGTTGGTCACAGATAACCAGACAGAAAACATCAGTAAATGCTTATCACCATCAATTGCTATGTTGTACTAATACTATAATGTTCTCATTAAATCAAAAGTGTTTAAAATGGCTCTATTTAAAAGATGTTCATATCATTTTTATGATCACTCTTGAAATGTTCTGGCAAAATGTATTATAGAGACGTCATTTGTGAAGTACTCTAAGTAGGATGGCAAAACTAAAATAGAGAATCACTACAGTCAAGTGGTAAGAAAACAAAATGTTACAATAAGCAAGGAAGGAAGAGAAAAAACAAGGAGAGCCAATGGAGGAGAGGAAAGAGTCACCTCAACATACAAATGAGCCTCAAAAGATTCTTGGCTAAACCATTTAATACCATCACTTAATATCACGTTTATTTTTACCTCCAAGAGGCAATTTGCAGGACACTTCTGAGCCCAAAGTAAAGAATATAAACTTGCGGATTTAGGAAGATGGCGGCGAGGGGAGTGCATTGCCCCCGTGTGCTGCTTCACTGTGTGGGAGTATGACAAGTCAGGACGGCTAAAGGCTATCTTGTTAGGAATTTCCAGCAATAGTGGGGTGCTCCGGAACCTGGAGGAAGGATTTCCATCGCACGAGGATCGGCTACGGGGACTCAAACACGAGAGGTTTGTCGCAGGGATACAGCGCTGCAGTTTCTGCCAGCCGTACAAGCACCGTACTCAGGGCTGAATTCTGGGTTCGAGACGGGGGAAGGAAGCGGTCCATCTCGGTTCTCCACACCGGTCAGACCACAGAGGAGGCCAGCAGCCACCATGTTGGAAAGCTGACGTCACCATCCCTGTTTTCGACTGACCGCAGCTCATTCAGCCATAGAACAGGTAATTTCAGGCTGCCATTCGCCTGCGGCTTGCAGACAGATTGCTAGGGTTCAGTGCCTGGGTGCTTCTTAGAACCTGATCTTATCAGAGCGAACACCGAGCGCGGGGC
>NW_025999942.1:5895544-5939829 GCF_001458135.2 Marmota marmota marmota | reverse complement strand
AGGGGGGAGGATGGGAAAGGCAGCGGAGCACAACAGACACTAGTATGGCAATATGTAAATCAATGGATGTGTAACTGATGTGATTCTGCAATCTGTGTATGGGGTGAAGGTGGGAGTTCATAACCCACTTGAATCAAAGTGTGGAATATGATATGTCAAGAAATTTGTAATGTTTTGAACAACCCACAATAAAAAATTAAAAAAAAAAAAAAAGAATATAAACTTGCGTTTACTAATAATGTTTTAATATAACTTCTTGCTTGCTCTTATTTCTTCCAGTCAAGGTCATACTGCCATTAAAAGCCTCATTCAAAAAGTGGTTCTACAGATGACGTTTTGGATAACCCACACCCCCACTCCCAAGGATATGTTAAATAGATTATAGCACTAATTTGCCTATCCCTGGGACAATGAGGACTTGAGAGAGGGATCTAAATACATTTTGTCTTTGTAGCTCAGTGTCTTACAAATTAATAAACGCATACTAAATATATGGCTGCTGAATTTAATCATGCGACAGGTCAGAAGTTATTCAGATTTTGTGAATGAATGACTAACGTCTGCCAACTTCCAAAGCATATCCAGGGTCTTCAAGCATGCTCTATTCTCCAACAGAAACTCAAATGTATCTATTCCTTCACAACATAAAGTGTAACAACTCTGAAATCCCCAGTCAGACTCCATGTTCAGAAGTTCATATGTGAATAGGAGAGCTGATGATGCCCCTCTCCAAGCACATTCTTTAGTAAAAAGGATGAAAATACACAAAAACTGAGATGGGTGGCCAATTCTCCTAAAGCCAAACTAACTATACTCCAAACATAACATGACTTAAAATAATAATAAATATTTATTTTCAATGAGTACTCCTAACTACTGGGCATATACATGCTTCAGCACTTTTCTTTCCTTTTGTTTTTTTGTTGGTTTGTTTCTGTTTTTGTTTTTGTTTTGAGGCAGGGACTCATTATGTTACCCAGGCTGCTAGTCTCCATCTCCTGGGCTCCACGATCCTCCTGCCTCTGCCTCCTGAACTGCTGGGACCTTAGGCACATGCCAGGCAAGTACATTTTCTCATAGAACCTTCACGACAATTTAAAGGAGCAAGTACTATTGTTACTGCCATCCATATCACAAACATAGCAACTGAGACGCAGAAGCAAGGTTAAGGCAGGGCTGAACCAGTATGAAAATCAACAGTCCAAGTTCACAGCCACACGTTTATAATCACCACAGAAAGTTCAAGACGACGTGACCCTTACATGCATTTTAAAGAACACATTAAAGACATCAATGTAAAGGCACTTTAAACCCTTCCTTTAAAACACACTGAAAATTTATAAGGCAAATAAAGAAAATTCTCCATTTTTTAGAAGTTAAAATAAGAAGTTTACAAAGCCAAACTGCCAATCAAAATGTACCTGTCAAATTCTGTGAAATGCTGAGAACAAACACACCCCTTGTTAGACCTTGAGGAAAACACAGAACTTCCTAAAGGTATAAATCACAGCTCTGAAAGGCCCACCTAGTGACCCTTTGGTTAGAACAGGTGTCTGGAGTGATCCAGTGAATATAGATTGATATCTCAGCAGAGAAAGTGACACTAAAGGAACAAACACAGACACGACATTTTATAGAGCCTGGCTCCCCTACCAAGGGCACCCCCCAAAAGCAGCACAGGAAGGAAGACAGGGACCCTAGACTTAAGGAATTCAGCTACGGAGTGAAGACTTTGGAAATGACATCTTCATATAGACAGTATTTGAAATAACAAACTCAAATCAAAGAACTGAACACATGTAGCTCACGCCCGAACCATTGGTACTTCTGCTTACACTGTACTTGGCAAATATTAGCCCCATGTACAGATGGGTAGCAATCAGGGAGAAACCACGGGGGAGCTGTCTGTAGAAGCAACAAATATCATAGCAAGAGAGAAATGCAAGCAAAGGTCAGTGCAGAACATGACAGAAGGAATCTCCTGAGCAATGGGGGCGGTGGGTCGGGGAGAAAAGGATCTTACTTTAAAAAAAAAAAAAAAACAAGTTCAAGGAAGAGGTACAAGTACAGGTTCAGGAAGAATACTAAAACAGAAGATATGACAAAAGGCTGTGAAATACTATGGAGATGAAATGCCATTTGGGGAACAAAAAATAATAAAAAAAAAATGTTCAATGGGCAAGTACATTAAGTGGAATTCATGTACTTAAGGGCCACAGATGCAGAAAATTAAGGAAAAAAGTTATATGTATTTTCACACTTCCTGAGAAAGAGAACAAAAGCTATGCTTAAATATAATTTTAAAATCTTTGACATAAAAATTGACAAAAACAATGATATAATCGATGAAGTTACCAAGTTGTTAGGATAATTAAAAACAGTACTGGACACAGAAGCAAACAAGAGTAAGGGGACAGCAGGGGCTGCTTGGACCTTCAGAGGCACCAGAGGCCAGAGCATGTGGCCACGAGTCCACCCTTCTGAGGGAATGTCAAGACTAACCAGCTCTGGTAACAGCGAAGAACAGAAAGCAAATGCTAACAATGTTTCTTTAAAGAACAGTAAAACAAGAAGGGAGAAAGGGGCATTTAGAAGTGTTATTAATTTTCCCAACTTTCATGGCAAAAAGTTAAAAAAAAAAATGCTGATTCACTCAGTCATTTTAAAACAAAGTTACCAGAACTCAAAAGATTCTCTCTCTCAGTTCTTAGAGTCTCACTAAGGTAAAAGGACATTAATGCAAAATTGGTAATTTCTTCAGTTTTAAATTCAATTTCTAGTTCTTCCACTGCACTAGAAGAAACTGAAAAAAAAAATTTCATTAGAAACACATATGGTCTTTCTTTTGAGGAAATACAAAGTGTAAATATGATCCTACTTTTATAAAAACATCTCTGATTACTTGTATTGATACACACAGAGCTGCTACAAATGAAGTTCACTAAATGTTAACAGAAGGTGTGCAGAAGAGATGGGGTTTGCATGCTTCAAAGTTCTTAAAATGAGCAATGCATCATCTTCTCAAATAATAAAGATACTCTAGTTCAATAATTCTATAATCTTTTTCACATCCCTGTATATCACTTTGTTCTCATTTCCAAGGCAAGATAAATGAGTACCCAAAGTTGAAGTGATCTAAATCAGGATATTTTCATAAACACTCTTATGTACCTACTAGTTTATATCATTATCAAATCTACAGAACTTTTAATATAATTATATAAGCTTGGAAACAGGATGAATGCCACATGAAGTAAGAAATGCCAAGGAGTATTCAACAAATGCTTAAATAGCCAACCAACTCTATGGACAGGGGTCATATACCACATGTATCACAGACTCTGATCTTCTTAGGTGATTCCAATTCTGAAAATGTTTGCCTTTGAGATGAAATCACAGAATGGCATGAATGTGACAGGATACTAATACCAATACCATGCTGTCCTTTAGGACCCACAGTTGTGTATCTTTTTCACAACTACATTCTTTTTGCTTTCACTGCCAAACAGCTTTTGAAATAATTCAGATAGGTGTCACAGTTCCATTTTGCAAATGAGAAAATTAAAATTCACAGAGGAGAAGTCATGGGCCCAAGATTACACAGACATAACTGTAGAGCCAAGACCTGACTTTTTCTAATTCTACATTCACTGCCCAGGCAGAGGCCCTGCCCAAGCATACAGAACGTGACACCACAATTCCCTCACGTGCACAGTGGCCTTCTGAGCACCTACAGCCATGTAGTTGAAAACTGAGGAAAGCTGGACTGCTACTGTTACCATCCCTCTATTCTGGACAAGGAGCTAGCCTTGGAGCTTCATGGAAAAGGAATTTAAAGTCATTACACTATGCATACCAATCACTAGGAAACAAGCCTTTATGTGTAGAATGAAAGCATGTTCAGAAAAGCTTGGAATTGTCCTCTTGGTTTCCAAATGCAAAAAGTAAAAGTCACCCTACTGCTGATGCTGGGTGGCTTAAGCAGCTGTTCATCAGATATAGTCACAGAGCAAAAGTCTTAATGTGAACTCTGATAAGCTGGTCTAATGTATATGCATGTGTATGCTTTGAACATCTGCTGTAAGCCAGCTGCTGAGAATCACTGAGTGAATACATAATATGGCTGGAAAATCAGGAAGTAAAGCGAGCAGCCAGGTCCCCACACCCAAACCACCACATTCACAAGTAACTGCTGAAATACAGTAAGGAGTATATATCCCGGGGTTTAAGCTGATATTTATGAGCAGGAAATAATGAATGACTGACTGGAATATTTTCAGAATTTATTTCATGTTTTCTAATGGCACACAGTAAAGAGAAAAATTCAAGTGCCATGAAATTGAGTAAAGAAAGAACTTTATGTGAATGTATGATTTTTAATAAAAGGGCAGATGAAGACTACTCTTGGAAGTAAGAGTCATGGACACAACAGAAATTTTATAAATCCCAAGTAGGCTATTTACATTTTAGAAACTAAGCAGAAAGGCACAACATGATACTCTGTGTCTCTTGGCAAGATTTTATCACCACTGGCAAACTGGAAATGCACAGAACAGTTTTAAGAGCCATATTCAAATCCCTTTTCACTTCTGAAGGCTGTGTCACACTGCTTTCACTGATGACATTTTTCTTAACATCTTAATAGTGACAAGGTCAATAGACTTAAAATACAGAAAACATAAATTTTCAAAATCTGCAATTTTCTTCCTGAATCAGACTTTGTTAAAACTAACAGCAGCTGACTGAAGCAGACTTAAAAACAAGCACCAACATATTTTCTGTTCTTAGGTATCTGTATGTATATATAACTAAAAATATGGACTGAAACTATGAAAAAATAGCAAAAAAGAAAACAATCCAATGGGACAAATACATTACATGAAATACCAACCGCTCCATCCCTTATAAAGACTTTTGAACTCATGAATGATGGACTATGAGGCAGGATCGTTTAGAATGAATCACATATATTATAGACAAAATGAAATGAAAATATTTTCAGTTTATCCTCAGGCTAAGTAGTAACATGATGATTCTCTCTGCCAACATCTTCAGTTGTCATCAAAAACTCAGGAAACAATGACATGACCAACATTTATAAATTTACAATTTAACTGTGATTCATTTAAACATAAAAATTGAATGACAGTTGAATGAAAACAGCATAATACTGTCTCAACATCATGCATAAGGAGAGAGCTAAGGAAACTTTGCATGATAGTATCTAAAGAACATTTCTATGTTTATAGAAAGATGAAGGAAAAATTTTTACATTTTCTAGGTGTGTCCCACTAGTCTTAAGGAGTACATAATTCAACTTCATCACAGTATAAACCGAATTATCAATGATGTGTTTGGGCCAGCTCATCTTCAGCTAGAGAAAGCCAATTGTTAATTTTAAGGAATCTTGTAAGCCCATTGGCAAACCAATGAAGTTACCACCAGTAGGGATATTTACACCACAGGAATCGACAAACACCACACATAAAACTATCATTTCCCATTCTTCAAACAGCCCGTCAGTTTACCAGCACATCAATGGCCCACACACAAAAAAGCACATGGTACATGAGCCCTCACAAAACAGGTGCACCCACAGAGACAATACCAAGGTCATGTAAAAAGGACATTTTTGATACCTTCGCAAGTTTCCCTTGTACCATCTGAATCAATACTTCCTGTCTGAAAACTTTGCAGATACAAACACTACAAAGGAAAATTTTAGCAGTGAGCTTGGAAGAGAAGATTTTAAGTGGAAAATCATTTGTAAGTATCCATGAAAATGGGATGACAGAAAAAGACATAGCATGACATACATTTATTTTTTAAAAGCACTAAGAATAATAAGGGAAGGAAAACATGAAATTATATGTGTTATGCAGCCATTTGAAGAGTTATGAGGCACAGACCTCTATGCCAGATCTGTTCAGTATAAAAGCTTTATTTATGAAATGGAAATAGTTTAATATAATGTAATTTCCTTGGTTTTACCTATGACTCTTATATTAAAACCAGTAAGAAATGTAAGAAAAACTACCACAAATAAAGCAATGCCCAGTATTTCCCGATAGTCAAAATTCGCAGGGTTTTTCCCTCCTTTAAGTCTCACTGTATTTGTCTGTAGGAAACTAAAGTTAAAACCTTCCATCATGATCCCACTTTTCCAACGAAGACAAAGGCTTCAGGGGCAAAGAACGCAGCAACACTGCACCAGCACAGTGGTGGTTTTAGGATTAGGCTCATAGAAACTAATGTACATTAAACAAAATCTGACCTCCTTTTGGGGGGTCTTTTGATCCCAGTGATCAGTTGTTATCAAGTGGTTTTCCATATTTTAATATTCCTTTGAAAGTTGATGCTTAAAATACCACCTTGAGATCCGGGAAAGAAAGACAGCTACACGTGTACAAAAACAGATGGCTTCCTTACAAATGTCTATGTTTAAGGGGTTAAAAAGAAAAATTATATTTTACAGATAGATGTGTGTGTACAGTACTGACCTTTATGTCATTCAGTCAAACAAGGAAATGCTCTCATGGAAATAACTGTCCAAATACAATGCTCAAAATAATAATATTTTCGATGCAATTATACAACTTGATTAACCGACCTTTATTGTTTTCCTCTTCATATGGATATTCATTCATCCATTTGTTTCTAGAGTCACATTGATCCTGCAAGAAATGCACAGAGGAAGATACGGTGAGAAGAAGTTCTAAAATCTGATACTCCTCTACAACAGAAAGAAAAAAAAATACATTTAAATCCTAGTCACTTAAGCTCGTGGTTATGGAAGGACACATGAATACCAGAGTTGAGGGAGTCTTTGAGTTTTTTGTTTTTGTTTTGTTTTTCAACAATGGCAAAGTGGAGGGGGAAAAGGAAGCAAGAAGGAGAAGCAGCTCTGACAGGATGACAATATCTAGAGCACAAGGTGATAAGGTCCTAGATAAAGTCCAGGGAGGGAATAAAGAATAGGATGCAACAGCGACAGAGAGAAGGCTGAGAAGAAAATGCCAGAACCTGGCTTATGTGTGAATTTACTACACGAAAGAGAATTCACAGACACTCAAGTTGGAGCACTTCACTCCATTACTCTTAGCAACTAGCAAATGTTTAAAAAACTGTTGATTTACTAAGGAAATGATCCTTTTTCTCTTCACAATCAATACGGATGTGCAGAATTAATAATGAATACATTTGGGTGGCTCCATATTGGCCAATATCCAGTAACTTTTTAAAAACCGTCTTAAGTTCACATACATCACTTCTTAAAAATTAAAGTAAATATTTACGTGGCTCATAAAAGGTCCCCAATCTCCAAGTCCACTTGGATTTCACCAAATGTAATTAAATATTACTGAGCTGGACTATTCTGATTACAACAAACCACTTGCCCCATTTGGACATATCTTACAAGTCCTCCTATTTACTTGCTCAGCATTATGTAACTTGCTTCAGAATTTCCATTTCATGAGGCAAATTTTCTTTGGCATTCAGTTGAGCTGGCTTATTAGGCACAGTTGCCTTTTTTTTTTTGGTTTGGAATTACACTCAAGAGGGGACACGCCTTGGAATTCTTCGCAGCACCTATTCAGTGCCAACGTCTGCGTACTGCAGCGAAAGGCGTGGTTTCCTGTGTATGTGTTTCCATACATTTGGACAGAACAAGGACTCACTGACTCAAAAGGCCTTAGGTGAAGTGCAGCAGAGTTCACATGTTCCATAGGCTCTGCCTGGGAAGCAATCTGGCCTTTAATTTTATTGGAGTTTTAAATCAACCTCTCCCACCCAATCCACCTCAAAACATATCCCCTAAGATGTACTGTAGCTTTTATTAGAAATGCTGCTTAAAAAGCAACACAGAATCTTAATATTACAGTGAAGAGAAATCTCTTGTAACTGAATATAATTCTTCTATTCTACATTGTGAAACCACAATAAGAGTTTCTTTTGAAATACTTCATTTAGGTACTCTGTTCTCAAAACACTTCTTGTCCCTTCTAGACTTAAATTGTCAAGGGTCAGGAACTGATCTAGCCCAATCAGTTCCAGCTTCTTAAGAAAATGGATGGGGTACTTCAAAAATGGCTTCCATTTTACTTTCTGGCTCATTACATTTCAAAATGGGATTCTGTAAATATTTTTTCATATTTTAGTATGCAGCCAGCCCTACATATCCACAGGTTCCACAATCACTGATTCAACCAACCACAAATTGAACATATTCAAACAAATTGCACATGTACCAAATATGTACAGAGTTTTTTTTCTTGCCATTTTCCCCTAAACAATGCAGCATAACATATTTACATGGTATTAGTGATTCTAAGTACTCTAGAGGTTACTTATTTAAACTACATAGGAGGATATGTGTAGGTTAGATGCAATTATTATGAAATCTTATTTTATATAAAATTCTTGGGCATTTTCAGATTTGGTATTCACAGGGGTTTCCTGAGACCAGTCCCCTCTTGGATACCAAGGAATAACTGGTACCATGATTATTTTCCCATGATTTTAAATGCATTAATGTTTTATCCAAAATTCTAAATAAACTATTGTAGAAACTGTAATTTCCATGTAAAATTGTATGATTTTTATTAACACTTAAATATCCATCCATGTAAATATTGTATGAACCTAGTCTTGATGAATCCTTTGTACAACCAAAGAAGACGCCTTCAGACATACATGAATAGTGATTAGGAGGGGGAACAGGCCAGGGAGGCTCACTATAGATCCCAGCCACCTCTCACTCGGCCAGATACCCTCACATCCCATGCCCCAATGCATATTCTTACTGGGAGAAGAAGTGTGGGCCACCACAGTGCCATTCTTGTCTTTCACAATACACAGCGGAGAGCCTAGCAAATTTTAGGAGACCAATAAATGTTGGAGAATGAATGAAAGTAATAATGAAAAAGAGAAGAAAGATCAGAGAAAACTCACTTTGACATTAATTATGAGAATATATTTCACCCAGGGAATTTAGGCTGTAATGATATAATCAGTATTTTTAGGTACAATCTGCAGGCTAAAACAAACAGTAGATTATGTTAACTATACATAGCACAATATCACACATTACAGCATCACAATATTACAGCATTTTAGGCTTCAAAAAAATATCCTAATGTGATCATTTTTTCTGAAGGCAGTTCTGAGAATTGAGAACATGAACTACTTCAAGATCTCCTTGACAATGATGAAACTGATCAGAGGTATATTTTGTACCCAATATGACAAATTAGATTATGTCAGGGTCCTTATGAAACTGCTATTTTTAGTTCAAAGTCTTAGTACATGGTCCTTTATGGTTTATTTTACCATCTACCCTTGCAGTCACCTACAGTTTAAATATATATGTCTATGTGTGTTAAAGCTGGGGCTAATTTTTTATTTTCATCCAATTTAGATTCCCAAAAGAATATTCAAAACCCTCTCTTGCTCTTTTACCTCCATGCCATACTTGATAGTGGCACAAATGAAGGTAAGAAAATGAAGACAGTTATAAGACTAGGAACAGATCTCATCTCTATCATGTACTAGGTATGTGAGCCAAAAAAAAGCTGAACATAACTGAGGCCAATATTCTTGTTCACAGAAGCAGGGATAGTCATAAGTGCTGCCTTGTCTCCTAGGCCTACCCCAATTGAAGTAGTATCTACATGGCAATCTGCAAAATCTTAAGCACCAAACACATTAAGAATTGTCACTTTAATGGTTGAGGAACTGAATAGGGAAAGAAAAAAATATTCCCTATGTAGCAGTGTCCCTGTAGCATGCTCTTTTTAGGTCTTTAGAGAATAGACCGAGAAGGGGAATAGCTGGGTCAAATGGTGGCTCCATTCCCAGCTTTCCAAGAAATCTCCATACTGCTTTCCAAATTGGCTGCACCAATTTGCAGTCCCACCAGCAATGTACAAGTGTACCCTTTTCCCCACATCCTCGCCAGCACTTGTTGTTGTTTGACTTCATAATGGCTGCCAATCTAACTGGAGTGAGATGGTATCTTAGGGTGGTTTTGATTTGATTGTTCATAGCAGCACAATTCACAATAGCAAGACTGTGGAACCAACCTAGATGCCCTTCAATAGATGAATGGATAAAAAAAATGTGGCATTTATACACAATGGAGTATTACTCTGCATTAAAAAATGACAAAATCATAGAATTTGCAGGGAAATGGATGGCATTAGAGCAGATTATGCTAAGTGAAGCTAGCCAATCCCTAAAAAACAAATGCCAAATGTCTTCTTTGATATAAGGAGAGTAACTAAGAACAGAGTAGGGTCGAAGAGCATGAGAAGAAGATTAACATTAAATAGGGATGAGAGATGGGAGGGGAAGGGAGAGAGAAGGGAAATTGCATGGAAATGGAAGGAGACCCTCAGAGTTATACAAAAGTAGATACAAGAGGAAGTGAGGGGAAAGGGAAAAATAATACAAGGGGGACAAATGAATGTCAGTAGAGGGGGCAGAGAGAGAAGAGGCGAGGGGAGGGGAGGGGAGGGGAGGGGGGATAGTAGAGGATAGGAAAGGCAGCAGAACACAACAGACACTAGTATGGCAATATGTAAATCAATGGATGTGTAACTGATGTGATTCTGCAATCTGTATTTGGGGTAAAAATGGGAGCTCATAACCCACTTGAATCAAAGTGTGAAATATGATATATCAAGAATTATGTAATGTTTTGAACAGCCAACAATAAAAAATTTAATAAAAAAAAAAATATTCCCTAAATGGAGTCCACATGATAGAACAGATGAATACCTAATTTTATTCATGCTAAGGGGCCTTTGGGTTATATCCCAAATCCCTATTGAAACCAAACCATAATATAAAATACGAAAATATTACCTTTCCCATACCAGTTAATATTCTCGTCAATTTTCCAGCTAAATATACTTAGCTTTGCCAAAAGGTTTTCTGAAATCACCCTGTGAATCTTCCCAAGACGCAGGCATTTTAAAGGCCAGTATCCTCACCAAAAATCTCATCATACATGGTTGCAGGTCTTGCTTTCCTGGCTTCAAATCATATTTAATTGTCCTTAGGTTAAGGAGAGCAAAGGATTAGTCTCTTATTTCAATATCAAAAACATGAGAAATAAAAAAGGTCTAAAGTTGCCTTTTACAAAAAGATTTTAATTTGGTTGTAAACAAAAGACTGCCACCTGGAGCCATGGGTAAATTCTCATGTTTTGGAGGAGAATAGAATAATTTCACTTACACCCATTTCTCTATGGTAGTTAGTTACAAACCATAGAGAATGATTTTCTAAGTACTTCACTTTTTTTTTCTTTCTTAAAATTTTTTACATATGATCACCCAACTTCCTTTAGAATTCAAAGACAGTACAGCAGAAATGACCTTGGCCATATGAAAGTGGATGCTATCCACTTTAAAATATAAGGAGTTACTTTGGAGTAATTACCTCAAGAGCACAAACAGTCCATGAAGAATTTTACAGGACCAGGTCACTTGCTCTTCATCACATCCTAAATGATCTATTAGGTTCTCAACCTTTAAAGGTCAGTGTTTCATACATTTAAATACTTCAAGACCAAAAGTATACTTGTTGCCAGTTCCTCTAGAAGTCCCTTTATGTATCTTTAAATGGAGTTAGAGAAACATGTTTTAGATGTGTTTATAGACATGTGACTATTCAAGGTATTCCACTCTCTGCCCAAAGGTAATTTAGTTGTTCTATTTCAAGTAAATTGAATTCTGTTGCTGGTACAGAAATCCCATTTGGAATTCTCCCTCCTAGATTCAGGTTTACAAATCACTGCTTCATTAGTTGTGATCTTGTATTTTCCAGTACCGATACAAAGAAAAAAAAATCAGGTAATAGAGGTTAATATAAAGGGCTGGGATTGTGGCTCAGAAGTAGAGCGCTTGCCTGGCATGCATGAGGCACTGGGTTCAATCCTCAGCACCATATAAAATAAAAAATAAAGATATTGTCTCCACCTATAACTAAAAACATAATTTTTTTTTTTAAAAGGCTAATATCCAAGTCAATTCAGTTACCACAGATTTCAAAGCAGATGAGAGAGTTGGGCGGGCAGGCTTTGTACATACATGTCTGGGATATTATATAACAGGTCCAAGTTTGCCTTGCTTTGAGTATCAAGGTTTCTACCAAGTAAGTTGATTTTTTTTCTTCATTTAAAGCTATTTCTGTTTCATTTGTCTCAGTGAGTTATCTTGGGAATTAAAAATATTTGAAGGTTAATCTAAATATTTCTGGAAATAAATGCAAATCTAAGTGCTATGTTTTCACAGCTATTTTTACTTGAAATGAAGAGAAACTAAAGACACAAAGCAGAATGCTTGTTGCTAAGTGACAGGTGACCCTACTTTTGAACATGTATATCACATGTGGATTTCCACTAGACACGTGTCATTCTGTATAGAGAAGCAAACTAATGTTAAGACTTTTTTTTTTAAATAGGCCATAGGTAATCAGCAAGTCCTGTTTATATGAACAGAGATGCCTCTCACAATAGGAAAGGCTTGTATTTATTTCCAATAAATATAATAACTTCAATGCAGATGATTTCCTGGACATATTTTATTTTTATTTTTTTTAAAGAGAGAGAGAATTTTTTAATATTTATTTTTCAGTTTTCGGCGGACACAACATCTTTGTTTGTATGTGGTGCTGAGGATCAAACCCGGGCCGCACGCATGCCAGGCGAGCGCCCTACCGCTTGAGCCACATCCCCAGCCCTCCTGGACATATTTTATAATGGCACAACTACTTTCTCACATTCCAACTCTTCCTCTAGACAAAAATCACGCACACAAAATTCTATCCCCTCTCCTTTGGCTCACCAGGCAATCCAGAGGGCAACAGAGAAAACTTCTGGATTTCACATGAACAAATTAATGACAAGCGTCCTTCCATTTGCAAAAGGCTAAGTGTCACCAAGAGAAGGTCCAAGTATGAAAGCCAGACAAAATGAACATCAACTGTAACACTTCCACATACCCCAGTCTCCTTACTTGTTAAACTGGCACCATAAACCTTCCCTTTCTTTCCAAGTTAGGAATACTGAATAATAATGTCTCTAATGTGTCCAAGGGCTGTTTGGCCCATAAGAGGGCCAATAAATGTCAGTCCCATCCCTACTTCCTACTTTTAAAATCAAGTACACAAACACCTCTTTCCACTTAAACTTTCCGGAGAACTATATCCTATCTTGAGACTTAAGTTCCACTTTCGAAAATGATGTTCAACCAGGATTGTGTGTTTCTCAAAGGAAGGTGATACAGAAGAAATAGAGTACAATCTCATAGTACATTGTTTATAATTCATCCATTAAGAGAATTCAATGGTGCAACAGCTAACAGAATTAGGAGAAAGGGAATTCAAAAGTCATTAATAACCCATATTCAATAATGATCCCCTTGAAATTCCAACTACAAATCAATCAATTGAAATTCTTCTATTTTCCTATTTCCAGTTTTATGGTTTCAAAAATATATATACTTTCATCTAGGAATTCTTCACTATTAGAAAATCTGATTTTTTTAAAAAAATTAAGAATTAAGGTCCTTCTTGGAGTAAGGTATGCCTGAAAGCTTGAGCAGTCCATTAAGGACAGAGTTGGGTGAATAAACAGCCCAATTTCAAAAGGAGGAGGTAAAGCCAAAGCACAATGACATGGAAATTACTCTTGTAATCTGTTTTCAGCTTCCATCCCATTTCACCACATCATTCTATACACCCAGAGAACAAATAAACCTTTAAAAGAAAGTAACCATAGCAAATGAATTAAGCATTTCTTTTACATATATTGTGCTCAGTGTAACAGTTTGAGAAGTAATTTATGCTCTGCTTATAGTCAAGTATAACTGCCATTTTATTGGGATTGCATAGTCAAAAATCTGATTAGTACTGCAAAGGATTGACAAGATGATTAAATTTGCTTTTGTGTGTCTAATTCATGTGCCTTAGTTTATAACAAAATATAAGCATGTGCCATTTGTGCTTGCACTTAAGTCCGTGAGTACCACGTTTCACTACCTGCTGCCAAAAGGGCTGGCCACACACAAGTTTGCACTGCCAGATGAAGAACAATGACATCCTTCTTTTAACCCTATGTATCAGGATGTGTTTTAAACTATCAAGCTAAAGATGTTAAAATCTTTGGGTTTTTAAGAGGCTGGTGGGAGGGAGGGAAGAATAGAGTACCCCGTATGTCTTCTCACCAGTTCACTTCCTGACACTATACACAAGTGAACCGTGGTTTTAAGATCTATGCATTAAAAAAGCAAACTTAAATTTTGAAACCAAATGAAACTCAATCAAACATATACTTGGTATCAATAAAAAATGCTTAGTTGGCACAACCGAAGAATTTCTCTACTACTTTGCTTCAGTGGGTTGCATAGCCAGATAAATTAAAGAATAAATAGCTTAAAGTTTTTTTTTTTTAGCTTAAAGTTTTATACACTAAAAATCTGTGACATATTGAAGAAAAATAAGTCACCTTATTCCGTATGCAATATACTTACTTGGCTTTTCTATTAATTGTTACCTTGTATGCTTATCTGCCAATGCTAAGCAAGATAAATCCATTCAAATGCATAGTAAACAGTTTGCTCAGGGAATAAATTTATTTTCTAGTCCATCACAACAATAGCTGATTAAAATATGTTGTTCTTATTCACTTTTGAATTAATTCACATGAAATACAACAAATATTTATTAAATTGTGGGGAAAACATTCCATCAAACTGTAAAACCTGAGTAGAAAAACAAACGGCACATGCTTAATTATGGCTGACATTTAAATGAAATTTGCATTCCCAAAATATTTAGCAATAATCAGAAAATATCAGACAAAGTATTTTTAGGATACTTGCATATTCAATACCTTCACACCTCTGAACCCAAGAAATGTGGGTTTTATAATATAATTTGAAAGAGGGATCAAAGAATTGAATAATTTGTTTTACTGACATTTTGACATAGTGATTCAGAAACATGAGGAATTATTTCATTTTTTTTAATGTCTATCTTATGCGTTGCCGAGTGCCTTGCTGAGCAAGTTTTAAATACCTGAACTCATCACTCTAGCATGTAGATTTAGACATCACATTCTTCATCCTACGTATCTCATAATCCACACACTAAAGCTAGCTATCAAAATAATCAATTAGCATTTCCCAATGATGAGCAAGTTAATAGGCTGTCAAATAGGTTGCATAACCATATGTTTCTCTCATAACTAAATACCAGAAAAATCAAAATAATATTTGTTGAGAATGAAAAATTTTAGGGTGATTCTTATTTGTAAGAACCAAAAAAGACCCCTTTGAAAACTGAATACTAAAATTTCAGAGAACCAACACAAATATACTCTAGCAACTGATCTCAAGTGATATCATGAACTTACTTATATATGTTAGAAGGTAAATATATTCTGTTCATTTATCCATGAATCGCCTACATGGTGGGAATGAAGGATATGAAGAATAATATGGCACAGCATCTGATTTAAAATAGCTTACACTCAACAAAATGCATCAAGTATAAATAAGCAAAGTAATTATAACAGTAACAATTCTTTGAATGATACCACATATTTAACATTGACTAGGGGCTTTTAAATACATTATCTAGTTAAATCACGTATAAAACAGCTATTCCAGTTCATAAAATATGACATCCACATTTTACAATGAAAACAACTGTTATTCAAGCCAATATTCTTCCACCCACATCAAGATACCCTCCTTATGAACAAACCAGGAAGTCTGGTGAAAGAACAGATTGGAGGTTGAGGAAAAGACAAAGTTCATTCTAGAAAAATGGGGGACAAAAGACATTTCAGGTAAAGAAGGCAAGTTGGGGGTGAATACATTTAAGTCTGATTTTGAGAATAAGCATACATGTGGGTAGATATGTATATTGCACAGAGAATACGTTTGAATATGCACACACATATGCAAAAATGTCCTATGAATCAACATTGTTTCATTCATCAGCCTATCCCACTGACAGGGGGACTCTAATATAAAAAGGAAGATTTGTGTCAAGTGAGTAAGAAACAATTCTGAAAGTCTAACCTCTACTGCCTTAGGTGTATAGTTGTCTTACATAAAGGGATTTAGAGTACATATGCTAAATCAAGAACACTGATATGATTTTTTTAATTCTATGAAAAGTTACATAAGAACTTTTTTCATGAATTGTATGCCATATGATTCTTGGTATTTCTAACACCTCTGATCAAACATTTCAGATACAAATATGAATCAATTAAAAAAAAAAGCCCATGGATAACACATGTGTAAATGTACATACATACAGCCAAGTGCTGGAGGAAAACTGACCAAGGAGAAAATCCTGAAGAGTATGCATGTTAGAAAAGTAAGTTTATCTTTAAAAACAAATTAAAACAATAATTTTAAAAAATGACTGAAAAATAATAGTGTGGCACCAAGGCCTGTCAAAAGCGTTTTGAAATAATAATCTCAAAGCAAATATTGCATAACTGTTTTCCATAATGACACATTCCCACAAACAGTGATTATGAGTTCCCCTTTTTCCACCAATTGCAGCAACATGAATGAAACTGGATAAGCTAAATAAGATAAGATAAGCTAAGTCAGTCAGGCACAGAACCACAGATTCTGCATATTCTCACTCATTTGTGGAAGCTAAAAAAAGTTGATCTCCTGGGTCCCCCAGGAGTTCATGGTTGGGAAGCAGTGGAACCTTGAAGAGAAGGGATCCAACACAAGGAGTCTGGGTCACTGGGGCCCTACCCTGGGAAGGGATGAATATTGTTTAAGGAAATACACTTTGTTCTCTTGAAAGAAGATGTGATAAAAGAGCAAGACTGGTCCATGCTTACTCTCTCTGGTGTCCTGTCTTGCCACATGATCTCTGTCACACAGACTCCCACCATGATGCTATTCACCATGACAGAGCCAACAGGGCCCTCAGCAGAGATGAGCAGATATCAGTGTTCTGCAAGCTAAATAAATCCTTTTTGTCATTTTTATTGGTTCTTTCTTATTGCACATGACAGTAGAATCAACACTGATATAATTATAAAAGCATGGAATGTACCTTGTTCAAAGTCAGGCCCCTGTACCTTTCCTTCCCCTTCCCTCTCCCCAAATCCTGGTCCCTTCCCTCTATTGATTTTTCTGCCATTTGCCCATTGTAATATTTAAATTAATTTACAGTGGGTGTACATGATGGGGAGATTCACTGTGGTGTACTCATATATGTCCACAGGAAAGTTGTGTCAGATTCATTCTGCTGTCTTCCCTTTTCCCATCCCCCACCCTTCCTTCATTCCCCTTGGTCTGCTCCACTGAATTTCTACCTCTCCCCACTATTGCGGGTTAGCATCCACATACAGAGAAAACATTCAACCTTGGGGCTTGGGGATTGGCTTATTTCATTTAACATGACAGTCTCCAGATCCATCCATTTATCAGCAAGTGTCATAGTCATTCTTCTTAAAGTCTGAATACTCCATTTCTTTACCCATTCATCTGTTAAAGGGCACCTAGGTTGGTTCCACAGTTTAGCTATTGTGAGTTGATTTGGCTGGGTGACTGAAGTATGCTGATTTTAAGTCTTTTGGGTATAGGCTGAGGCGTGGTATAACCAGGTCAAATTGTGGTTCCATTCCTAGTTTTTTGAGGATTTGCCAAACAGGTTTCCATAGTGGTTGCACCAAGTTGCAGTCCTACCAGCAACGTAGGAGTGTACCCTTTTCCCCACATCCTTTCCAACACTGTTACTTATGTTCTTGATTGCTGCCAGTCTGACTAGAATGAGATGGAATCTCAGTGTAATTTTAATTTGTAATTTTAATTTGCATTTCTCTAATTGCTAGAGATGTTGAACTTTTTTCTTGTTTGTTGTCCATTCATATCTCTTCATCTGTGAAATGCCTGCTCAGTTCCTTTGCCCATTTATTGATTGGGTTGTTTCATGTGTGTGTGTGTGTGTGTTTGTGTGTTTGTGTGAGGTTTGAGTTCTTTATATATCCTGGAAATTAATGCTCTGAGGTGTAGGGGGCAAAGATTTTTCTCCCATTCTGTAGGCTCTCTCTTCATGTTCTTGATTGTTTCCTTTGCTATGAAGAAACTTTTTCATTCGATACCATCCCATTTATTAATTCTTGATTTTACTTCTTGCCCTTTAGAAGTCTTGCTGAGGAAGTCGGGTCCTGAGCCGATATTTTGGGTTGTTGAGCCTACATTTTGTTATAGCAGGTGCCGGATTTCTGGTTTTAATTCCTAGGTATTTGATACACTTTTGAGTTTTATGCAGGGTGAGAGACATGGGTTCAATTTCGTTCTACTACATATGGATTTCCAGTTTTCCCAGCACCATTTGTTAAAGAGGCTATATTTTCTCTAATGTATGTCTTTTTCTTTACAACTAGCCAGCCTTAGTTATTTAGTTAAAGCTACAGAAGATTGACTAAAACAGTTCTCAGAACATAGAAATGAAAAACATTAAAGGAGATAGAGATGATACTTGTTCTGATCTGGTCACTACAAATTCTGTACATGTTTTGAATTATCATATGTAAAAATACTGTGTCAATTTAAAAATATTGCATGATTGCAGGATTAGAAATCTATTTAGAGAAATACATGAAAATACTAAAATTAAGACTCAGCCCATATGCAAATATATATAGCATGCCTAATTTTTAAGAAATATTCACAAGTGAAATAATCAAATCATTGTGGGCAAGCAGATTAAATGCTCACATGTATTTCCCCAAAAAGTAAGGGTAATGTGTTTTTACATTTTACACACTGTGTCATTCAAAAATCACCAGCCTTCCTGTAATCCCAGCAGCTTGGAAGACTGAGGCAAGAGGATCGCAAGTTCAAAGCCAGCCTCAGCAACTTAGCAAGGACCTACGCAACTCAGTGAGACCCTGTCTCTAAATAAAATACAAAAAAAGGCTGGGGATGTGGCTCAGTGGTTAAGCACCCTGGGTTCAATACCTGTAACAAAACAAAAACAAAAAACAGACTTTAAAAGAAAAGAATCATTTAAATTCTTGAACTTTATTCCTGAAAATGGGTAAATAAATCTTGGAAGATACAAGGAAGTAAGGCTGCTGGACAAAGACCCGAATTCAAATCATTCACTGCATAGATGGTGAAAGTGGTAGAATTACAGTGATCCTGGATTCAGTAAATACTTTAAAACAAATTTACCAGGGGCCAGCACTCCTCCAGAGACTCTGCCACATATTAACTTGTTCTATTCCTTACAACCGCATAAGGAAGGTGGGATTATTTTTCTCAATTTACAGAAGTGGAAACACAGACAATAATTTGCCTAATAAACAGCAAAATCAGGATTTTAAAAAGTACCAGCTGAGATTTGGTCTCATGATCTTAATTACTATTCTATAACGATTCTGATAAATAAACATGGGAAAACCTGCTCATGCAAAGCACAACGGTGAGGCACCTTTATTTGTACAAAATATTGATAAAGCAAGCCAAATTCAGCAATATGGCATTAAAATAATGAGATTAAAACAGGTATCTCTGAACTAAAGGCGTAATCTCATTTTCCCCACAAAGAGAAAATAATATTCCAAATCTTAGATCATCTGAAATCTTGCCAATATTACTATGAGGCCAGTTTTAAAAGCTTCTTCCCTAATTAAAAATTAATACTTTCCTTCAATAACTGTTTATTTTTACAGAGTTTCTAAGAATTTAGATTTGTGTACAATCTCCTCCAGGAAACCTGAGATTCATTCATTTAAACTCCTTTTTCTCTTGCTTCAGTATTGAATCCAAACATGCACAGACACAAATTTCAATTTTTCATACCACAAATAAACTTCACTCTTATAGAATAGTCAATTTCAAAAATACATTTAAAAGGAGACTTTCTGACCTGTACTTAAGTCTCTTATCCCAAACCACTAATTAAAGTATGAAATTTTTAAAAATATGACTTATCCAGGAGGAATAAGAAAGAGAAAAAAAGGGGATAGACCAAATTATATTGCTATATTATGTCCATATACAAATATGTAACAATGAATCCCCTTGTTGTATATGATTTTAACGCACCAATACAAGAAAATGATTTACCATTCTTTTTGTTAAGTGTTTCCCTCAGGTCTGAGTGTTTAAATCCAACTAAATGACATTAGTTTATTTTCTGATTCTGAAGGTAGTGATACAAACATAATATTTAACAATCTCAATAAATTAACAAAATAATAAAGAGTTTGCATCTCCTAAAGAAAGCTAGGCAGGAAAAGAGTTCATGCTTTCCAATAACTAAATTCCCCAAATGGCATAAAGATTTAATAAATTAATAAAGAAATATAACAACTATAAAACCCCTAATCATATGTACTTGTTAATTTTCTCACATATATCTAAAGATGAAAAAGATCTAATATAGCATTTAGAAGGCTGGCTGTGGTGTGCTTTACTCTGGAAAAGCATTGATCAATCTGGGGACAGTATGTCCCAGGTATGTGATTTTTCATAAAACTCTGTCTCTTCAAAGAGCCAGAACAAACGCATTTCAGTTCAGGAGAAACAAGTAGATGACAACTAGCTAGTTCTCAGGCACAGAGCCAAGAAGTGCACACACAAATCTGTCATTCACCTTTAATGTAGAAATAGAATCTAATCAGACTCTACTGGACACAAGTGCCACATGAGAGCAAGGAAAATGCTATCTGGAGGTCTTTTTAGATCGTGATTTTTGTCCAAAACAGACTCATTTGCTTCACCACAGAGGATTGCTGGTTGTTAACTTCCATAAGAGTATCTTTTATTTTTACTCTTAAGCTTCAAAACTCCAAAGTGCTTCAACTTTCAGAATCATAAAACACATTGTGAAATACGGTCCTACCCCAGCTTCTCTCTCTCTCTCTCTCTCTCTCTCTCTCTCTCTCTCTCTCTATATATATATATATATATATATATATATAGATAGATAGATATAGATATAGATATAGATATAGATATAGATATATAGATAGATATAGATATAGATATAGATATTGTTGTAGATGGACACAATACCTTTATTTTATTTGTTCATTTTTATGTGATGCCAGGGATTGAACCCAGTGCCTCATGCATACTAGGCAAGAGCACTACCACTGAACCACAACCCTTTCCCCCCCCAGCTAACTCTTCTTAAAGGACTCTTATTTGGCTCAGGGCCTTTACCTTTCTTCACCATATCTGGGTTCCAACATAGAAATTTTTCTCCTGCCTTAAAATGTTCAGAAAATCCACTAAATTGCTATTAACTTTAGGCTAGCTCTACGTACACACAGTGACAGGTCAATTTCTGTTGTTCCCCAGATGTTTGATCACAGCTCATATTAAATCTGCTATCATCCCCTCCACCCCCAAGTGGTCTCTGATCATTATTGTACATTTGACACAGAGGACAGGAACCAGGAAAACTCTCTGAATGACTTATCCGCATTCTCTATGACCATTATCATCAGGTATCTTTTTACAAACCCTCCAAAGGGGTGTGTTCCAAGATGCTCCATAATTTTAAGGTACACTTTGTTAGTGTCTGATGTCCTTGGAAGTTCAACTACAAGAGTTGCAGCTGTTGACTTCCATGGATAACTCCTAAGTGAACACATTTAGGACAAGTTAGTTTCCCACCTACATCATACTCCACTTCTTTCCCACATATGTATCATTGAATAACCCAATACACATTTATCATTTGTCTGGAACTGTGATAGACATGAGTGTTTACAGCCATGATTGCCCTGCTACAAATGACTACTACCTAGTAAAGAGAAAGAGCCACTTCCAAGAACCCAAAACTGAAGTTATTGTTTTTTTTTCCTTTAAAAAAAATCCTTCTTCTAGGTTACTATTTCAGTCTGTGAAGCCATCAACATCCATTCACTACAACATTGTCCCTGACTAAATTTTAACTTCCACTTTTACCAACATATAACAAAAATTCTGGTATTTGTTTATTCTTTCCAAAAACACTTCAGATCTATTTCTAAAGTTTCCCTCAACTTTTCATTTCATGTCAGCCATTTAGCAAGTCTGGATTCCTGTTAATCTATCTTGCCTCTAGTTTCTGCTCTTTCCAATGTACATGATAAATGAGGTTATCATATTTAAACATTTTTTCATGTGATCTCAATCATAAAAAGTGATCATTTCTTTCAAATTAATTTCAATTTATTCTGACTTTGTGGCAGTTTTGTGGATATTTCCTCTTCTTCCACTAGGAAAAGTTTCATCTACGCTCAACAGATTCCCAGTCCCCCATTATCATCTCACAGAGCCACAAGAAAGGCACTGAGTCAAAGCAATACAATGTCATTATCTAAAAACAACAATAGAACAAAGAGAATAGCCTTTAAAACCCCACTATTAGGGGCTGGGGTTGTGGCTCAGTGGTAGAGCTCTTGCCTAGCATGTGAGGCACTGGGTTCGATTCTCAGAATTACATATAAATAAGTAAATAAAATAAAGGTTCATCAGCTACTAATAAAAATATTTTTTAAAAAAACACTATTAGCGTCATAGACAGATATCCCGAATGAAATCAGAAAAACAGGATTATTTGTTATCAAACCCCAATTCAGCTTATGCTAGAGGTCTAGCCAATGTTACAAACCATAAAAAAAAATCAATGCTATTAAAAAATAAAACTTTTACTCATGGAAAACATTATGTAGTCAAAAATATGAAGACTCCTACCACATTAACACATGAATTTAGTGAGGTCACTAAATAAAAGGTAAATATACCAAAAGCAAATTTAAAAGCCAAAAAATTTATAACATTAAAAAATTAAATATCTAAAAATAAATGAAATCAAAGATGTTAAAAACATTTACAATGAAAAAATAAAACATTTGAGAGAAATGATAGTAGTTCTGGAATAACTGCAAATATAAAAGATGTTCATGGGTGGGAAAGCTCACTATGAAAATGTAAATTCTCCTCGAACTGACCTGCAGATTCAGTACAAATCCAGTAAGAACTCCTAGGGGTGTATGTGTGTAGTAGACAAATGATTCTAAATTTAATTTTTTTGGAAAAAAATAGGATTTTTTCATGGACTCATTAAAGGCACAGATTCATAACATAGAATACCAAAAGCACTAACAAATAATAGCTAATAAAATGAACAAAACTCAAAATCAAAGAAGGAGGGGAATAAGGATTGTAATGCATTCCACTGTTGTTGTGTATTAAAAAATAAAATAAAATAAAATCAATTAAAAAAAAAAGAAGGAGAGGATCTGGGAAACTAGCTCAGTGGTAAAGCACATGCATAGCATGTGCAAAGCCCTGGGTTCAATCTCAAGTACCACACACAAAAAAAGTTTTCACACATTCATACAATAATCACTAAAAAGAAAACATGTAAGAATATCATAATGATACTATATGCAACCACTTAAGCACTATAAATAAACCAAATGCCCAACAAAAGCAGAATGGTTGAGTTATAGCATATTCAAATAATGAGTGCTACATAGCACTGCGAAGTAATGAACTGCTACATAAGGAAACGTGGATAAAACTCATAAACTCCATAAGAAATAAAATTAAACCAGTTACAAGACTTCACACAGTATGGTTCCATTTATACAGATTCAAACAGACAAAACTAACAGATGGTGGTGACAAAAGTCAACATTGTGGTTACATGTGGAGAGGGTAAAGAGTAGAATGGAATACAAGGGGAATTTGTAGAATGGGAATGTTTAAATTCTTTATCTGGATGGTAGTTTCATGGTTGTGTTACACTGAAAATTTCCTGAGGCTCATGTTTATGATTTATGTCAGTTTGCATGTTTCATTTTATAAAAAAGAAACTATCCTATAAGAGAATTTTATTGGACCAATTCATAATTTTATGATAGAGTGATGGCCAGTGGGCATGAGTCACTCCAAAGTTAGCTCTTAGCTGGGGAACCGATCAATTAACAAGAAGGGGCTACATGAGCCACTCTTGGTAACAGGAGGACAAGCATCTTAAAACACATCTAGTACCCCAGCTCTCATGAAAGATCCTTTATATTTAGCAGCAGTCTTTAATGCAAACAGATTACAAGATACATTTTGTTTGGGATTTCTGTTGTGTTATGGTTCAGATACGAGGTGTCCCCCAAAAGCTCATACACATGAAAGAAACACAATGGATGATAGCTCAAATGCGAACCAACTAGGTTATGAGAGACTTAACCTAATCAGTGCATTCATCCACTTGAATGGATTAACTAGGTGAAAGCAGGCAAAGTAGGGGTGTGGCTAAAGGAGGTGGGTCACTGGGGGCATGCTTTTGGGGAATACATTTTGTCCCTATTGAGCCTAGTTTAATCTCTGCTTCCTGATTATCATGTCCTGAGTTACCTTCGGGCAATAGAGTTGGTCATCTACGAACTGACACCTCAGAAATGGTGAGCAAACTAATTTCTTCTCCTCTAAAAATTGTTCTGTCAGGTCTTTTGGTCACTGAAGCACAAAAGGTGACTAAAACATATTGTTAGCAATATGCTGAATTATGGTAGTTTCCCTAGATATTACCTGATTGGTGAGATTTCTGTCAAATTACAGAAAACAATATAGCTACTCTTCCCTAATTACTCTGCAATACAACCATTAAATACCATGCCTCAGTTGGCAAGTTAGTGAAACTTTCTGCCTCAGCTTCCGCCTATGAAATTGAGGGCTTATAAGATCATCAAGGCTCTTTTCATTTATAAAGGTGTGGCTCCAATGAATTCTACATTTTAAAAATGTACAGGTCTTCAGGGCTTATGTGATGAGCTAGAATAAATACTGGCTAACAGAGTTTGAGTTTTAATTGAGCATTGATGAACTCATCATCTACAACCAATCTTTTCATTCCTAGCAGCTCCCAGCCTTTTGGGTGAGGAATAAAATAGGTAACTATTATGTCAGTTGTCACTCCTCTCAACTTGTATAGCACACTCTGAGTAGATATTCTTAGGAGATAAAAGTGAGGGTTATAAAGTGAACCATTTTCACTACTTCTCTAAGCTATGCTTAGAGACACAGAAGCAGCTGAATGATCTTCTGGATGTGGTCAAAAAAAAAAAAAAAGGATGTACTCGTGGACTTGGAGCATTCTGAAGGTAAGCAAAGAAGATTTCTAAGTACAGTTCAATAAAGCACAGCATCCTAACAGAGTTTATCTGTGACTGTAAATAATTTCTTTCCCTACAGTTTTACCAGAGATGTTTAGAGTACTCAAAAACATATCTGTCACTTCATCTTGTATAATTTAAAGCAGTTTGTTACTTACGATTTTATCTCAGTAGTAAAAATACAATGCATAAAAAAATCAGAGAGTGTGGTAAGTACTTTACACACTTTATCTTAAGTAATCCTCACTGTAACCTTGTGGGAAAAGGATTTAACCTCACATAACAAGTGAAAAAATAGAGTTTGATGGCTATCCAACTGCACAGCTGAGATTTAAACTCACTTCTGTCTGATTCCCAAAGAGCATACTCCTTCCCTCCTGCCAAGGCGCACTATAAGCCACAGGAGGAGCTGCGTGGCACTGGTGTATGCCAGACGGCTGAGGCCTCAATGGGAGTGGAATGGGAGTGGATGAGAGGGGGACAAGGGTAGAGACAAGTGAAAACAGCTCGAGGAGGAGCACAGGTGGAAATGACTGGTGTGCACCAGGAGTACCATGAAGCACTGGAAGAGCAAGCGGCTCCCTGTAGCACTGACTCTGGATGCAGGAGGTCACCAAGTACGTAATCCTCTACGCAGGAGCCAGTGATGAACTTGACCTTGCTATCCTCTGGGTAGCATTTATCCAAGTGTGTTCTAAGGGTTTACGAGGTCTAAATGACCAGGTCACAGAACCTGGTCTGTTTGCAATGGAGCTTTGCTCAGAGACACAGACAAGAAACACACACACACACACACAGAAGCCCCAGGGACTCATAAGTTACTGGAAAGCAGCCTTCTCATTCTGAATAACTACAGAATTCATCAAAGGCGATCATATTTTCTTAATTCACTTTACTCACTTCCTGACGCTGGGTCTAATTTGTACTGCCCTGAATTCAAATTCCAGCTTGTCTGTTGTGAATTATATTTCCCTGGCCTAGTTCCAGTCTCTCTAAAATTCAATTTTTTTTCACATCCACAGAAGGACTATAATATCGCCTACCTCGCTATATTTGCCACTTTGGGGGAAACTAAGAAACAAGATCTGCAGAGGGCATTCAATAAAAACAGAAACTATTAGCAGGGTGTAGTGGTGCACACATTATCCCAACGACTCAGGAAGCTGAGGCAGGAGGGTTGCAAGTTTGAGGCTCGCCTCAGCAATTTCGTGAGGATTCTGTCTCACAATAAAATAAAAAGGGCTAGGGGTGTAGCTCAGTGACAGAAGACTTGCCTAAGCATGTGTAAGTCCCTAGGTTCAACCCCCAGTACCACACACACAAAGAAAGAGATTATTAACTTACTATTTTTCTTAATGATAAGTACTATTTTTGTTTTTAAAATACAGATCTTAGTAATACTACAAGCCACAGTTGCTGCTGTTACCCAAGCAGATCAGAACTTTGTCATATGAACCTCTTGTCATCTTAAGTTATGCTAAGGGAACTGTAGTCCCTAAAGACAGCCAGATCTCCGGAAAACATACACTACCATGTCACACTCTTTTCATAGAGAACGAGAAGCAAGAAGACTAGCTTATAATTGTCCACAGTAATATGATCCAAATAAATTAAAACACACAAGGGTAATCTCATTTTGAAAACCCATCATCCAGAATTCCTACTTATGGAAATTTGTTTTAGTTCTATTTTTTAAAATTTAATCTATTCCAGAATTAGACTTGAATTTTCAGTAACTTCTACACTCTCCATTCTATTACCTCCTTAATACCATCATTATTATTCCTACTATTATAAGAAAATCCACATCTTAATCACTTTCACTATGACCTTTAATCATTCATTCACTGAATCAAATACTTAAATTCCTTCCTCCCCTTCCAAGTAAATCCCCAGTCCATATAAAAATAAAAGGATTCTATATTCCCAAAAGCATATGTCAGATTTTATTCTTTTTTAATTTCCATGAATGCCTGAGTCAAAACAGTATAAAATCTCTGCTCACAGCACTAAAAGGCACAAGGCTAAGAACTGTCTGTGGTCCTTCCAGTAGCCACTAGCCAGCCACATGTGCCCAACTGAGCATCTGAAATGCGGTTGGTCCAATGCAAGTTGTTCTGCAAGGATGAAATACAGAATGTGAAGACCTGATAGGTAAACTAATTTTTAATATTTCAATATCATTTTATATGCTGAAACAATAAATTTTTGCATGAGAATGAACATATAATTTTAAAATTAATTTCAACTGTTTTTAAATCATTTTTTAATGTGGCAATTTGAAACTTAGTTATTTAAGTGGCTTCATTTATATTTTTATTGGACAGCACCAGTAGAGGTCTCACATTTAAAACCCATGCCCAACACATTGGGAATTTCCCTGGCCTTTTATTGTATGTTATATAGACCTGAATGGTATGTCTGCTTTGTCCACTAAACTCTCAAAAGAGGTTTTGCTGTTTAATCTAGCATTTCTTTATCTGGATGTGAATTTATCACAACATGTCCTGTTAATTAAGCTCAATCTTCTTCCCCTTGGAGGCTATAATTGTGCAGAATGTATCTGAACCGAGCACCCACCCCCCAGTCCACTGCTATGTCCTAAAGAATAACTGTATTTAGATTAATAAAATGTAACCCATTCTGTGTCACTCAGCCACTCTACTGCTGCTATAAAATGCATTGGACAACACATTTTCAAGCCGAACACAGCCAAGGATATTATGTCACAGTGCCATTTGGAAACTCAGGCCAAACAATCTTCTTAATTTCTAAATGTCAAACCTCCTGACAATAACATTTTCATCCATCCTGTGAGTGTCTTACTCTTGTTCCTTGTGTGCTTCTCCTCAGGCACTCTTCTGAGTTAACAAATTTGATAATCTAGTTTATAATTTTCATAATGTATTAAAGTAGTAAAAGGATTCACTGAACATACAGGGAATTTTGCAGCTGTCTGGCTCTTTTGTGGACAACTAGCAGCACCTTAAAAAAAAAATGACCACATGTTTTAACTCTAACCAATCATTTGTCTCACAGGGCTATATGTAAAGACAAGGTTTTTAAACATAATCTCTACCAAATATCCCTGGCCTACTTGGAGAGGGCATTTAGTAGGGAGCCTGCTGTCACCTGGACCATCCCTATTAGGCAGCACACGCAGCACTGTGGTCCAGAGACACTGACTCAGAAGGCCTTTAGAGTCAACAACTCCCCACAGCTTAGTATCAATTTCAGGAGAGACATCCATTTGAAAGGATTCCCTGAACCCTCAAGCTCAGGATACCCTGGTGGTGCCAGGCCACATAAGAAGTTGCCAAGGCCAGAAGCAATGGTGCACGCCTATAATCCCAGCAGCTCAGGAGGCTGAGGTGGGAGGATAGCAAGTTCAAAGCCAGCTTCAGCAAAAGTGAGGCACTAAGCAACTCAGTGAGACCCTATCTCTAAATAAAATACAAAATAGGCTGGGGAGATGGCTCAGTGGTCCAGTCTAGTGCCACAGAGTTCAATCCCCAGTACCCAACCCTCATCGCCCCCCTCCCAAAAAAAGAAGTTACCAAAGGCTAACTGTTATGGTTTGGAATGTGAGGTGTCCCTCAAAAGCTCATGTGTGAAACAATGCAAGCGGGTTTATAGGAGAAATTATTGTGTTCTGAGAGTCTTAACACTATTGGTGAATTAATCCCTTGCTGGGATTATCTGAGTAGTAACTAGAGGCAGGTGAGGTGTGGCTGGAGGAGATGGGTCATGCATGGCTTTGGAGTATATATTTGTACTTGGCAAGTGAAGACCCCTCTTCTCTGCTTCCTGATGATTGTGTGAGTTGCTTCCCTCTGCCACACTCCTCTGCCACACTTTTCTGCCATGATGTTCACCTCGCCTCAAGCCCGGAAGAATGGAGAATGTATGGATTGAGACCTCTGAAACCATAAGCCCCCAAATAGACTTTTCTTCCTCTAAAATTGTGCTGGCCAGGTGTTTTAGTCACAGAAGTTAAAAAGATGACAAAAATACTTACCCAATGTTTTCCAACTTTTTCACAGTATTCAACTGTCTGAGCCAACCAGCACCTGAGCATGCCTGTAACTAATCACAGTGCTCCAGTTGGGAAGCACTGGGCTGACTTAGGGAGCTACATATACAAATGTTCTTAATGTAATTGAAAGGAAGGAGTATACGAAGCCAGAATAAGACAGTGGCAGGAACAAAGAAAGACCCTTTGTTGAGGACCACTGCTACACCACTCCTGACAAGCACTGCCCTGCAGTGATACTCAAATGAAATTAGAAATCTGCTTATTTATGAAATCTAATTTTTAAAATAAGGGCAGAGTTATTTTAAACAGTTGTACTGAAACAGAAACCCTAAACACCACTCACATATCAGCTCCAGTTCTTGGCATGTACTGTTGGATGCAGACTTTAAATATCTAAGAAGACAAAGGAATTACAAATCACAGAGACCCCAGATTTATCTGGGTCCTTGCAACTGTGTGCCAGGAGGAACATAAATGCACACAATAAAACATGGTGCTCAGGAGGCTGAGACAGAAGAATCACGAGTTCAAAGCCAGCCTCAGCAATGGCAAGGCACTAAGCAACTCAGTGAGACCCTGTCTCTAAATAAACTCAGTGGTTGAGTGCCCCTGAGCTCAATCCCTGGTACCAAAAAAAAAAAAAAAGAAAAAGAAAAATGGTGTTTCTTAGTGAAACAGCAATTCAACAATTTCCCTTGTAGATTTTGTTTTTAGAATTTACATAAAAATGGTATGTGAAATTTTTTTTAAGAATCACATTATTTAAAGTAAACAAGAGAGCCCGAATGAATTCCCTGCTATAACAGCCGATTTCAACCACACAAACGGAATTATTTCCCTTTTTCTAAGGAAAAGTTTGCTAAGTAGACTTTTAAGCAAACCTAAGAGAACAAGAACTTTTTAAACCAGCTCTGGAAAAATGTGATTCTCAAGGATTCTTCCATAGTTTGGAATTCTTGACAGCTCTGGACAATTTAGACTGCTATTCAATTATAACCTACACTATATTCGAGAAGGCTCCAGAACATTACATTTCAGCTGTTCAGGTACACCATCCAAGTGGATATAAGATGTAGTAACACTAACACAGCAATGGATTGCCCTAATCCACACTAACAAACAGTTTTCATCGAGTATCCTGTGTTTGTTTACTGGTAATGAATAAAACATTAAAATTGCCATTTAGAATATAAAGCACTATTGTTCTTGCAAAAGGTAAAGTTATGCTGGCTGTAGTTTAGGGTACTGAGGGCTGTTATTTATAGAATAAAACCCATTATCACTCCTCAAATATTGAACAAGAATAGTTTGTATTCAAAGATAAAGTTGCCACAGGGGACTATTGATATAGGAAATGTGGCTGGAGAGATATGGAATGCATATTAAAATTTATATACTGAAAAGAAAAAAATGTAGTTAACAGGTACATTTAATATTCCAGCAGCATCGACTGCAATTGTTAAAGTTACATTTGCTGACATTTCAATTATAACCTTCTATTTTCAGGACCTTCAGTTCAATCCAAAATTTTTCTGCAGGCCCAAAAGTATGTACTTTACAAGGTCTTGGTGTGCAAATGATTTTTTCGTTAGTGCTCAGCAGACTGAAACTTTCAGGAAAAGGACAAACGGTAAATTTGAATGTGTCTTTTCTTTCTAGACATCCAAATTGTGAAATGAACAGAGTAAGAACTTAAGACAATGCTTTCCCAGATTACACCGTGAGGTTAAGAGCTGCCCTGGATACTTAAATAGTAAATGGTGGTTTCAAGGATCAAACCCCAAGCTCTCTGAATCCTTACTCTACGCTCATGATTTCTATGGTCCACTGTTTTTTCATTATCATCATTTGCTAGAAATTTATGTATTTATTTATTTAAAAAAAATTTAGTTATAGTTGAACACAATACCTTTATTTTATTTATTTATTTTTATGTGGTGCTGAGGATCAAACCCAGGGCCTTGCACATGCTAGACGAGCACTCTACCACTGAGCCACAACCCCAGCCCTGTATTTTTTTTTTTTTTTTGTACTGGATTAAACCCAGGGGCATGCAGACACTAAGCCATATCTGCAGCCCTTTTTTTATAATTTATTTAGAGACAGTGTCTCACTGAGTTGTTCTGGGCCTCCCTAAGTTGCTGGGGCTGGATTTGAACTCTCCATTCTCCTGTGTCAGACTCCTGAGACACTGGGATTACAGGCATGTGCCAGGAAAAATGTTTATTCTTATCTTTTCTAATATTTTACAACTCACTGTTATCATATACAGAGCCACATCTAGTTTAATGTTACTGAAATCCTCCATCCATATACAGTTGGTATATGTAAAACTCTCTAAATTCTGAGGCCCCTACTAAATTATGAATTCAATGAGCATAAAGGCACTGTAGGGCCTACCAAAGTTACTTAGCCCCCCTAAAACCCAGGCTCCTCAAATGTAAATAATAATAATAATAATAGTAATAATAATAATAATAGTGCCTCTGTCATAAACTGGCTAAGGAAATTAAATAAAATAATGCAGACAGAGAGCTTAGCATGTGCCCAGGACATAGGAAGCACCTTGTAAATGTTGGTTATTATCAACCTTGATGTCATCATTACTTTTATCCACTCTAGTGTCCCCCTGACTTCCACAGGGTTTGGCACATGAGAGACACTCAGTAAATAACAATGATTACTTTAAGACTTTTTAAACAACGCATTTATATATCCTCACTTGTGCCCTTTCTCTCCACAGCATTATGGAAAATCAAACACAAATATCTGTACTCTGTTCCCTTCCAAAACACTACTCCTCACCCTAACATTCATGTGGCTAACTCGTACTTTGCATTTAGCCTTTGGCTCCCTTTCTCCTCTTGGGGTCTTTTCTTAGTAAACTTGGAGTCTACTATGATCCCAATGATGTTATCATTGGACTCACTATTGACCCTGTTTCCACAGCCCCTAACACCAAGTATTCTTAACGTTTTTTCACTTGCTTTAATACTCCCTTAGACTGCAAAATCCAAGCCAGATACTAGCCTTTTCCCATTGTAAAGAACATAAGAGGTATTCAATAAACACTGGTTAAACAAATGAATAAGTATTTCTAAGTAACTTTTGCATTTCTTAGACTTCCCACTAAATATCACACTGGATGTAGCATTTGGCTCAACATTACAAATAAATAAAAAGGAAAAAAGAAAAGAGCCAGTTTTGTTTGTTTAATTGGGGGAAAAAGGCTTGGATAACTTCTCTTAGAGAGATGGCCATTAACATGTGAAAGCTACACATCATCACCAACCTCTAGGAAAATGAGAATTAAAATCAAAATCTAGGAGGATCTGGAATTCAAAGTCAGCCTCAACAACTCAGTGAGGCCCTAGCAACTTAGCAAGATCCTGTCTCAAAAATAAGTATAAAAAAAGTTCTGGGGATGTGGCTCAGTGATTAAGTACCCCTGGGTTGAATCCCTGGTATCAAAGGGAAAAAAAAAGAGGCTAATATATAGCCATTTGAAAGCAAAAAGTGAGAGAGAATATGAAGAACAGTGAGAATCTGGAATTCTCATTCTGATGATGAAGTCTACACTGGCATAGTCATTTAGGAAAATCAGAATATCTGCTAAAATGAAGAAAAAATATTTCTTCTTACTCAGAAGTTCCACTTCTTAGTAACATACCTAAAGAACAGGTATATGGCATACTAAAATGCACTTATGAGAACAGTAACACAGCACAGACCTCACAGATAAGAACCAGAAACAAATCCCAATGTCCATCAGCAGTAAAGGGATAAACAGGCCAGGTGTAATGGTGCCTGCCTACAATCCCAGGGACTCCAAAGGCTAAGGCAGGAGGTTGGCAAGTTCGAGGCCAGCCTCAGCAACTTAGTGAGACCCTGCCCTAAAATTTAAAAATTAAAAAGTCAGGTAATATATCTCAGTGGTAAAATACACCTGGATTGAAAAAAATAAGATAAATATAAAAGGATAAACAGTACTTTAGAAGCTCTGATAAATTCCTATAATGGAATATTTTACAGCAATAAAGAATATCACAGTAAGGATAGAGCTCAAAAACAAACAATGTTGAGTCAAAGTAGCAAGACACAAAAGAGCACAGGTTGTTTGCAGTTTCAGGGGCAGATAGTCCCTTATGGAGATAAGAGCATGGAGTTGACTCTTGTGCAAGTGGCTGCTGGTGATTTTCCAGTTTGATTTGATTTGTTTGATTTGAGTGGATACTACACATATGTGTTTGGTTTATGGGAGTTCATCCACTTGTACATGTGTAATATACGCACTTTCCTGCAGGTGATCTATACTTTGCCCAAAAGATTAACAAAGTAAAATGACTAAAATACCATCATCCTTAAAAAACAAAAAAGAAAAGTCAACACAAGTTATTCACACAACTGCAGAAAGACTGAAATCCTTTGAATCTGACTAGTCAGTAGATTCTATTTGAGAGCTCATCTTAATCATATTTCTAACTCTTATCTTTACTGGAAAGTTCTCTTTTAATTTATTTGCTAAATGTAGACCACATACACAAGAGCTGACATTAACATAAAAGGTGACTGAAGAGCAGAAGCAGGGAGAAATAGGAGAAGAAGTTTTCCCTAGATAAGCTGGTAACTTTCAAAAGTGATGGAAATGAAACCCAAACCCACATAGGTACTTTCATTGTAGGCACATCCATCCTTAACAATGGTCTGAGTTTGAAGTCATTGGCCATACAGCAGAAGACCCATCAGAGGCTCTGGTGAAGCTGTCAAGGGTGATCTACCCCAAGGTAGAAGAGGCAAGAAAACACCAGAGAATGCAGTTCCAGGATTGTCACCAAGGCTCTGCTACAGGCAGGAAGGGCACATGGGGCCTTGGATTCTAGGTGCACCTGCCAGCTTCACACAGCCTTCCTGAACCATGTCAAGGAAGACCATGAGAAGATGAGATGGAACAACCAAGGCCATGAGAAAACCTTTGAAAGTTCTTATACGTTTTTTTTATGCTTTTCATTTTATTTGTACTATGTATACTTATAAATGTACATACAGACATATGCATATGTTATATATACATGAGTAGATATTTCTTATCTACAATAAGAGAAACTTCAGTATTGAAGGCATTTTGCCAGTTTACATAATGACATTTCTGCACAATACATTCTTGTCCAAATATCTTGCTGGTTAGAAACTTCAGAATCTGGGACTGAAGTTATAGCTCAGCAGTAGAGCGCTTGCCTCATACATGTGAGGCACTGGGTTAAATTCCCAGCACCACATGTATATAAGCAAAAAAGGTCCATCAACAACTTTGAAATATATATATAAAACTTTAGAATCTCATTCTCTCTCTCCACACCCAGCTAATTCTTTCTTATTCATGACACATGCCTACTAATCTCCTACAAAAATGACTTCAGATGGATAAATATCCTAAAGGGTGCTCACTACTGTGTATATAGTATATGAAATAAATCAACATATGTCAATTTCAACAAGGCAAATTCACCTTTGGAAATGGATAACTGTTCAAATCATTCACAAATGTACTTTTCACTAAACATTTCATTTCTGTTTCATCGGGAATTTTGTTTAAGTCCACGGCATACAAATATTTAGACATATTTTTGACCCTACCATAGCCTAGTCACCAAGACTGTCATATTAAAAGTCACATCATATTTTTACTTTTTACTGATGAAAACAAACATCCCCTTGGGGCTGGGGTTGTGGCTCAGTGGCAGAGTGCTTGCCTATCATGTATGAGGCACTGGGTTCGATTCTCAGCACCACATGTCAATAAATAAAATAAAGGTCCATTGACAACTAAAAAAAAATAATAAAAAAAGAAAAAAAACAAACATCCCATCTCAGCCATGCTTTATACATCCAACAGAAGTTATAAAATGTGCACAGATTAAATAAGTTTCTTTTTAAGCTAGAAGAGGAACATATTTCATTTTAATTTACAGCAATATAGTAGAGGTACACAGTTTGGGATTCAGAGGTCTACAGTAGGAAACTAACAATTGAGGCAAATAAAAAGTTCTGTTTTATGACTATTTAGGAATATTTACATACGTAATTAAAATTTTAACTGATTACATGCCAAATACAAAATTGCTGAAATTAGAATTAACTTATTTTATTGGCATTAAATTGAAAAACAATATATATTTTTCCAAATAGAACTCATTCTCAAACTATCCATACAGAAATATATTTCTGAGCTGGGGATGCAGCTGGGTACTTGCCAAGCACATGAGAGTAGCTGGATTCAATCCCCAGTACTGTCAAAAAGTTAAAAAAAAATTATTCTTTCTCTCTCTCATTTTTGTGAGTGTGTGTGTGTGTGTGTGTATAAATTCTATCCCCATACTAGTACCATCTATATGAAGATTCAAATTGAAAAGTTCCCAGCCAAAAAAGCAATTGAATTTAATTCCATTTCATTGTTAACTCTTTGGATAATAAGTATACTCATCACAAATCTGTATTAAACTACAGAATTATCATAGAAAGAAGTTTCCGTTTATGTTGTTCATACTGAAAACCAGATTTTTCTGTCAAGAAGATTATTCAAAATAGGGTATTTTTGCCACTTTTTTTTATTGGTGCATTATAGTTGTATATAATGATGGGATTTGTTACATATTCGTGCAAGCAAAGTAGCTCTTTTTAACATACAAGTCTCTTGTAATCAAATACCTAACATTATACATTTAAATTTAAATAAAAGATGGGATCAGATCAATATAATTTTGCATCTTTTCTTGTAATTAAACTAAGAAATAAAATTTCTTCTTTTCTTGGAATTTGTGGAAAATGCTTCCAATTGTAACATTTTAAGAAGGTCATCTACTCCTTTGTTGCCTCAGCAAAAGCAAAATAAATTGTCCAAATTGAAAACCACATCAAACCCCTCTGGTCTTTTCTTTCAGTAACCTCTGTAACAGTAACAAACTCAAATCAGGATTCCGATTCTGTGAGTCCTACATCCACATGCTCTCACTGCTCAATGTCAATGCTTGGACATTAAATATAAGTGTCAGGCGGTCATAAAATCTCAACAATTCCAAAAACTTTAGGGATCAAACATAAAGTGACATTTTGCTATGTGGGGATTGAAATCTCATGGCCTGTGGCCACTTCTTAAAGGGGTTTGTCATGCTCAGAAATAAGGAAGAAACATTCAGGCTGCCTTTAAAAGGAGAACATTCTTAGAGAGATGTAGCTCAGAGTAAGAGCCCCTGCCTAGCATGCCGGAAGCCCTGCACTGGAACCCCAACACTTTCAAAAACAAAACAAGATCATCCTACATGGAATTTGGTTATCTTATCTAATGTAAACATTAGTCACTAACATATTTTTTCATGCATACATACTTCAAGAAGCAATTTCTGAAATTTAATAACATTTGGCTTCTAAAGAAAAATCACCAGTGCTCATGAACTAAAACAACTTTCCTGTAACCAAAGTAATAGAGAAAAGGCAAGTAATCCAAGGCAGTGATGGAGCCAAGATTCTCAACTCCCCCTTCAACCTATCACAGCTCTCCGAAAGAAAGAAAATGAGAATTCTACTCACTACAGGTCAAATCCTATAAAAATGACAGCCCCACCTTAGTGATACCTAATACATCACACTTGAGGTCTTGGCGTGAGCAGCAAATTTGACAAAATGCAATGATTTAGAATGCACTCTGATTTTTCAAGTCAGTATTACTGCCAGAACCAAGAAAAATGAAAACTCTCTAAGACATGTGTTTTCAGAGATTTACAACCAGGGAGAAATAGAGAAAGGGAAGGAGATTAGGTAAGTGTTTAGACTTTCCCATCAAAATACAGACTGGAAAGGAGATTTTAACATCAGTCACTTCTTTTGCAATTTTGAAAAAGGACAACTGACAAATCCCATGGTTTTTCATTGCCATCAGGATCCAGATCCCTTTCAAATCTGCCTCAACACAGCTCCACCAAGTAAAAAAAACCCTATCGTAGAAAAAAGGTGGTTCCAGGTAAAGGCTATGCAGAGTGAAATGAGACATGGAAAGAAAAAAAGCATTTTGAACTAAGCTCAAAAGGAACAGTTGGTGCCGTAAGTAAAATCAGTTTGATTTGTCCCTAATAAGTATGTAAAATTGCTACTCACATTTGGAATGATCAGGCATTTGACTTGATAGCATACCCACACTTTTCTCATCAAGAGTGAAAAAGAGATGACTTACTGTAATAAATTCTGTTCTATTAACTCTATTTTAGTTTAAGGGAAATAAGGGTCCTGGAAGTTGACAGGTGGTTATAATTTCATGTCTCTAAGAAACTTTTAATAGAAGAAGTTACAAACAGGACATGATGTTCTCAAGAGAGGAATTTCTATAGAAATGACTCTGGGTAGGAGAGGTAGGGAGCACAAGAGAAGGAATAAGAGCTTTGGTGTCAGATCCAGAGAGGGCAGAGGCTGGCTAGCACAAGGTACAGGAAAGCAGACTGCTCACATCTCCTCAACTCTGTGACTACACTTCAGTAGCATAAAGTAATCAATCAGAATCTGTGTATTGATATAAGGAAATACACAAATTCAAGTTGGTATGTTTTATTCAGAAAGCTGTTTAACAGCCATTTGGTTAGTTTCAAATTACAATTCTAAGTTAACAGTCACCTACCGATAAAATAGAAGTGCTATCACGGACCTCAAAAGATTGATATGAACGTTAATATAAGGGTGCTTAGCACAGGTACAAGAATGTCAGCTCTAACTATTATTACTTTCAAGGACTGCCATCAAGTGTTCATCTCAGAAACCACCCTCTCAGAACTTCACCAACAATGAAGTCTCCTTAATGGTATCGCAAGCTAGACCACAGCCTTCAAATAGTTCTATAGCAGCCAAATCAGCAGCGGAACAAGCATACAAAAAGGAACAAAGTGTGGTCATCAGGAAGCTAGCCAAGCATGCAAGACTGACGGGAAGACCGGCACAGAGTGAAATGTCAATAACAGTGCACTGAGTCCATGCCTTCTTACGTGAAACAGACCTGCATTAAATAAACCTCCTATGTACTTCAAATACGTGGTCATTATGTAAGAAATGGCAACAAAGGAATCCTGGAAGGTACTGAGCACAGTGTCACAGTAGTCACAAGAACCTCTTAGTCAATAACACCATAGACAGACATGAGTCAAACAGATGGGTCTACAATATAGGATGGGGTCTGCAAGACAGGAAGGAATGAGCTTCTAGCAAGTCATCCCATAACACAGAGGCAACATTGACTGCTCAGGGAACTTCGGAACTTGGGGGTGGGGGAGAAATTTGTGTGTGTGTATATACACACACACACACATATATACATACACACACATATATATACACACAAAAAAATACACACACATATATGTATATATTATTATTATTATTAACCACACATACTTCCCATGGCACACAAGAAAATTTATCCCTAGCTAAATAAATTTCTGTATAGTGCCTAAGTCTGCACACATGTGCACATCAAGTCTCCTCTCTACAAACTCAATCGATTCATGCTCCAGCTTAAGAAGCCGCCAGTGGCTGCAATTGTCCTGCTGCCTCCCACTTCCACCAGATGGCATTTTCCCTATTTTGTTCCTTCTCACTGAGAATCCCCTCATTTTCACTTTTCAACCCACACTTCCATTCTCATCTCCTTAATGTGGGCCTAAGATAGGCTTTCCAAAAGTAGACCAGGCAGTGGTACAGAGAAAAGAAACAAGGTGAACCTAAAAACCACATCAGCCCTCATTCAAGCCAGCGGCAGCCCCTGGGGACCACTGGGATTCCCAGACACCCTGCTCACTGGGGCCACCTTCAAAGCTGTCTGGGAAAGCACCTTGTAGGATGGAGAATCAGGTAGCGAATTTGCTTTTGTCTTAGTGGGGACGTGCCTTACTTAATCTAAATCCATCCACTATATACTTTAAAAAAAATTAAAATCTCAAAAAAGAGCTTGAAATTATAAATATCCTGATTATTTATATCCTGGTCATTCAAAGGAATGTGAAGATTTTTAGACCTACAGTTTTCAACATTGGCTGCACATGGAAATGTACTACAAGCTTTAAAACTGCCTTAGAGTCATCTGCATCTCTGACCAATGACAAGACTGGCATTGGGGCTCAGGCACTGGTAAATTTTAAAAGCCGTGCAGGTGATCTCAGTGTGCAGCCAGGGTTTAGAGAACTGTTGCAGACAGGCTAGCTCTCACCCTTTGCTCTGCATTGTGATTTTCAGCCCTTGCTGGGTATCCCCAGAGCTAAGCCCCACCCTGGCCTAGCTAAGTAGATTCCCTGAGGATGTGGTCCTAGTTTGGAAAGCTTTCCCATATGATACCAAACTGAAGCTATGATTGAAAAGAAATGCCCTTCGACTAGTGGTTCTAAGCTTTGTTTTTAGAATACCTTGAACTATTTAAAAAATTTTATAAGCTACTTTTATATCATTTATGATAGCATTGACCCTTGGGGAACTTTAAAATTACATACTTGCTTTAAGAACAGACTTGCAAGAGAAAAACAGATTATGTTCTTATCAGATACTTACAGGCAGGTGTATTAGTTTCCCAGGGCTGCTGTACAAAGTACCACACACGAGATGGCTTGTAACAGGAATTTTCTCTCTCAAAGCTCCAGAGACTGAAAGTCCAAAATCAGATTCTCAGGGAAGTCATATTCATTCATTCATTCATTCTCTCTCTCTCTCTCTCTCTCTCTCTCTCTCTCTCTCAAGCTGTAGGAAAGTATCTATTCCATGCCCTTCTCTTAGTTTCCGGGATTGCCACAATCATGCTGTTTCTGGGTTTGTTGGCACATCCTTTCCATATTTGCCTCCCTCATACAAGTTCTCCCTAGATGTCTTTGTCTCTCCTTTTCTTTAAAAACATAATCAGAACAGATCAAGGGGGCCACCCTATTCCAATATGACCTTAACTAATTACACTGGCAACAATCAACCTTATTTCCAAAGAGGTTCCAAGAAAGATGCATTTTGTAGGACCATGATTTAACCCAATAAAGCAGAAAAGGGGTGATGGATAGCAATTACGATCAGAAACATCACCGCTTATTATGAACAGGTAAAAGATTAACAAAATTTCTAGGGACCTCAGAGAAAGAAGTATGTGAAACAGAGCTAAGGTTAAGGGTGTCCCCACCAGATTAGTGGAAAGAGACTCCAAGCCCTAACAGCTCACCACCACCAATGAATGCACTGGGGTCCTGCTCCAACTCCCAGATTCTGAAATACCAAGTTTTTCATAGAATATAACTTTCAAATTTATATCTACACTGTCAGAATTAAAGAAATGTCCCTAAAAAATTTCATATGAAAGCTTGACTATTTCCCTATGTGTATGGGAATACATACATGTGAGATATAGAGTTACTATATGACGGCAGTACCATTTTCTAATCAAGAGGTATCAGAGAAAATGTGCTTTGCAGTGGATCATATACATACCCATTCAATCATATTTGAAGTTGGAATTTTGAATTCCAACTTCACACTCCAACCAAGAGCCAAACAGTGAATTCTTCATAGTTTAGCCCCTCAATTGCCCAGCTAATATAAAAGGTTTATATACTTGATTATACTCACATGGTATAATTAGTGCAGAACTTTTATTTTCAATAAATGAAAAAAGTGAGTGTCTGTGATATTTTCTCATGCTCAAGGTTTCTTGGTGTATCAAGTTCTTAACAATGACAGCAGCAATCAGCTCCCAAGAGCAAACACGTCCATCATGAAAACATATAGTACAAAATACTGTTTTCCCAAATCCTAAATCCATAGTTACAAATTAGTTTGGTTCCTTTAGATGTTTCATCTTCTCTGCCCTGAAATGTACTATAAAATAACAGAAAAAAAATTAACAAATTATTTTGTTCATTTAAACACTTTTTTTTTAAAGAGGGATAGGCAGAATCATTTGCTTAAGCCAAATTGAGTTTCCATGAATGCAAATGCACCTCTCTAAAACACAGAAAATTAGAAGAAACTCTATGTACTCTAACAGATTCTTATCAATTATTTCAGCTTCTACAGACCTCAAATATTTCTCTATAGAAAACAGCCCACTTCCTCCTTGACACTTTTCAAACTTTAATAACCCACTGTTTCCCTAACTATGTTAAGTCCTCAACATAAATAAATTTCTCTTATAGCTCTGGGAGGAAAAAAAGCTCTTCTATTTACTAAATTGACACTTATTTTGATCTCTTACAAACCCATTCAGATAACAATTTATATATAATAGAGTCTGAAGCAAGTGAACTCCTTGAGGAATTTAAAATACCTTAGAAGTCAGGAACAAATGCAAATACACTGAAAACGCAAGGGGGCTGGGTCTCAGTTGCTTGCCTTTGTCTACTTTGCTTGACAGCAATGTTTTAAAGCACAGGCAGGAAATAAATCCTTCAATTTGGCTATGATCCTTGGAAAGAAGCTTAAAGCAGTTTAATAACAGGAGTAAGATTAAACCATACTTCTTTAAAAAATAATTCAAAGGTGGCAAAAGGAAGTGCCTTTATGCAAATATCATTCCTTCCCAACCACTTCTATCTTCCAAGAAAAGAACTCCTTGGCAAATATACTCAGATGAAGGGTCCAAATGCTATAGCTGATGCCTATCTCTGCTACAGCTTCAAGGTCATTTGGAAAGCTCTTTATGGTGCTAAAATTTGGTTAGGAACTTAGTAAATTACACATTTTGGACAGGTGGCTTTTTCTAGACTCTTAAAAAAAAATCAATGAATATCCCAATGAGATGCAAAGATTCTAGTAACTTGTTGCCACAGGCCCATCCGGCACATAGTGCTCACTCACTAACATAAACTGGGCATGAAAGATACCCAAAGGAATTCAGGACAACCCAAGATTATACATTGCATTTTTTAAGAGCAAATAGTCATTGTCATAAACACAAAACGATGTAGATTATGTCAATCAATAAAGCAAAATGAAATGCATTTGGCTGATCAGATGACATTATTAAATTTTAAATGCCTACGGTTATGGTTAGATGATAAGAACAAGTAATTATAAAAGGCATATATTTTCCAAGGACTTAATAATGGCCAGATAATCACTCCTCTGGAGTTCCCACAACAGGACTGAAAACATTGGTAGAATGCAAACATTACTTCCTTACATAAGTTAGATTTGCTAAGATTTTTATAGGATATTCTTAAAACATCAACTTTATTAACAATTGTAATTCATCTCACCTGAAATGTACCCATCACTATCAGTTTCATCACATTTTTATTAAAAACAATGCACGTAGATCACAAATTCATTTCATGAAAAAATTACCTCTCCTTTAAGACCTTGGGGTATGGGGGAGCTTTCTGCATTACAGAAAAAGAGAGGTTTTAAAAAACTTCTCCACATTCCAACTACTTAATATATGTGTAGACAATGAAGAAAGGTGGAAGAGAAAAGAATATTAGTTCATTTTAATTTAATAAAAAAAAGGAAAGATTTCCCAATCAACCTTTTCAAGCTACGATTCTCTAAAAATAAAAAATAAAATAAATTCCCCTTAAATCTTAAATTAGATAATGAATAAAAATCATCTTATATTGAACACTTAAAATGTTAAAATGGTAATTTCATGTCATATGTTATAATTAAAAAATAAAAATTAGCAGTGATATTTAGAGGTTTTCTATCTTAAAACAGGAAAGGAATGGTTTTCATCATTGTAATTTACATATTCTCAAGTTAGATACGGTTACATGAACATATGAGGATTTAACTACAAGTTGCTCTTTGAGGACAAGAAGAGGTCTTACTCATCTTTGAATTTCCATAGAAGAGTGTTTTACCACCAGTAAAGAGCTATAACTTTGTTAAATAACTTTTTTTTTAAAGTTTTAATTTATGTTACATTTCACAACAGTTTAAAAAAATACACACTTGACTTGGACTAAATATCATCAATATCCTTCACACCAATTTCTATCTAGATAAATCTGAACAGTAATTCTACCTTTCCGTAATCTGTATCCTAGGTTAAGATCACAATAATTTTTAAGGTTTTTCAACTACCTTTTCTCAGACCTACAAGAGGCAGAGTAACTCAACAGACACTTCGCAAAACAAAAAATATGGTGAACAAATACATGAAAAAATGTTCAATATCTCTAGCAATTACAGAAATGCAAATTAAAACTATTCCATCTCACTCTAGGCAGAATGGCAATTATCAAGAATACAAGTAACAAAAATGTTGGTGAGGATGTGGGGGGAAAGGTTCACTCAGACATTGTTGGTGGGACTGCAAATTGGTGCAACCACTCTGGAAGGCGGTTTGGCAATTTCTCAAGCAACTAGGTATGAAACCACCAGTTATCTCACTCCTCAGTATATATCCAAAGGATTTAAAATCAGTGTACTACGTGATACATCCACATCAGTGTTCACAGCAGCCAAATTCACAACTAAGCTATGAAACCAACCTAGGTGCCCTTCAACAGATGAATGGATAAAGAAAAATGTGATATATATACACAATGAAATACTACTCAGCCATAAAAAAATAATGACTTTATAACATTTGCCCATTTGCCGGTAAATAGATGGATCTGGAGACTATCCTGCTAAGTAAAATAAGCCAATCCCCAAATACCAAAGGTATGTGGATACTAACCCTCAATGGAGAAGGTGGGTAGAAGTTCAGTTGGTTAAACAAAGGGGAATGACTGGAAAGGGGGGTGGTGGTAAAAGGAAAGACAGTGGAATGAATCAGACACAAATTTACTATATACATAAATGAATATACCACAGTGAATCTCACTACCATGTATATCCACTAGAAAAAAAAATGTTTTTAAAGCCCTAGGGGTGAATGTCTGAAAAATCAATAGAGGGAAGGCAGCAGTGGGTGTGGGGAGGAAGGGAAATGAGAGGTACTGGAGACTGAATTAGAACAAGATATACATGCTTTTATAATTATGTTAAAATGGATTCTGTCATGCATAAATGAAAACTGAAAAAAAAAAAAAAAAAAAGGTACTCTGCGGTACTAAAAAAAAAAAAAAAAAA
>NW_025999942.1:5796092-5895519 GCF_001458135.2 Marmota marmota marmota | reverse complement strand
TAAAAAAAAAAAAAAAAAATGCCAAAAGGTACTGAAGTGATTCCAAGTCCAAGGATCCCTGTGAGTACCAAGTTTATCAGCCCAGCCCACAAGGAAGTCATAAGCCCTGATGCAGTTTTTCAGGTCCTTTCCTGTGTGAATCACCACCTTAAAAAGTCAGGGGCCAGTTTAAGGCTTCTGACAGGAAATGTGCCCCCCATGTGCAAATTCCCACGGTGGGGTAGCTGCAGGGCTGAGGCTGCAGCACCCGCAGGGCAAAAAGACAGCAAGTGACACAGTGGGTTTTGGGGTTTTGTTTCTTTGTCTCTCTCTCAGTACTGGAGACTGAACCCAGGGGCAATCAGTCACTGAGCTACATCCACAACCTATTAGTTTAGTTAGGGTCTCACTGAATTGTTAAGGCTGGTCTAGAGCTGGAGATCCTCCTGCCTCTGTCTCCCCTGTAGCTGGATTACAGGTGTGCACCACTGTGCTTGGCCTCGGTGCTTTTCTTAAATATAAACGAGAATAAAGCAGCAAGATAGAAAAAGACAATGGGGAAAAAAAAGAATTGGTTTGAACAAAAATAGAAAACAACTGCATTACAATAAACCTAACAAGAACAGCCTATCTTGCAGTTCACTGAGGAATTTGTGCAGAAGGCAATGAGAATTCAGAGTAAATCTATTCTCCTCCATATTTCTATGTCTTCCTCCCTAATCTCTTCCTCCTCATTTTCTCTTTAGTTCTCACAGTAACCTCCCATCCTCTAATTATGCATTTCAAGGAAAACCCTGCCCATCTATGTCTGTTGATTCAACATGCCTACAGTATGTCTTGGAGGAGGGTCGGGTGTCAGTGGCATATATAATCGTTTATAAAATAATAATATATGTTCTCCTATAAATAAGAGAGAGAGTGCTAAGAAGGAAGATTTGTGCAGTTAGTTTTATAAAAATTAAGATTCCCCTAAGGCTATTTTTAAATGTGCATAAAAGTACACCAGTACACCGTGGTTTCCATTTCTACATTCAGTGGGCCTCAAATAGTATGTGTTTAAAACCAAATGTTACTTAAGTAATTGAATATAGAAGCCACAATATATTTTTAAGGGTCTTTTGGGGGAGAGGTACTTTTTTTGTTGTTGTTTACTCTATCACTGTCCTGTAAGTAGTTTCTATTGTGAGCACACAATCATCATATAAAAAGTCGACAACAAGACTGGGGCTACTGCACAGTGATAGAACTCAGCCCAAGGGCCCAGGTCCAATCCTCTGGACAAAAAAAAAAAAAGCCAGCAAATTGTATTAATAAATTTTTCTTGATATTAGTTCCAACAACATATAGCTTTATTTTACTTATACCAACACAGATCTTATATGGAATGTGCTTCAACTTTTAAATGTCTATTAATATGATTTTACAAAAGCATTTTGCTAAGTGCTTCAGGAAGTTAGACATGTGACAGGGGCTGGGGTTGTGGCTCAGTGGCAGAACCCTTGCAAACCCATGTGAAGCACTGAGCTCGATCCTCAGCACCCCATACAAAAAAATAAGCAAATAAAATAAAGGCATGTTGTCCAGCTACAACTACAAAAAAAAATTTTTTAAAGAAAGATATGAGACAAATAATATTACTCTATTAGAAGAACAGAACACTTTTTTGGTTATAAAAAAGTGGCATCACATTACATGACCAATTGAAAAGCTCTAGAGAAACACCCAGCAATAATGAATGACATATTAAAAAAAGGAATTGGCAATAATTATCACTAACATCAATAGTTCACATGCACTGAGTACTAACTTCCAGACACACTGCCAGACGTTTCCAACAGTTCTCATTTACATAGTTCTCAGCAAAACACTACCAAGTTAAGTCCTTTTGGTAACTATATTTTATATAGGAGGTAGTGAAACTTGGGTAGGAATTATACCTTGTCCAAAGGTACAAGAAAGTTATCTAATCAATAATAAATGGACCAGGTGCATCTAGCATTTGAAGTTCTGATGCTTTATTGCATACTTTTCCCAAATACTCATCTGTGTCTAAAAGGGACAAAAAATTTTAATAAGCCATATAAAACCAGCACTTTTACTTATATTTCTTTAATTCTGTCCCTGAAACAGAAGAACTGCTAAACTAAATGACAAAATTGTAACCATGACTGGTCATTTACAACATTTTTCACTTGTTTCTTATTAAAGGTTTTCAAATAAATTGAAATTTTATCTTTAAGGTCTTAAAATTGATACACAGATATTTACTGGTCATCATTTCTCCTAGGTCAGATATAACTATAAGAAAAATAATTTGGCAAAGTATAATGCATCCGATATGTCTTTACTTTCTTCTTTAGTGTCCAAGTCACGGGTGGTTTCTAAGGTAAGTATTTAAAGAATGTAATAAAGTGTAGGGGGATCTCAGGCACCCTCTCACTCTGACCATATCTTTCCAGGCATTTCCAAGAGCATTTCATTCCACACACCAGGAAACTTGGTTTCCAAGGTGAACAGCCCCTTCCAAATACCTCCTAGGCTGCTGGCTCCCTATCTAGAAAGTCTGGTGACCTCTGAGGTAAAACCTTCATAGCTTCATCCCCTAAGACCTTTGCCTATGGAATTTCACCTGGGGGCACTGGTGAAGGGCAGAGCCAGGGCCAAGTGCAAGCTCCAGAGAAGGGATGCAGAAAGGAGGTCAGTGGCTGGGCCAGGGAGAACCTGATGCCCCCACAGGCTGCTCTGCACTATTTGAAATTCTGAACTTTGTCGTATATAGATATGAATTTCCTCCATAAAAGCCCCCATTAAGTTATTTCATAGTTATTTCAGGTCAAATCTCTAGTCCAAGCTGGGCACAGTGGTGCACACCTATATACCAGTGGCTAGGAAGGCTGAGGCAGGAAGATCCCAAGTTCAAAGCTCAGCAATTCATTGAGGTCCTAAGCAACTCAATGAGACCCTTTGTCTAAAATACGAAAAAGGGCTGGGGATGTGGCTTAGTATTTGGGCTCAATCCCCAGTACCAAAAAATAAATAAAAATTAAAATAAGTAAAAAATTCTGGTCCAGTTAAATACCAGTTTCTTTCATTAGAAAAGGGGTATGTTACACCTTCCATGAGAAGTTCGTTCTTAAATACCTAGATGAGGAAGAGGAAAAGATCTGAACAGTTCCACTGCACCAGGAGAAACCTAGCTGCCCTTTGCTCTCCTCCCACTCACCCTCCCGGCTTGGCCCCCTTCCAATTTCAAGAGAAAATAATCTTATGCCACAGACAGTATCCTAGCCACTCAGTGTCACTGCTTAGACACTTGCCACAGACCATAAAGAATGCATTTATATGTTAATGCAAGTCACAAAAGTAGCCTTTTGCCATATTCCTGTGTCTCTTTTGTTTAAGGTTGTAAGATTTCTCATCAAAATATTGAAATAGGTACTACAAGTACGACCTTCCAGATGAGGAAGGTAAAAATTTTGACTAATACCACAGATATGGAAGCAACGGTCAAACCAGAACTCAAATTACAATCTAATTTTAAACTGAGTTTTGAGCTGCTACACTATACCTAATATTGTTAAATTCCATTTTACACTTTAAAATATTTAAGCATAACTGTATGACAAAATATTTTTTAAAGAATCATGAACCAATATGTACAAGGCACTGTGCTGTACTCTGAAAATAAAAATATTAATAGTCCAAGACTAGATAGGTTCATGGACTCCAATCATCTGCCATTCCTTTCAGATAGAAATCTTTAGGTCCACTGGTTCCCATCCTTCAACTTTTTCAAAATTTTTGCCCCCTTTCTCCACAATGTTTTCCTTGAATAAGTCACTTCTAACACTATGAGTTTTAGACATGATTTAGACTTCATCGGGTAATTGATATTTTTTTGTGTGTGTGTATGGATGCCCTCACATCTTAGATTAATAATCAAAAAAGGAACTGGGTCTTCTGTTTTAAATTACCAGCTGTACAACAATACACCATATATTGAGTTTCACATAGGTTATACAAATCACATTGCAAGGGGGCGATCTCCAGCACAAGGAAGCGGATTAATCTTAATTCTACATGTATAAGAAAATATCATCATAGGTCCCCTTTGTTTTCTTGAGAGGAGGTATAGGCTCTTTCAATGTTAGGCTAAGCAAATAATTCAGTCCCTCTTTCTGTTCTTTATTTTGGGCAAATAATTAGAGATAATCCTCTTTTGGGATTACTATCAGAGGTGGGAAGCCATACTAAATGATGTCCAAAGCCTCCATTCAACATAGATTTTCTTAATTAAGAACCCTGGGCAGCGGTGTGCAGATCTCTGCTTAGACTAATCAAGTTCATAATTTCACACATTAAAATCCACAAAATGCTGTTCATATACTATAAAAATAACAGTTTGAAAACTGGAAGTAAAACCTGTGATATGTAATAGGAAATTCCAAATCTCCTAGGCATAAACTTTACTATGGGACTTTTCTTAATATTTCTATAGAATCTAAAGGGAAACTGGAAGTACACCAATACAATTACATCTTGTAGAAAGTTCTTCTAAGCACTTCAGATCTTCTGTGTAAACACTTCACAAGGGAAGCTGTATGATCTGGTCTCACTTGCTGCTCCAGGCCAACAGGCCAGCACTCCCTGAACCCATGTCGCCTCTGGCTCCTGTTCTGCACCTTTTGGTCTCTGCCAAGGCTACCTGCTTGGAAAACATTCTTGACTCTACCTACAAATTCCACTCACTTTAGAGCTCACTATCTCCAAGTGCCTGCCCGGTTACAGGTGAGTATTATTGACCTTACCTATCTTACATACAATTCTATCCTCCTGTCCCAGGACCTTGTTTTTATGTTTTCATTGAAACTTTTTATACTTTACTACCTAACCATACAGTCTCTTAAACATGGATCACCTCTTCCTGAGGATTTTTTTCCACAACCAGATCACTAATTCTGCATCTGACACTACTTCTCTTTCTGGCAATGTTCAGTATTCAGTAAATACTTGATGGCTGGTCAATAAAAATACAATTACCTTTATATAAAGTTATTTTCTTTGCTTTTTCCAAGAAGTATTTAAAATTTTAAACTGAAACATATGTAATCTTCAATTTTTTTTTATTCTTTAAAACTCCATTTCTTTTTATCTACCCTAAAAAGGTACCTTGGCAAACATCATTTTCTAATTTACCTAATAATGCCCATGGCTCTTATTAAAAATGCCAACTGAATATGCTAATTATTTCTTTGTTTTTCATTTCCTCTTCAACTAAAACTTGACATGCACTGTGTACAAATTAAAACTAGGGCTGCCTGTGCTTTAAAACACACACACACACAATTAAATAACTTATTTAAAATTAAAACTGTTAATTAGATAATTAACATAAAGCATTTAACAAAATATCTTAAAATTGTTATTTTAATGTTACGATGTAAACTTGATCTAAACGTTAGTGATCCACTTCCTTCACTTAACCATGCCTTTTTAGACAAATTTCCATATCAGTAAATTCAAAACACTATGCTTTTAACAATAGCTCCATGCTCCTTCTATCAATGTGCCATATTTCTTTCTCTCTCTATTGGGGCACCTTCAAAATTCTTAATTATAGCAACTATCTGGTGAGCATGACCAGTCAACTCTTTCCTCATATGCAAAATTACATTATTGGAATAAATCCCCATGAGTTAAAATTTCTCAGTCAAGGGAGTTTTTTGAAATGTTTAAATTCTCAGTGTTTAAGATCATTCCACACCAGGCACCGGTGGCACACGCCTATAATCCCAGTGGTTCTGAGAGCTGAAGCAGGAGGAGCCCAAGTTCAAAGCCAGCCTCCGCAACTTAGTGAGTCCCTAAGCAACTCAGCAAGAAACTGTCTCTAAATAAAATGCCCAAAAAAAGGCTGGGGATGTGGCTCAGTCCTTAAGTGCCCCTGGGTTCAATCCCCAGTATCAACAAAAAACAACAACAACAAAGATAATTCCACAGTGAAGCTCACACTGCTTCATCAGATATTCAAGCATGTTTACCACACCCTCATTCCCAACAGTTGGGGTGGCCAATCTTCCCCAAATTGATAGCAGAAAATGACAGAAAATGCACAATTTGATTTCAATTTGTACTCCTGGACTACCAGTCAAATTAAACATCAGTTTTTGCATTTATTGGTCATTGGCATGTGATCTTCTGTGAAGTTCCTGTTCAGATATAGTCCTATCTTTATGTTAAAGCAGGTGCCTTACTCTAGGAAGAAGGTGTCTTCATGAAAAATATTTTCATTGTAATATATTATAATCTCCTCTGGTTTATGGTTTGTCATTCAAATTGACAATTTTTATTATCAAGGTATGTTTGAGTTTTAAGTTGTCAAATATATCAACTTATTTCCAAGTTATGATTTCTGGATTTGGAGTCTATGTTTGAAATTTCTTCTCTGCTTCAGATTTGTAAAAATAGCCACTTAAATTTTCTTTTGTAACCTGTGTACTCTACTCTGATTCGGGGGTTCTTGGTTTTTGATTTGGGGATTTGGGGGTGCTGGGCATGGAGCCCAGTGTACCGCTCGTGCTCGGCAAGTGCCTGGCACTGAACTGAGCTACATTCTATGAGGCAAGTACTAAAGAGACACATTCAAAATCTTAAGGGATGGCTTCTGAAACTATGTCAAGTTTGGACAATCCACAACACGGAGGACACCAGAGTCCTAGATGAACAGAAGAGGCTTTGGTAAGCTTCCAGAGAACACTGTCAAAAGACCCATCCCATAAACCAGCTTAATAGTGTCACTATTTTAGCAATTAATTCTTATTCTAATCCATATACCTCTCTCTTCTGCTCTCCAGGTTTCTTCATCCTCTAGCTCACTTCACACCAGTATTCAAAGGTTACTTCCTCAAGGGAAGATAGCTTCACCAGGTCCCTATCACCTGCACCCCCCAAGATTGTTTCCTTTGACAGCAGGACTCAGTTGGAAGTACATATATAATAGATGCTCTCTGATTTACCATAGGGTCAAGCCTGACCCATTCATTATGTTCAAAATATCATATGTTGAGAGTGTGTTTAATATATATACCTAGCCTTCCAAATATCATCGCTGTGCAACACAGTATCCTGCAAAGCATGGGTTGCTCACCATCCTGGTTCTATGCTGACTGGGAGCTGCAGTTCACAGGGGCTGTCTAGCATCACAAAATCGTATGTTACTGCCTACAGCTAGTCCAGAAAAGATCAAAATGCAAAATATGGTTTCTCCTGAAAGTATATCCCTTTCACATGATTGCCAAGTTAAGAAAAATCACAAGTTAAACCACTTTTAGTCAGAGAATATCTGTATTTCTATATTAACTATTTGAACAGTGGCAGGTATGGCAATTATTTTTGATACTCATTGCAGGAGCTGTCACCTAAATAAATGCTCAATAAGGAAGGGAGAAAGGCTGGATCATGGTATAATTTTTGTTTAACTCACATTTGGTTTTCCTAAGAAAAACAAAGTCTGAATGAAACCAAACAAAAATCTACGGAAGTAATTAATCTTTTCCTCACAAATTTTTAAGAAAAGCTAAAGTGGATTATAATCATCCTAAAAAAAAAGAAAAGAAATCTATTCTGTAGTTTGACAGGGGAATGCATTTTTCAACCTTAAATGATGTGCTGCATTATTTCACCATCATATCATGTTTCACATGAATGTGTTAGTATCAGCATCTTTTCAGATACTCTCCAGTTTAAAATTGTACACGAAAAAAAATTCAACTTGATTTTCAAAACTGGTAATTGAGTAAAAACTCACATCTTTATAGGATTTTTCAATCTAGAGAACTTTCAATAATCAATAATCTAGAGAACTTTCAATAATCATTACTTTTTATTTAGAATTTTAACGTAGGACAGGGATTTGTAATCATGCAAGAAACTCAACTTGAATAACAATTCTAGTAAATGGAAGGACTTGATCCCAGGACACCTGGCCCTAGGCAGTGCACACCTGGGCCAACCAGCACTCAGCCAATCCCCAGCCCCTGTCTCCCTGAAAGCACCTGTTGAACAGGTTCAGCATTCAGCAAGTCTTACAAAGCATGTCAAAACACTGTCTTCACCAGTTTCCCTCCGACCACTTCTGTAATCTAAAAAACATACTCTTGTGCTTAACTACCCCATTTATTCCATGGCCTATTATTTTGCATTACTAGAAAATCTATTTTTCTCCCACTTACAGATAACTCCTTAATGAAATTTAGTTTTGCAAAGACTGTTTCCTCCCCGCCCCAACATCCCACAGTACTTAATGTAAGAGTTAAAGATTGATTGTTAATAAACTGGAACAAGGAGGTTATGTTCCCAAAAATGAAAAACAAGCTATTTTTAAAGGCCTTGCCTGACACTCACCCAGACTCCTCATCTGGGCGCCCACCCACAGGCTCCCAGGTCCATGGCAGGGCACACCAGCACCCGTGAACACCAAGGATGAGAACACTGCGTTCTCAGCACAGGCTGAAGGTCTTTAAACCTGAGGAGGTGGAAGACTTTTCCTACCCCAAGGACAGGGGAGTGTGGCCTTGATGGTTTTCTTTGCAAAAACAGGTTTTTCCAGCTAGCTTCTGCCCTATCAGCAGCACCAAGGTGGGACAGGAGACTGCAGGGAGAAGAGAAGAAAGTAGAGTCAGCAGGGAAAGGTCCTCTCACTCCCAGTGGTGAAATTCCCAGGACCCCTGCATTGTTTGGAAGGCCAGCACCATGAAATGTGAAAGAGTAAATCAGAGAAGAGGACATAGTGACAGAGCCTTCTCTCCCACATCAACAGGTTTCATTTTAACATATTTGTAACCCAAGCATAAACTTTGCCATTTTGTCTACTTTTATCTTTGTTTTTTTTTTGTATGTGTATGTATGTAGCATTTTATTTTTATTTTTTAATGATTTTTTATTTATTTTCATTATAATTCTTAATACACCATTATACAATAATTTATCATATCTCTGATTATATATAAGGTATGTTGACACCAAATTCACATCTTCATACATGTATTTTGTAAAATGAGAGTCTCCTTTCACCATCCATGCTACTTTTATTTTTGTGATACGAAGGATTTTCACTTTCAAAAAAATCTGAACTACTTCTTACAGAAAAAAACCTGTCTGAGAACCTGCTTTCCCCTTCTATGTCAAGTTTCCTCTTTGCTCCTATAAACACAGGTGATTCTATAGTCAACCCGGCCTGCTGTGGTCTCCCCCAGAGATGGATTTCCTTCCACAAGGTCACATGTTCAGATACTTGTAGGCCTGACAATTGCTTCCATCTTTACAGCCTCAATTTTGCCCAGACATCCACAGTCACACCAACTAAAACCTGCTGAGAATTCCAATTTATTGCACATGAGTCTGTATCCATTTTTCTGCTTATTTTGATCATATTCTAAGATGTACTTGTCAATATTTAACTCATTAATACTGCGGATCCTGACTTTAAAAGCATTCTACTTACTTTTTGCTATTTTGTGCATTTTCTAGGTAATAAATGTAACATGGGGTCTCTAAGTTCTGATTCATGAGAATGGACTTCCAGGGTAATAACTGTGACAATCCCTAACTCTACAAAACCAATTGCAATATTTTTTATTCAAAAATATGTAACGTCATTGTGGATGAGGGATGATAGTCATAAATGAATGGTCAACAAGTACAATTACTGCTGCTCTTTTCCTGAACATAAACATCGTATAATTATTTTACATGCCATAGTTAATGCCTAAGTTAGTGCAAAGTCAGGAATATTAAAATCCTGTTAGAGGGAGGATGGGTAAACTACGACAGGGTGCCTTGTACTAATGGAACATATATGTAAGAGGTGCACCTTGACTCTGGTAGCTACCCAAATCTACACGTGACAAAACTGCATAGAATTACACACAGAAGCATACAAATATGAGTACATGTAAAACTAGTGGGAAAAGGTGTGAATTACTCCAATGTCAACTTCTCTTGAATACTGTACTATAGTCATAGAAGATGCTAATATCGAGGGAAACTGATAGGGAATAGGTAAGAGATCTCCCTGTAGTTGGGAGGCAAGGTGGAGGGAATTCCTTTTAAACTTATCTTTCAAAACAATTTTTTGAAAAAGAAAGTCCATCCATTACAAACACTGTTTGCTAAACATGCATACATACATTTAGCCCCTCACATATCATTCCATCTACATTTATTAAGCATATACTCTTGCCTGACACTGCTCTGCATGCTGGGGCTACTGACACAAGGCAATGTAAGCTTTGATTCTGAGGCAGCCACAGTCCAGCTATCCACCACAAACATCACTACAGGAGGGAAGAAGAGGTGTGCTTGTACTCCACATGGGGAAGGCACATGTGAGCATTGGCAATGGGGCCCTGAACCACAGTCACACTCTGCATTAAAGAAAATACATTTGCCAATCACCATTCCATTCACAAAATAAATGATTATATGTGACTACCTTAAAATAATCATATTAACCTGAGGTCCACTAAGGTTCACATCATTAAAATCTCAACCCTGGGGAAAACTTTTTGCTGAAGTTATTTCTAACATAAAAGAAATGTTCAGTAAATTAAGGAGACTGCTTTCACAGGAAAGGGGGTTGTGCTTGACTTCAAAAGCTCAATGTTTCTTTTAAATTGCTTTTTGTGATACATCTTTGGAAATGTTTAAATGTTCAAACTAGATTTACAGTTCAGCTTAGAGCATGTATAACTGAGGGGCGAGAACTTTCTGGGGAAAAAAATGATTTTTGTTATTAAACTTGAAGCATCTATCACTAGTGAAAAAACATTAACCGGAAACAGGTGTTACTACTATTTCTTTAAAACATAGCTATGGATTGACTTTGCACGGTATGTGCTTTCCTTCGAAGGTTTTATAAGCAAACAATTTCATTTTATATTAATATGTAATCTTCTATTTAAGAGATCCTATCTCTATGTTTTGATGAGTTTCCAATTAATAAGATTATGATACTTTGATTTTTAACTTACTGGTCTTCTGTAAACCAGCTTTAGACAGAACTCTGGGTTCCCTTATACTGCTAACACTGTATCTGAAAAGTGCTACTCAAAAACATAATTCTGCAATTTTTTTAAAAAATGGCATTATTGTACTCTGACCTCAATAAAGACTTATAAAACTGATTAGTTTTGGAAAATGGGGGGAATAAAGTATTAATATTAGGCTTCAAAAGTTTAGTACAATTAAGATAAAAATGGAAATTCTGCATACACCTTAAGCCTCAGCTCAGATGATCAATGGCCTTAAAATGACAGAGGCAAGATAGCAACCTCCACTGAGCTGTCCTAGGGCACACAGGACCATCTAGTAAATGCCTCCCTGTTTGCATACATGAGTGACCATCCAAATATTCGTTATAAAAAGTGCCTTCCAATAACATATGGCTTGTCCAAACACCAAACTGCTGACTGACTTGAGTGCAGTGTGAACAGATATTCTAACTGAAGCATTCAACTATGGAATAACATATAAATGGTAAAGAGATATAGGCCTTTGATTCAATATCAATAGTCATCCAAACATCATGTCTCTCAAAGCTTTATTCATCAGGTCAACAGTTATCTACCACCAACTTACTAATAAACAGGACAAATAAAATAGCCACAGACCGTGAGAATAATTCCACATTACTTCCTTTTTTTGTTTTGTTTTGTTTTGTTTTTTTAAGTCTACCACATACCAGGAACAGTGGCAAGTGCTAGGGATGTAACAGTCATCCAAAGCAGACAGGATTGTGTCATCCTGAGGAGCACCTGTGAGGAAGCAAGACAGCATGGTCCATGCTGCTTATGTAGGGAACAGAGGACTATGCAACAGACAGACCCATCCATCCGCCCTGCAAAGACTGAGGCTCCAGCGGATGCAGGCAACACCTGCAATCCTGGTCCAGGCCATAGGGATTTCAGAGGCCCTTAGGAGACTCATGCCAAGAAACTTTGACTTCAAAACTATAAACTCAGTGCCAATATCAGTATACCCACAAATGTTCCCCTTTCCATTTTCCTAAGATTACTAAAAGGCTCCTGTGATACTTCATTAAATACACTAAATACATTACACAGCATAGCTATTGGAACAGACAGGCATTTTCTCTACAACTTATTGAAGGAGTGTCCCTCTCCTTCAACACATGCCCTACCTAAAACATTAAGTCATACAAACCAGCTTTTCAATTGCAGAGGTCACCAAAATGTTCATAGCAATTGTCCCAATAATCTGTGCCACAGCAAAGCTGGCTAGGAGGAAAAGCAGCTCTTCTGATTTTGATCCAGCCTCCTTCACTTCAGTCTAACACTGTCCTCGACCCCTCATCCACCCAGACCTTTCCCATTCTATTAGTCGCCAAGTCCCACGAATTCTATCCAGAATGACTCTAGTGATTTCTTCTTTCCCATTTGTGCTGCAATAACAATTGTCCAGAATGGCATTAAATAAAACCCATGACATAACCCCAAACTACATCTCTGAAATTATTTCCTCCCACATTTATGCCTTACCCAACAATCACACCTGTGCACACTGCTTTTTCCTCAGCACCTGTGCTACTCCTACCTTAAATACAAGTGGCAGAAAGAAATCCACAACCTAGCTCTCAACCAACTTCCTCAGAGAAATTTCCTTCTAATTACCTCTGCCTTCTCTGAACCCCCACAATGCTTTGCACCATTCATATGGTCTCATAAGAGTTACGCATGAGTATATTTTTTATGGAAGTGTCAATGGAAAGGAAGACTCACCTGGCCCACCCAGTTCAAAGATGTCCCTTATTTTACATTCTGTGATAACTGTGCCTAAAGTGAGACACTGTACACAGGATGTGGTTAATAAGTATTAATCCAAAGGCAATGACTTTGAATACTCATGTTGATAGGGATTTGTTCTCAAATGCAAGCACTACGTAAAATAGGGACTTGAATAGTTTAATTTATTGTGGCAACCATTCTTTTCAGAAACTCATTATCAAGATCACCAACACCCCAAAGCTCAACTTAATGAAAGAGGAATCCAAAATTAAAGATAATGGTGATCCAGTTCCCCAGATCACTGATTTTTACCACACACACTCAAAAGAGGGTTAGAAAAACCTCAGAACAGGAAAGTTTTTCAAGAACTCTCTTTAGTAGGTATGCATTGATCCACAACTTGCTATTGTGTATATATGGGCAAATTGTTATATAAACTCCCTGTGCCTTAATTTTATCATTTGCAAACTGACAATTATGATTTCACCTCTTTCACAGAAAACATGTATAAGGCTGAGTACTTGCTATACGTTTGTGATCAATAAAATCTTCTACAATGCTTATGTTTAATCAAAACCTAAGGTTAACCAAGAATAAGGTTATCTACTGGTTAATTCACACTCCCTTGCTGGGGTTCGAACTTGGGGACTCATGTTTGCTAGGCAATTGTTCAGCCCCCTAACTATACCTCCAACCCTACTAATTCTTAATAGAAAAAGTCTCAAGTGCAATTAACATGCAGACTTGATCCTGAACATGTATCTGACCTGTTAGCCATTTCTCCCTGCCAGGCAGTACTCCATGTTTTTATTGTCATAATGATATCAAAAGGTCGAAATGCCCCAAAGACTGCAAAAAAAGAATCAAACCCAGAACAGTAGCTGCTTTGACTCAGCTATGTTGAACATTGCTGGAGTTAGGGCCATAGAATCCTAGTTACATTCTGAATTGACTGAAAGACTTAATGGATTGCTGAGTCTTAACATCAATTAAGTAAGACCTGATAAGTATGTCCAAAAGGGTAATAAAATAATTCAGAAGGTCCTCATAAATATGTAACATTAAATATTTGCAATGTGTCATTCAATCAAACAGATAAGATCTATGTTTCAGAGAACAGGAACTCATAAAGCATTTGAATGAATATGAGGAAAGCATTAACTGAGGCAAAATTAAAACTGAGACGGCACAATGAATCTTGATGGGCAGGAAGCCATTCCAGTGCCTAGACATCACAAGAGACAGCACAGTAGGAAGAAACCTAGAAAATAAGAATCAGAGATTGAAGGAAGAAGATTCATCAGGACCTTTCACAAGATTACCCAAATTTAAAAAAAAAAATGATGAAATGTAAAAAATGATTCCACACATGATAAGTAAGGTCTGACTAATTGACTGAAAAACCTCTTCACAAGGTTAAACTGAGGTTCCCTTCATGAAATATTATTTTTTCATTAAGTCTGTAAACTTGAAAGATTGGATAAAATAAGGGTCTAGCGCTACTCAAGCTTTTCTAATTATCCCACTAATGGCCAGAAGGAAAATAAAATTAAGACCCTCATCCTCTGACAGATTAAATTGTTTCAAACATAAAAAATTCATGCACTCAAATGCTTCAAAGGAACAGAATATGTGTAGTGATGACTAAATATGGGGACGCGGAAGGAGGACAAGGATAAGATAATTCACAATAGCTCAATCTCAGGTCATTCTGTCTGGGATATCAGAAGTAATGAAACCGAGACAGCTGCAAAACTCATTCCAATTCCCTGCATTTAACACACCTCAGTGGAAAATGGATCTCACTGGGGAGCATGTGCATGGTGTGAGTGTGTGCAGGTGTGTGTATGAGCACTCTCTGGGCCATCAGTATGGTTTCACTAAGAGTAAACTAGAATCATACATCCTTGACTATGGCAACCAGTTAAAACTACTAAGTTCCCATCTCTAAAGAGTGCTGATTAATTAGTGCAAAGGGATAAAATAGCATATGACTGAGTTTAAATTCTTCCCTTAGAAAGAATTCCTTAAAGAAAGTTTCTCTCTAATCAATATTTGTGTTTTCAATAAAAACGTAAATTGCAAAAATTGAACAATGGATCTAGTTTTAATAAACTTGCAGGTCTTCACAGCAATTGCTGTGTGGGTTGAAAGAAGAGTAGGAGAGGATTAAACCATTAAACACTCCTAAAGCAGTCTATTTTTACCTTCAACCCTGTAGAGAATTCTGTATCTTTTCTTATTGCAACCTACCAACAACATATGATACTCTAACAAACCATTTTTATTTCTCTGCCTGTTTGGGAAAACTGGAAAAAAAAAACACCAAAAAGAATGATGTGTTCAATCAATAACTTCTCCTGTCAGGGTATTAATAAAAACGTTCTTACACCTTGCCCTTACATGATTGACTCAAAGTGTCCAAGAAAACAAACCACCTCGCAAACATATCAGAGAGAAAAGGCTTTCAATCGCACCCTGCAGGGGAATGAATGGGAAACTAACCAGAAATAAGACCCCTTATTCCATACTCTGACCACAACCATCCCCACCCTCTTCCTTTACTAGTATTGCCATCTGAGATGTCTCCTTCTGCATCCACCAAATGGGATAATTAAAATTCCTGTCTTGCAACGCCTCAGCAGCAAAGAGCACACCCAGCACCCAGATCTTGGTTTCTAACACCATTCTCCAATGGGAAGAACCAGGGCTCCTTGCAGAAATAACTGATTCTAGGATTGGGGCAAGAGATATGCAAATGATTATGAAGCATCTTGCAGTACAGGAACGTAGAGAAGTACTTTTTTAAAAAAAATATTATTTTTTTTATATATGAAAGCAGAATGCATTACAATTCTTATTACATATAGAGCACAATTTTTCATATCTCTGGTTGTATACAAAGTATATTCACACCAATTCGTGTCTTCATACATGTATAACAATGTCCATCGCATTCCACCATCATTTCTAACCCCTTGCCCTCTCCCTACCCCTCCCACCTCTCTGCCCTATCTAATGGCAATAAGTCAGGATACAAAATTATTAGATTAAAATCCACAGAAGAAAATAAACATTCATGGGTCCATACTGATATACAAAAACAAACAAACAAAAAGATTTGATAAATTAAATAGATAAGGAAAAGAGGCAAATCTTATTAGCAGGATCCCCAATAATTTATGTACGCACTTCACACTCATGGAGATGGAACCTCAATCCCCACTTCTTAAATGTGAATTCTACACAGTAACCTCCCCCCCCAGGACTACCATAAGGAAAGGATATAAGAGAATATCTCTACACGGGAAAAGACTGAAACCCTTTTTCAGGTGGGTAAGAGTAGTAAGTCCATTGGACAGTATCTACTCTAGATTTGATGTAGTGAGCACAGCACTTCACCCTGTGGTCCTCCTCTCTAAAACCCATAATCCAGACTAATCATGAGAAGAGCATGAAAACCTCCATTGAGAGAGATTCTATGAAAACACCTGTAAGTGTCCCTCAACACCGTCAAGAAGGAAGTCTGACACTGTCACAGCCCAGAGGAGTCAGAGGCTGGACCGAAAGATGTGATATGGAGATGGGCAGGGTGACGCACACCTGGAATCCCAGCAGCCCTGGAAGCTGAGGCAGGAGGATTGCAAGTTTGAGGACAGCCTGGGCAATTAGGGAGACACTGTGTCAAAATAAATAAATAGGGCTGGGGTTAAAAATAGAGCAGTAGAGCACTCACCTAGGCCGTTCGAAGCCCTGGGTCCAATCCTCAGCACCACATAAAAATAAAATAAATGTATCGTGCCCAACTACAACTAGAAAATAAATATTTTAAAAATAAATAAATAATAATAGGGATATAGCTTGGTGGCAGAGAGCACCCCTGCACTCAATCCCCAATACTAGGGGAAAAAAAGTAGATGTTATGTGATGTGCTAGATTTTGAAATAGAAAGGGGATTTTAGGTAAAAAAACTAAAGAGATCCTAGTAAAGTATGAATTATAATTGAGAAATAAGACCTCAATGAGTTCACTAACTATAACACAAACACCATCCCAAGGTAAGATGTTAGTAGTGGAGGGACTTGGTAGAGAGCATGTGGAAGCTCTCTGTACTTCTATCTTTGCAATTTTCTGTAAATCTACAACTTAAAAAAAAAAAAAAAAAAACAGAGCTTATTTTTTAGAACTGCCTGCCTTACCTTCCATGTAAGGTTAAATTTTCACAGGCTACACCACCTGTACTATATTAATAAACAAGTGAATATATTTTTCCATTGTTTAGGAAGAGAAAAAACATACTCCATTTTAGTTTGGGGAGCTATCAGGAATTTGTTTTTCCATTTTAAAAATAAAAGCCACTGGACAGAGCTCTTAGGATCACAGGAGAAAAAGGCATTTCTTAGGAGATTACAAATCAGAAATGAATCACATAAGGTTGTCCCTTTCTCAGATGCGGTTGAGACAGTTTACTTAGATATATGGTAACCACTCTAACAGGAATGCTTAGTAATTACTAACAAATGGTCTCTATTCAGAAAATATGTGATTTTTTTTTAAACACAGATATTTTTATCTGATAATCTTACTGATTTCTGTAAAGACAAATATTTTGTGATTTCCTTATTTCATTATTATATGTATCAACTTTACCTTTTATCTCTTTACTATCATTGATTTGATAATTATTAATTTTAACATTCATTGCTTTCATTGCAAAGAACTGAAAAACAAAGGGAAATTATCAAGAAATTAACATATGTTGATTTTCACTTTATTTTTTTATTTATTCATTGGTACTGGGGATTGATCCTAGGAACACTTAACCACTGGGCCACATTTTTTTGTTTGTTTTGAGACAGGTTCTACATAAGTTGCTTAGGGCCTCACTAAGTTGCTAAGACTGGCCTCGGTCTTGTGATCCTCCTGCCTCAGCCTCCCAAGTGGCTGGGATTATAGGCATGGACCACCCTGCCTTACTATATATTTATTTTTAAATCACAACAATATGAAGCCTAATTGAATATAATGTAATTGGACACATATCTAAATTCCCACCTTCTTTTCTGAAACAACCCTGCTCCATTCCAGAGAAATTCTGCTAAGTCCACATGCCTGGGTAATTGTGTCCCTTTAGCCTACACATCAGCAGTGACCACAGGAGATAGCCGAGCCCATCTGACTATTCTTCCCTGATCACCTTGACTGGCTCAGGAAGTGGGAGACCAGACCAACTGTGAAGTGATCAGAAGAGTGCTTGCTCTATCTCTGAAAATATGGGACATCTTTATGAAAGAATTTGAGGCAGTCAGCAGTTACCCTGCTGCTACATTTTGACAGCCTGAGGGGGGAAAAAAAAAACAGGTAGGGCAGAAAAGGAATAGAGAAAAGGAGTACTATGGATACTACTTAAGTTGCTACATGCAATGGGATGGTACTTAACCAGCTTCCCCTCATTGACCTTCCAGTTCTACCAAACAATAAACTGTAAACCCTTTTGGGGATAAGGGAGTTTGAATTGGCCATCAATTAGGATAAGCATTATCTGCAAGGCTGTGGAGATTCCTTAGAAAACTTGGAATGGAACCACCAATACGACCCAACTATCCCACTCCTCAGTCTATACCTAAAGCACTTAAAATCATCATACTACAGTGATACAGTCACATCAATGTGCATAGCAGCTGGATTCACAATAACTAAACTGTGGAAACAACACAGATGCCCTTCAATAGATGAATGAGTAAAGAAACCGTGGTATATGTACACAATGGAATATTACTCAGCATAAATGGATGGAGTTGGAGAATATCATGCTAGTAAGCCAATCCCAAAAAGCCAAAGGCCGAATGTTCTCTCTGATAAGTGGATGCTGATCCATAATGGAGGCGGAGGCACTTTGGGCAAAGGGCAGGGAAGTGAGGGTGGCGGCATGGGGGCAGGAAAGATGGTACATGTATGACTGCACATATGGTACAACTCATGTGTACAACCAAAGAAATGAAAAGTTGTGTTCCATTTGTGTACAATGAATAGAAATGCATTCTGCTGTCATGTATAACTAATTAGAACAATTTTTTTTTAAATGGACTAACTGTAAGGACCAGCAAACTTTTTTTCACAAAGGACAGTGGCATAGGCATAACTGAGGTTCCTCGCTGTCAGCGCAAAATGTGAGGTAGTGAAGGGCTGGTGTGGAAGTTGTGCTCCTGATCATACAGAACCACGTGTATTCCAGCCCACAACTCCCTCAGCCCTAGGGTAGTACACCATCCTAATGGTGTCATATGGCAGCTGGACCTCCAGTCATCACATTCACATTCCACACAACAGAACTGAATAAACAATGAGACAGGGGCCAAGAGGAATGCACCAGGTAACTTGAAAAGTGGATTCTTAGAACCTAGATGCCCATTAACAGATAATGAATTAAAAAAACTGTGATATATATACACAATGAATATTACTCAGCATTAAAAGAGAATAAAATTATGGCATTTACAGGTAAATGGATGGAGTTGGACACTATTATGCTAAGCAAAGTAAGACAATCCAGAAAACAAAAGACCAAGTGTTTTCTCTAATTAGTGGGTGCTGATCTATAATGGGAGCGGGGTTGAGGGGGAGAATGGAGGAACTTTGGTTTGAGCAAAGGGGAGGGTGGGATAGGGTTGTGGGGGATAGGAAAGATGATGGAATGAGAAGGATATCATTACCCTAGGTACATGTATGAATGTACAAATGGTGCGTCTCTACATCGTGTACAAAAAGAGAACTTGAATGTTGTGATCCACTCCATTTGTGTACGATGAATTAAAATGCATTCTGCTCTCAAGTACAACTAAGTAGAACAGATAAAAAAAGAAGAAACAAGTGGGTTCTTAGAAGTAGCTACACTCCAGAGCCATTTATACCTCACTGACTAGAACTTATCTGGCCACACCTAGAAACCCAAAATGTCATCTTTACTTGGAGCATCCATACACATAAACAGAAATCCTGTTATCAAGAAAAGGAAGGAAGGAAAGAACAAGATACTGAGGTACAATCACCCTGACACAGCTGAGTTTCTAGTAAAACTAGTACAAATCATATGCTACATAATGTTATTTAATTATTTTTTTTTAACTTGAGAACTGTAAGTCATTGAATCATTCTAGTAGTTATGTCGGGGTGAATCCCACACAACCAATGACACATACTTAGAGGCCAGCAATATTAACCACAGACCAGCTTGGAGCTTCCAGGAAGCTGCACAGGGGCCCAGCCAGAAACTGCAGACTTTATTAACATGTACAATGAATTTAAAAAAAAAAAAATGTGATTTTAAAAAAAGACTATGCTCAGAGCAATAGCAAAATCTTCACAGAAACATAAAAATGATGAGGAAAAAAATAGCAATAAGTAAAAGAATGGGAAGACAATGACATGTTCTTTCAGAAAGTAAAACAAAAGACAGAAAATAGGAGCAAAATAATAAAGAAAATAGAAATCACAGCCCAGGAGAGCCAACACCTGAAATATGGAAGTCAGAAGAGAAAAAATGTAGACTGGGAGAGCATCAGCCGGAACAGCGCCCCCCCCCCACCCCCCCGCTCCCCATCCCAGACTCCCATCCTCAGAATTCAGATCAGATGACAAAGTTTCACAATAGGTCTGTTGGGAGGAGACAGCACCCCAATCCTCAGCATGTTCCCCTACAACTGTTTACCGTCTTACTGCAACACTTAAGTCAGTGTGGATAACAAGAGATTTCCATATTTCAAAAAAATCCCCTAAAATTAAAGATTTAAGTGTACCAAATGATTGAGACCACTGAGTATCTGGCAAAACTTGAAGAAAACAGACCCCAAAAAGGCACATCATTGAGAAATTCAGAACACTTGTAACAAAGATGCTTCTATAAGATTTTAGAAAGAGAAAGTGGGGGCAGGGTTAAGAAAAGCATCAGCAATCATAACAGCATCCCAGTGGAAACTGGAAAGAAGGAATGCTTCAAAATCCCAAAGGAAAATGTCTTCCAACCCTGATTTAAAGACCCAGCTCCACTACAACCAGGAGTAAAGAAACTTTACACATGGTAAATTACAACCTTGGACCTCTCATAAAAACTCTCCCCTCAGGAAGGATGGCATGGTTAGTAAATCAGGGAGCAATCAGAGAAGGAATAAACCACAAGATGAGGCAGAGGACAGGAGAAAGAGGAAAGGATGCGCAGGAGGCCCTAAGATGAGAGCCGGACACAAGGCAGAGCAGACCAGGCGACCCAAGGAGAAGGACGCAATGGAATACCTCCTCCATCTCAAGGTGCCCAGAGGAGAGTCAGCAACACTGGGTTGGAAACTGTGATCAGACGTTGAAAACGAAAACCAGGGGAAAGCTTCATGGCATGGATCTGGGCAAGGATTTTTTTCTGGATATAATTCCCAAAGCACAAGCAACCAAAGCAAAGACAGACAAATGAGATGACATCAAACTCAAGAGTCTCTGCACAACTAACACTGAACAGGGTGAAGGGACAACCTGCACAATGGGACAAAATATTTATCATATTTGGATAGGTTGTACCCAAAATATAGTCGTGGGGGCTAAGGACATTTGATGTATCACCAGGGACTGATGTACCATGGGTGGATGATATGAAATAGCACAGAGGAAAGACAATTAACAGCATTCAGATGCAATAAGAACAGTGTCATGTGCAAATTCTAAGAAAAAGAGTTTTATGGTGTAGAATCAGTTATGGACATGAGCAACACACTTAGAAACACCAGATCTGCAAGAACTCATGCACATTCAGGGACATACTGCAGGCACACAAGAAAGTGGGACTGAGTGGTGGCAAGAAGCAGGAATGACAACCGGGAAGAAGACCAGGAGTGGGGAATGAAGAACGTGAAAGGAATGAAACAAAAGAGGTACCTCCTGGTACTAAAAAGGCTGCTCAGGCTCCTGGGGAGAAGGAAGAGGAAAGACTCATCCATCCACACCAGAGCAACAAAACCCACCCACTACCAGACCCCACCCCACCCCCTCAAGAGTGAGACAGACAGACTGGGGACCAAGAAAAAGAAATGGTACCAAGCAAAAATAAAGGGGGTTTAAAAATTCGAAGATCAGAACTCCAAATCTGGCTCTAAAAACTTGCCAGTTTTGTAACAAATTATTTTACCTTTCTGTGCCTCAGTTTCCATATATGAAAATATGTATATAAACATACATATAAAAAGACACCAGGAACTTCTTACAATAATTGTGATGATTAAGCTATAAAACATTTTACAAATACTAGATTTTTTTTTTAAGCCCCGAAACCAGAAAACAGCCTAAATTTAAAATGCCCCTCATTAGGCACACAAATGTACACAATGCGCGTCTCTCTAGGATAATTAGGTCACAGATGGGAATTCTCATGGTTTTCCCACCTGCTACCCAGTAGATAATTCTGAAAATTACATTTTTTAATCAACTGTGGTAATTTAATTTTTTTTTTTTTGTAAGTTTCAACTAGTCTCATTCTTGGCAAGACCATACTGAAAACAAATTTGGGAGCCCTTAAACAGAAAGGAAATCACAATGAGTCCTTTGTCAAAGCTGAGCAACAAGTTAACAGCCAGGGAAGCAACGGAGCCCGACTTCACACTCCCCTCACCCAGATCATACCACACAGGATCCAGAGGGACAATTCTTCCCCTGTTGCAAGTTTCCATTTCAGTTTCCTAATTTTAAAGTCAACACACCAGGGCAGCCACACTTGGCAGAACACAACCATGACCAAAGAGTCAAGGAAAATCAGAGGTTGCCCCTATCCAGTGTCTGTACTTCTCTCCCATTATCACAGAGGAGACCAAAAGTCCAAGGATAACGGGTTCCCTTTACCACTGCACACAATCTGCTCACCTCCGCCACAGAAACTTCCACCATACCCCACAAACTGGCTGCTAGGCCTTTTCTCACTGCCTCTGGCAATCAACAGCCCTGCTTTCCCTCTAAAATCTTAGGAGTCTTCTCTGGCTGCCTCAAGTTCTTGGTCCACCATAGCCATAGCAGAATTTGTCAAGAGTGTACATGCACATGAAAATATCCCAAACCAGGAGAGAGCCACTGTGTCAATCGGCAAACACTAGCATCTAGATTTTATTTTAAAGTTGGCCGATAAAAAGTAAGGAGCATCTTCAGACACTGAGTATAATACACTAAAATACCTAAGATAATTAAGGATAAATTATCAGTGTATACTTACTGTATAAACTTACTCTATTGAATTTGATCCTTACAGGGTAAAAACTTCACTTTGCAATCATGGTGAAAAACGGACTATATTCTAAACACGTTATTGATAGTTAATACAACTTCCTTACAATACATCAATATATCTGTTTTCCAGGATACGACAGAAATGATGGGCAGACATGCCACCCGTTTTCTTTGTCTTTCCTACTATGACCTTTAGCACTGATAATAATGACCACCACCACAAGGGTTACATATAACATGACAGGTACTGTCTCACATCTTTTCCATGGATTTAGTAATTTAATGCTCTTACAACCCTAGGAGATAGTGCTGACATCTTTATTTTGTAGAGGAGAAAAGTAAAGAATAGAGAACTTAAAATACCACCCTGGTCACCAGAAAAGCTAGCTTGGAGCAGGATGCGAACCTCGAGAGGCAGAATTGGAGCTGTTAACCACCCTCCAGTGCCCTCCACTGGCTTTCAAATCAGCCACCTCTGTAAAAGGTGAAGGCTGCAAGTCTAAAATGCCAGACTTGACCAAAACAGATGTTTAATGACTAGAAAATGAATGCCTACAAGCTTGAATTAGCCCACAGTCTCTTTGGACTAGAAAATGTTTTTAAAGTATTGCTCAAAATGATATCAGTACATAAATAAGAGGGGATAAGGTGGAGGAAAAGCAGAAAAATTTCTGATATATCTGCATTTGAGTCACAGTAAAAACCTAGAGACACATATTTATTTAAAAAAAAAACTTTGTGGAACTAGTGGGTGCAAATTATGATGATGCACATTCAAAGTCTCGTTTATTTGTCATAATCATTTGCATCCTTTTTTTTTTTTCTAAAACAAAATCCCAGCCCCAGTAAACTTTCCCATGTATTTCATAAAATAAAATATGCTTAGGGTATTTTACATTTGAAAACCCTCCACAATATCCTCAACAGGTATTTCACACTATTCACAGGATCAACATTCTTAGAACAAAGAAGAAAACAAAACATAAGTCTACTCAACCCCCAGGGCTGACCACCAACAGGCTAGTCACAGAGAAATCAAAAAGCTCCCAACTTCAGAGTGATCATTTACACTTTGAGACACTATGGCCAAAAAACAATTCACACATGACACAGAATATCAAGAAGCCACTGCAGGCACTGGAGTCAGAAGCTCTGTGTTTTCATCAGCCTCCAAAGTCCCACAGAGTCAGCTCACCTAGGACCTCATCCATTCCCTGGTTACAGTAGGCCACCTGGAACTGAAGGAGAAGCTGGCTAGGAAGGATAAGTTTATTTCATAATGATAGAAAAAAAAAGGGAACTTTAGGACCATCAAGTTCCTATGCCTCATTTTAAAAATAAGAAAACGACTCAAAACTCTCACAGGAGCACATGACTTCAAAGATCAGAACTCAGTTATCTGAGAGCCGCTTCCTCTGTTGATGCAATCTTTTGATGTTTTTAATACATGCAGTAGGGCACCTGTACGTTTGGTAGTTACATTAAAATCAGTGGCCTTCTTTCCCTGGACAGTGTACTTCCCATTTTGGATAGAACTGTTTCTATTTTAGACTAAAAACAAAGTCTGACCATAACTTCAAAATGATCCATGAACCTAAATGTCCTCAGTGCTCATCTATCCTCATTACAAATGAGCAAAGATTTCACAATGAAGAAAGTAACACGTTTCATTATGTTATACTTTGCATTGACACAGGACATTTATTCCAAAACATCACAGCACAGCATCACACATCACATTTCTATGAATAAAATGGGAAATACTTGTGATAATCAATATCTTAAGGGCAAGAAAATTAAAACAGAGAAGTTAAATATTGTATTTGAGGCTACCTAGCAGGTATATATACAAAACTGAATAAAACTTCTCATGTTCTAGGATACCAAGACATTGACAGCATTACTAAATATATATTATTTTTTTTAAGTATCAGGAAAATCATATTAAGAAAAAAACTACCAAAAGAAAGCAAACTTCAAATTTGGTTATTTGGTGTGGCTCTAGGGATGGAACCAAGGACCTAATGCATGCTAGGCAAGTGCTCTACCACTAAGATAACATCCTTAGCTGTTTGTATTTTGAAACATGGTCTCACTAAGTTGCCCAGGTTGGCCTCAAACTTGAGATCCTCCTGCCTTAGCCTCTCTAGCTGGGATTACAGGCAGCAAATACCCTGCCTGCTAATTTTGAGTGTGTCTGTTTTGTTGGTGTTCTCCTTTCTTTTGGACCGGGTGGAGGTGGGGGTATGCAGGCATCTGTTTGTTTGTTTGCAGTACTGGGGTTTGAACCCAAGGGCACTTTAACACTGCACTATATCATCAGCCCTTATTATTTTTCATTTTCAGACAGTCTCTTTCTAAATTGCCCAGTCTGGCCTTGAACTTGCAATCCATCTGCCTCAGCCTCCCGAGCTGCTGCAATTACAGGCATGCATCATCATGCCTGGCTAAACTTCAAGTTTTAATAAGTCAAAGTCTAACCTTTATAGTCTCACCAGAATGTCTGATAGTTTTAATATGAAATACGTTGAACACTTAGATTTTGATTTCTCAAATCCACTTACTTCATTCACTTATGTGCCCCCCAACCTCCCTCCCCAAAAAAGAAAATCCTATCTACAAAGCAATTTATTAGAAGAAAAAAATGATGGGCTGCCTTAAAAATAAATATAAGACATTTAAGTACTTTGTCATCAGAGTATCTGAGGAAAATTCTAAATTTTTATTTTCTTGGTTCTTTACAAGATGTCACAGAAAAAAAAGCTTGCCCCTGCAGGTCTGGTCTCTGCATCAATGTGCACATATGATGTGCATCCCCATCCATAGAGAGTATGGAAAACTGTAAGCACAATCAACACCCTTTAACCTACTTTCCACAGTGTTTTTCCAGTGCCCTTCTGCCTTTGGGCTGGTCTCAGCTTCTGTGCAGCCAGAATTCACAGTGGCTTAGGCCAGAAAAAGTGAAGATGTGTCAAGGAGATTTTTTTTCATGCACACAGGAGGGGACAAATAAGCAACAGTGACAGTGGAGAAGGGGGAATACAGCACCAATTTATCTTGAACTCCCTGAGTTGCTCCAGGTACCACGTGACCAGTAAGAAACAGCTATAAAGCATCGAAACTGAGGCCAAAATAAATAAGTGCAGGAGGTAAGGCCTGGGAAAGAGTTAGCGTAAGCATGCACCCCAACATGGAAAGCCAGCCAGCAGTAGCATGCACAGGAGGGCAACAAAGGCCCAGCAAACAGGGAAAAGAGGTACTGAGCAGGAGCAGTGCCAAGGCTATCCTCAACCTCATGCAGAGAAGCACGGGCAGGGTCTGAGCTCTCCTTGCAGCAGCCTTCAGGCATCTACCCCAGAAGGAAAGGATGGTCAGAGTCCAAGGACAGTTCCAAAGAAAGCAGTTCCAAGGACAGACACTTTTAATAGGACTTAGGAGTAGGGAAAGCTTCAGGAAGCGGGTGGGGGAGGGAAGATAGAAAAGCAGCCATGCTATGATTTAAAGGACCTTGTCGGGCATCAATACCAGCCCATCAGTCATGCAACATACATGGAACCCAGATTCCACCGGCTGTCCTTCTTTACAGAGCATCTGCTAGGGGATTTGCTCCTGTGTGGTTTGTCGGTAGTTTTCTGAAGCCTGGTTTTTGTTGCCCCCTTGCCATTCTACCTACAGCAAAGATTAATAATGCTGCGTATGGCATCATGACTAAGAAATTCAACGCTCCTGGCGCTAGGTGTAACATTAGGCAGCACATCCCCCCCTTGAAGTGTGTAAGAGTCCAATTTAACAGAAAGTGCTCCCTGCACTGAGGGAAGAAGTGAAACTTCATCTGAGTATTTTCCATGCTCTAGTCTACACACAGACTCAGAAAAGTTATCTGTGAAAATGAAAATTGTGATACCATCTACATTGTCCAACCAAGATAAGGTTGTTTCAAAGTTACAGTAAATTCCAACTCAACCCAAACACCCAGTTTACCATAATTGGTTTTGGCTTTAATTCTACATGTAAAAGAGGAATGGAAAAACATTTAGAATCCATGTCTGCCTTCCTTGGGAGGGAGGAGGGTGAAATTCATCTCAGTGGAAAAATAAATCTGCATACTTCCCCCCTCTCTCGTGGGGCCTGGAAAGGAGGGGAAGGAGGAGACCTGGGGAAAATATTAATGGGTCTTCAGATGAGCCAAAGGAGGCCCAGATCTGGGTCTGAGCACAGGGCCAGAGAAAGTTGTAGTGCTGTGCAAAACTAAAAGCTCAGAATGATTTTTTTTTTTTAAGTTGCTGAGGGAGAAAAAGACTGACCATGATGATCTTCCAGGCCCAGCTGCTGGATCCTGATGAGGCACTTTTAAAAGAGACATGGTCTAATATTTAATTTAGAGCTTTTTTTTGTTGCTGAACTTCTGAACTTTTCAGTTTACTTCATCATAAAGGTCATTCAACATGATCTTTAGGGGTTAAAAAAGGGAAAGAGAGCTATGTTCATGTGTGGGTGGCCACAAAGGACAGGGGGGACAGCAAGTTCAAGATGAGGGACAGAAGTAGAGCAGGAGTATAGCTGCCCACAACCTCCAACCCTCCCCCAGAGACCAAGAGGGCTACCTGGCCTCCACCTATCACTCAGGTCACTGCACTCCCAAAGAACAGGTGACAGATGCATATTTTACATTCTAAAAATCACATTTAAAAGCAACTGGAATGGAGATTACCATGGTGTTTCTGAAACCCAGGTACTCGGTGTACATTTTAAAGACATATCAACGAGACACTTATAACTCCTAAACTAACAAATTACTTTCCCTATCCCTAGTTATTGATACACAGAGAAGGTAAGTTGAAATAATTAGGCAGAAATTTCCAAAGACATAAATTGGTACAACAAATTAATACCATTAAATAAAAAATATGTTCATCTGCTTTTAAAGTTGACTACAAAAGTTTAAAACTTATTACAGACTGATACTTCTTAAAAGTTATTTTAGCTGGGTACACCTATAATCCCAGAAAATCAGGAGGTTGAGGCAAGAGGATCCCAAATTTGAGCCCAGCCTGGGCAACTTAGCCAATACCCTATCTCAAAATTTACAAATAAAAAGAAGTGGGCTGGGATATAGCTCAGTTGGAACAGTACTTGCCTTGCATGCACAAAGCCCCGGGGTTAATCCCCAGCACCACAAAAAATAAATAAATAACAAAAAGAAAAAGAACTGGGGGTATAGCTCATTAGTGGAGCATTGGCCTAGCATACATTAGACCCTGGGTTATATTCCCAGTACCACCAAAAAAAAAAAAAAGTTATTTTTTATACATATAGGAATTGAGAAAAAAAAAATGAAATAAGGGAATGGTAACATTAAAAGGGAGAAGACAACGGGTAAAAAACAAGAAGGCCCAGGATGTTACTGTGAAGGGAAGAATCACAGATGAAGTTAAGACAGATACTGAAACTCATGAAAAGAGAAAAACGCTGAGAGTCAAATTCAACCACTTTTGAGCTATGTAATCTTTGATAAGTTTCTCGGAATTTTAGTTTCTTCCTCTGTAGAAAGGGTGTAAAGGAATTTCCCTCATAATTTTGTCATCATTTAAGTAATGTGTGCAAAAGCATTACCAATATAAGAATGCACACCCATACACGGCAGTGTTAGAAGTAAAAGGAGTAAATGTTTTGAAATTTAAGATGATCAGAGCTGCTACTGTGAACCTGAGATTGCTGTTTCTATCTTTTGTTGACTGAAATGTTCAGTGGCCTCTGTTCAGAGGTTTCACCTCTTTGAACTTTACTCCTGGCAGAGCACTGAACATAGCCTGCTAGAAGACAGAGTACTTTCTAGTACACAGTGCTGAGGGGGGCAGAACCATCACACGAACTAGATCTAGGCCACCGTCCCTGGATTCCCTTGTGGGGTCCGGTACTTTTGACACAAATGAAAATACACTTTTGAACTGGGGTCTTGAGACACTGTTCCACACAGTAACACTGTTCATCAGAACAACAGGTCACAGTTATTTTCTTCTTCTTATGTATCAGGTTCCACACCGGGCATTTCAGATAGATTCTTTCAAAATGTCCCAATGCTTTTTAGGTTTAGTTATTAAGTTCAACCTTATAAACAAAGATACGGAGGCCTGGATATGGTACATAACTTGCTCAGAGGTTACAGAGCCATGAGTGAGAAGCTGGGTTTCAACATAGAGAAGGTGGGCTCTGGAGGCTAGCTTTTAATCACTGTAAGTTTCACCATCTGTTTTTTAGTATACTCTAAGTATCAAAGAAAGAAGAAATCAAGTCCAGGAAAATTTTAATATAAGTATATTACAATTTTTCCTAATTTTGCCTCAAAAGGGCCAAGCCAGTTAATGATTTTTCGATTAGCTTCTACGTCCATTTCATTTCAGTGATATTTGCAGATTCTGAGACTTCAGGTAAGAAAGATACTTTTCATCTCAGTTTCTTTACCTATAATTGAAAATGCTCTAAATGATGCCTCAAATTCAATCAAACAATAAAAATTTACTCTGCAACCCCTGTCATACCCTCCCAGTAATCCCAAAGATATTATGATATTTGCCTTCTGGAATACAGTGAGGATCTCTGAGCATATACATATGGAATATTCTGAAGAAAGCACCTTCCTAAATAAACACAGCATTACTGTGAATTCATAAGGTACTATAGAAATCAAGGTGATACACCTTTATGTTTTCTTTATATGATAGCTTTGTGAAATACACTGTTTCTGAATAAGAAATGTTAAAGCTGTGCCTTTTTAACTACAGTTGTTAAGGAGTAAACAAAAGACTGCTAAGCTTAAAACAATAAGCAAAATGATTTTGTTTTAATTAATTAATTTATTTATTTATTTTTAAATTTATTTATTTATTTATTTTTGGCGCTATGGCTTGCTATTCAGAATGAAACTGCCAGCACAGTCTTCCCCAGTTGTCTGAGACTGTGGTTACCCTATTTCTAATAAACAAGGCAGCTTCCTGTCTCTGGCTTGTCATTGCTAAATCAGGGCTCAATCCTGGCAGCTTTCGCAGTCCTGACCCCTGAGTGCACTCACGCTAAGGAGTGTCTGCTTCTCTCTGTACTTGTTGGAAAAAGTCCTCATCAGAGTATCTCCTGCCTCTGGAATCTTAAATACTTTCATCAGTGATGCTGAAAAAGAGTGAACTTTTTTACATTCAAAACTTGGTATCTTGTTATCTCTAAATTTATCTCCATTTGGCTGATGTTTCTCAACTAAGTCTCTAAAGAGATGAAGCTCTGTGTACACTTTTAGATCTTTTGCTAGTGGCTAAACAGTATCCAGTAAACAATTCCATAATCAATCAAATATCTATTTAAGCTTTTGTTAAGGACTTGTAATGACAGAACCAACAAGAAAGAGTTCAGTCTGCAAATTAAAAAGCATTCCATTTACAAAATAATTCTTTACGAGTGATAGAACATTTATATAAGGATTTAAAATGCAATCTGCCAGCATTTCCTTCCACTTTGGGGTTCCTCTGAAGTAATTTACTGTCCAAACTGGTATTCAATTTATTTTCAATATGCTGATAAATTCTATGTATGTCCCAATTGCTTTACTTGGTTCATAATCTCCTACAGGATTGTGTATGGTTGCACTTCTGACCTTCTTAGAGTTTTTTTGTTTGGTTGGTTTTTTGTTTTGGTTTTGGTTTTGGTTTTCGTATTTTTTTTTTTTTAAAGGGGGAAGAAAAGGAAAAAGTCTGTCTATAAACAAAAGCTTCCCTCGCCAGGTCCTGGTCATCACACACACACATCAATACTGTCTAGACACCAGGAGATCACCTGAGAAGGTGGGAGATCACACTCTCCCTCCTTCTGCCCTTCCAGGGCCAATGCACAAGCCCTCCTGCGTCCCAGAGGCAACAGGGACCCTGAAATGGTGAAACGGGGATACTGTTAGTCAGCAGGGAAATTTTCTGCTTCTGAAAACCTCTCGGAGCTTCCTCTGCGCGGCACCTCCAGCTGCCTCTGTGTGCACCGTGTCAGGGTATTAAAATAGCTCAGGCTTGATGACTTCACTAGTTCGCACCAACAGGCCAGTTGGCAGAATGCTAATGCAGTCTGCTCGGGGTGGAAGACATTTTTTCCTTCCCTGCCACCCCCTAATAGGAATGCTTAGTTTTATTTTGACTCTGGAAGAAGTCTCCTTTCTGAGGTTCAATTCAGCTCCAACCTAATGCAAATATCTCAAGATGCCTTTAAAAGGCTTCAACTAAAAGAGGTCACCTAAAGCCACGACAAGCAACCAGACTCTATTATAATCTCTTATGTGAAATTTCAAGGACATCAAATCTGCGAAGTAAGCTGACCTTCTATATAACACATTGGCATTCCAACGGAGGGCCAGATACCTTCCTCAGGAATATTAGTGATAACTGATAACCACTCAGAATCTTTTTTTTTTTTTTTTTTTTAGAGAGAGAGAGAGAGAGAGAGAGAGAGAGAGAGAGAGAGAGAATTTTTTAATATTTGTTTTTTAATTTTCGGCGGGCAGAACATCTTTGTATGTGGTGCTGAGGATCGAACCTGGGCCGCAGGCATGCCAGGCGAGCGCGCTACCGCTTGAGCCACATCCCCAGCCCACCACTCAGAATCTTAAGGTCTTATTTCTCATGTTTACTGTTACTACCAGTACAGAGGTCAACATATAAAGTATCAAAGTAAAATTTAATTACCACTACTAATCAACATAAGATGACAGAGGGCCTTTTAAAAGGCAATGTGCTTGCCATCACAGCAAGCTTTAATGATTAATGCTCAGATGGATTTTGAAATTAAAAAAAATAGTAGAAGGCCCTATTCATGCAATTAAAAAATATGGTCTTCCGTATTAGATTACCAAATTATATTTTAGTATTTGTAATTTTCCTTAGAATTTTTCACTTCCTCTTGTAATTACCACATACTAGTAAGAGAATATTCTATGAGAAAAGTACGGCCTTCTGATGTTCCAGTATCATAACTCAGTGCTATGTCCACGCTGCACTTTGATTCCAAAAGAGAGCATTTAGATTAACTGCTTCAGTGCCCTATGGACACAAGATTTATGCCCAGAGAAAAAGCTCCCATATGACTCAACAGACACAAAGCTAATGAAATAATCTGGTTCACTGGTTTAAGATGGTTCCTCTAAAAGGGGTACAATCACTGTTCCCAAAAGAGAGAAAAATCACTAACATTCTATTCCCAGCACCCCTCAGTTGCTCTGTCAGTTACAAACAGCATCTAAGAAGCACTGACATCTTGCAACCACAATGGAAAACCTTCTTTCTCCACCTAGTCCCACCCAAAATGTCACAGAGAATTTTTCAGAGAACACATGGGCACATATGACAGTGATTTTTTAAAAAGTTTTACTATACAATGATTTTGCTTATTCTGTAAGCCTTTGCTGAATATCTTACATGTGGCAGATGTAGGGGTATATACTACCCACAGAGATGAAGGTGACACCACCGATACAGCCTTTAAGAATTTCACTCTATTTTTAGGTATTAGACAACTACATGCCCTTAAAAAAAAAAGAGAAACATGGACTGCTACCATTTTTCTGTATTCATCCAATCATTTTTAAAAATTCAGTTTAGATGACATATCCATGGAATTGTTAGATTCCTTAAACTGTAATAAATAGGAGCATTTAGGGAGCAGTTTAGAGAAATGTTCATGAAATTAAGTCATGTGTCTTCCTGCTACAGAAGCTAATAAAGATACATGGAAAGTTTGAATGCTGAAAGGTCAATTATAAATGCTAATACAGATAAAATAATTCAAACACTGATGGAACAAATTGAGTATTTTGTGATGGTAACTGTACTAACCATAAAATTTTAGAACCATAAAAGATCTTAGTTACATCTAAAAATCTCACGTGACTAGTGATGCCTAGAAAGGTTGTTTGATTTGTGCAAAGTCACACAAGTGTAAATTACCACTTTGGAACCCACACTAAGTTTATTTTATCCTGTTTGCCCACTGTCCTACTGAGTCTGGTTCACATACACATGTACGCACATTACTGCATCTGATTCACACACGCACACAAGCATTGTATTTTTCATCTGATTCACACACACCATATTACTGTGTCTGATTCATATACAGGCATATGCATGTATATACTGTGGTTCATACACACAACTTACATGTATGTATCCTATTGCTGTCTGACATCCACAAATATACACTTTATACTACTTTAATTTTATGCACATTCATATTGGCATATATACACACACCTCAAAAGTTAATCTCTTTTTTCAAGTGAGAAATTCAAATGTGAACCACCACCCAGTAACTATTTCAAAATTATAATTTATATTATAAGGCAATTTATCTGGACCCTCATTTAAGATCTAAGTCTTCCCAGGGACTGGAAAGGAGTAAGATCCATGAGGATGCAGAAATTTAGAGCGCTCACAGGCATTCATTCACATGAAGCCTTTTGTTTTATTGTCAAGGATAAGAACATCAGTGACATTTGTGTTGTGATGTTTTCCATACCATGGAGTAGGAGAAAAGACTTGCACAGAAACTGAGAATAATATTCTATGCCCTTGCTCTAGGACAAATTTCCAGTCTCTGACCCCATAACACAGTGCAGGAGTGATGTGGGGGAAGTGCATCCACAACATGGCTGGGGACTCTGGCTAGAGAGTGTGACCTGAAGGGACAGTCTTCCTTCTGCTCAAGGGCTGACAATATGGAGAGCTCTGAAAGATCTCTCTTGATGTAGGATTCTTAGAGGAGTTAAAGGAGCAATGATGATGCCCTCTGGGGTTTGGATGAGGAGGGATAAAGCAAATGGGAGGCAGAAGCAATAATCAGCTGATGCAGGGGACTTACCTAAGAGGTCACTGGGAACCCAAACTTAAAAGGAGTAGGGGAGACTCGACAGGGGTTAGAGGTCCTGCAGGTACAGGTAGTGCATAAACACAGAACATGTCACTGTGGGTGTTTAGTAAGGCCTGGAGACCTGCAGGCAATACTGAATATGAAGAAGGAATGCAGAACCCAAAGACTAGTTTCAGATTGTACTGTTATTCTCGCAGTCACTGAAGCAGATGGTGAATATTTTGAACATTTGCTTTCTTAAGCTACTTGCTCTATTAGTCTAGCCTACTTTTCTTCAGGCATAAATAATTCCCCTTTACTATCAAATACAGCCATTACTAATTCGTACGTACATTATATTGAAAGATCCTCTATCATCAAACTATGAAGCTTACTTTTATGATCTCTCCAGATATAATTCTCATGGTAATAATGAAGAAAACATCAAGAATAACAACACTCAGGATGTGATATGTTAAGCACACACCTCTCTGTGGGCTTTACTTATTTTAAAAATCACAGACAGCTATCCGTACTGGACAAAGTCCTCCCTAAGTGGATGGCTAACATTCTGGCCTTGGAAGACAGCTATAAAGGTTACTAGTCAACTCTTTAAAAATGAAGCATTATTTCTCAAAAGGAAATGTACAGTTTTAAGCAAATAAACCGTAGGTACTTTGAAGACCATTTTAAATACCTCAACCACAGCCCAAGATAAATGTCTGCAAAGGATCAAAAAGATCAGGGCCCTGGGCAAGGTTTAAGAGGCAGGGTAGTTGGGGAGATAAATAGCAAACTGCTTTCCAAAAACTGGAATGAGAGCTCTCCTACCAAGGAATATAAGGAAACCTTCAAAGTTTAGCAGGTCAAGTACAAACTAATAATCAAAGCTGGCAAGAAAGAATCTAAGTAACCTTGCAGAGCACTCCAAAAACAATTAAAAAAAATGTTACTAAACAAGATAAAATCTCTAAAAATAAGCATTGTCTGCAAAGAATGTAAGATGAAAAAGATTGTGTATAAAACTGAACAACAGTTCCCTTGGTCTTTATGAAGGATCAAGAATACGGCAAATACCAATTTTTTTTTTTTTTTTTGTAACAGGTTGGAGAAACTAAATTAAATGGTGATTAACTTAAGGGAGAATCAACTGAACTGTCAAACAAGATATACAAAAGCACAAATCCAACTGGAATTATCAGGGTTAAAAAGTCAAGGTGGAATCTTTAACTGTGGAGGCAAAAATGTAAAATGTGAATTATGACCAGCCACTCTACAGGAGGGCAGATGCTGACAGGGGGCCTAACTACAGAATGTTCAAACCCAGCACTTTCTGAGTATTGAGGGAAGGGAAATATAATCAGGAATTAATAAAAAGATGTGGCTGAACACTTTTCTACCTGATGACCATCAACAAACTGTCAACTATTTTTTAAAACTTACTATATGCTTCAGCTTAGATCTGGAGTTCCCCACCCCATCCCACCCAACAAAGCATACACATTAAAAGTTTGGCCGCCAGCCTGAGGCACTAAGGGAGGTGGTGGAACCTTTGTAGGTGGTTAGCAGAAGGAAACTAGGTTGTTGGTGATATGCCTTTGAAGGTGACATTTGGGACCCTGCCCTTTCCTCTTTTTCTCTTCCTAGCCTCCATGAAGTGGGAAGCCTCCTCTACCAGGCACTCCATCTTGCCATGATGTACTTACTCACCACAGATCCAAAGCAACATGGCCAAGTGACCATGGACTGAAACCTGTGGAACCATGAGACAAAATAGATCTTTCCTCCTTGGAACTTGATTATCTCAGACATTTTGTCACAGTGGAAGGAAGCAACACAACACAGACAAGAACCTAAGACTAGTGTTAAAAATTACACCTTGCCATGGTTAAAGCACTAGATAAATGAGAGAGAATCAGGTGTATAAGCATGAAGACTTCCAGGAGACAAGTGCTCAAAGTAGTCTTATTTAACATTTTTATAAATGATGTGAGGGAAAGAGTACCCAGGAAAGTAGATAAGTTTGTCTTAAGCTCTTCTAGTTACCAGAATGCCAAGTAACAGAGATAAACATCTTTTTAGCATCAATGTGACAAATATGGTCAGACCCTTTTAACCAATATCCACTTAACCAACTGTCCAGGTTAACCAATGATCTCTGTGCCCTTTGTAAATCATACTGACTGATGTACCTGGAATGTTGCCAGCCAGCTGATTCCTCTCTGAGCAGACTGAAAACTTCTGTCCCATCAGCTGAGCCGAATTCCAGTATTTTTTATCCTAAACCTAATACAATACCTTGTGGTAAGAATATGACTTAATTGCATAACATATTAAAGAGAGAAAACAGGAGTATGAAGAGCAGTACAATATCTGTCTGTGAATGCTTTGAAAAGATTAGCCTGGTATAAAATAATGGCATATGTTGACAATGAATCCAGTGTGGGAATAATTATACTAGGAAAGGTAAATCAGAAATATTTTCAAAAGCTTCTGCCTCGCTTTAGAGAATACAAACTGGAAATAATGGACAATTCATGAGTGTGGTTTTGTGAAGAAACATAAAACCAAGTTCTTTCTGTGTGTCCATACTAGAAGTCTAGGCCCTACGTCAAAAGTTTCACCAAGAAAATGTAAGTTTTGTGTTTGAATAAAATAAATTTAAGATATTGTTAAGATTTAGATGTGGTGTCCCCCCAAACTCACGTGTGAAACAATGCAAGTAGGTTCAGAGGAGAAAGGATTGGGCTGTAAGAGTCTTAACCCAATCAGTAAATTAATCCCCTGATAGGGATTAACTGAGTGCTAACTGAAGTGGCAGGGTGTGGTTGAAGGAGGTGGGAATTGGGGTGTGGCTTTGGGTATATATTTGTATCTGGCAAGCGGAGTTTTTTCTCTCTCTGCTTTCTGATCATGAAGTGAGTTGCTTTTCCTTCCACCACACTCTCCCAGCATGATGTCCTGCCTCACCTTGAGCCTCCAGGAATGGAGGCAGCCTTCTATGGACTACGACCTCTGAAACCGTGAGCCCTCAAATAAACTTTTCCTCCTTACAGTTGTTCTGGTCAGATTCTTTAGTCACGGCAGCGAAAAAGCTGACTAAAACACANGGGGGGTGTGACTAAAACAGATATGCATGTATCATTTTTATGCTCATCTATTTAACTTTTAGAATACTGATTCTTATTTATTCTGTTCAAGAAAGTTCCAGCATATTTACTGATAACGCTGTGAGATACCATGTTAAGGACTGTGATGCAAAGAATAAGGAGTTAGCCCTCCAAAAGGTCAAAGATAACAGGACAGATGGATATGCTAACAAATAATAACAAGTAATAGCCATGCACCATACTAAGCACTGTAAGTAAACTTCAAGAATGGAAAGAGGAGGTGTGGAAAAGGGAATAACTTGGGCTAGAGACAGGAGACCATGTTGATGGTGGTGAGACTTTAGTCAGAACCTGAAGAGATAATCCAGGTAAGATTATCAGCAGACTGTGTTAGAGGTGATATGAATATGTGGGGAGGCACATTCCACCAGAGCACAGGTTCAAAGGCAGGGCAGCACTAAGAAGCACAAGGTCCTAGAAGATACTAACAATTCTGAGAGAGAGAAAGGGAGAGGATGGAAAGACAGAATGGGACCAGACCAAAGACAAAGATATCTGTGTTTAGACCAGAAATCACGGGGATATTTCTTTTTAAATGGCATAATCATATTTACCATCTTCTCCAACAGTTTAAAAAATGAATGGAAGTAATATAAGAAGAGTCCAATTATGAGATTATGAAAATAGTCTAACAAAAAAAATCGAATGATAGAAGAACAATATTAAGCAAGGTAAAATCAGCATGGCATTGTGACTAAGGAGAGATAAAGGGAGTAAGGAATAATAATGACTCAAGGACAATTCCCAAGTTCAGGGATTTAGCACCTGGGTAGGTCAAGGATTCATTAATAAAAACAGGAAATGCAGGCATTTTTTAAAAAAAACAGATAATGAACACAGCTGGGAACATGATGAATTTCAAACAGCTATACTATATCCAGAAGGAAATGTTTAATTGGAAGTTGAGTGTCTACATCTAGAGCTCAAAGGTGAAGATGTCTACTTAAGGTTTCAATATTATACGGCCAGAATTTGAAGATGCTAAAATAAATGGTCATACTTATGAAAGCAAATACACAAGGCAAAGAAAAAGATGAAACTCTTCCAAATACCAAATTCAGAGGCAAGAAAAGACCCATACAGGAGACTAGGAAGTGTGACAGGAAGAGGCAATGGATTTCAGGAAAGAGATTCTGTGGGGAAGTTCATATAGCTTTCATTGTGGAGACCCCAAACCACTTGATGTCCTTTTTTTTTTTTTTAGTGCCCCCTTAAGGTCAAACTTTTACTACAGCGAATATATATCACTGAGGATGAAGGTTTCAGTCTCTCTGCTGTGCTATGCAGTCAATATGTATGTGTGCCCCCAAATTCATACATTGAAATTGTAGCCTCCAATGTGATGTTATCAGGAGATGAGGCATTTGAGAGGTGATGTGGGTGGATCCCTTATGAATGGGACTAGTACCCTTATGACAGGGATCCCCAGGCTGGGCATGTAGCTCATAGGTAATAAACCCTGGGTTCAATAGAGGCAGAGGGGCGGGGGCCAAGAACCTAGAGAATTCACCCTCTTTGAGCATGTGAGCAGAGGAGGTTCATACAAATGTGACCATGCTGGCATTCCAGCCTTGAGAACTATAAGGAAGAAATATCTGACATAAAGGGAAAGAGAAAGGAAAGATGGGAGAGAGGGAGGAAGCAGCAACAGCCAGAGAAGGATACGGGGCCAAAAGAAGAAAACCAAAGAGACAAATAATCTCAACCATGTCAACTGCAAAAGCAAGGTCAAATAAGACAACTTGAAAAACCATTGCATTTAGCTGTTAAGAGACTAGAACCAAGCGTGAACTTCACAGCAGGTGTACACATTCAAGTGCTTGAGCTGGAGGGTGAATGAAGATGAGGAAGTAGAAATAAATAAACTCCAAGGAGTTAGAGACTGGCACGGTGGCCCGCATCAGTAATCCCAGCAACTTCAGAAGTTGGCACAGGAGGATGGCAAGTTTGAAGCCAGGCTCACCAATTTTGCAAGACCCTCACCCTTAAGACCCTCACCTTAAAGAGACCTTGACTCAAAATAAAAAAGGCCTGGGGACATAGCTCAGTGGTAAAGTGCGCCTGGTTCAATCCCCAGTACCCCCACCAAATTCCTCTTTCAAATGAAAGGCAAAAGAGAATAAAGGTTGGGTTGGTCTGTTTTTTCTCACTATGACAAAGTACCTGAGGAAAAAACATTTTGATGGTGGAAAGATTTAGATTGGCTCACAGTTTCAGAGGTTTCAGTTCATGATCAGCCAGCTCCACTGCTCTAGGCCCCGTGGTAAGGCAGAACATCATGGTGGAGGCAGCCTGGTGAAGCAGAGTTGCTCAGAGCATGGCAACCAAGTACCAGAGAGAAGGGAAGGGCTGAGGGCAAGATATAATCTCCAAGGACATGCATCCAAGGTCAGACCCCTCAGGATCCAACCACTTCCCAAAATGCCCACCTCTGAACACTGCAGCACTGGGGACCAAGCCCCAAAGACAAATGAGTCTTTAGGGATACTTCATATCCCAACCATAATTTAAAAAAAAAAAAAAGAAGAAGATCTTTCTTAGAGAATGAAACAAAGGAAGGTATTTTTTTAATGATATAAATTTAGAGATTTTTTCATCTGAGAAAATAATAATACGTGGGAAGTAAAACTGGAATGAGGAAACGTGGCGAGGGCTCTACCTTCAGAAAAGTCAGTAAGGAACCAGATCAAGAGGACCAGAGCCAGCAACAGCCTCAGATCCAAAGGACTCACCCTCCATGAAGATGGAGGCAAGACAGCAAGCACGAGGCAGCAACAGGCCCACAACCTGGTCAAGGAGAAGGAAGGTCCTGAGCTACAGAGAGCCACTTCCTTGGGGACACACCATCTGTGGGAGTGGAAATGGCCTTGTTCAGACATAGGAAGGAGTGGCGGACAATGCAGGGAGTGTTCTGAGGTTCTGGGAGTGCATCTACCATATTTCCCTTATGGAGAAGCAAAAGATATTTCATGGGGGAAAAAAGCATTAGTTCAAGTTTCCAGAATCATAGGTGGAAAGTTATTAGTAAACTTAGGAAATGGGCTTAACAGTCACTACAAACAACTCACAGAAAATATCTCCTAATGCGCTTAAACACATATACAGATAAACAAAATATAAACATCACCAAATACAACTAAAAATAAAACATACAGCATTCTATTATAGCGCTATGATGCTTGTCCAAATGTCAACTACCACACCTTATTAAATAATGCACGATAAAGATGACCCTACTTACAATCACTGATCATGACAATGGGAGTGGGGTGCTATATAAAGTGTTTCAGTCTCTAAAGAGAAGCTAAATAACCTGTAGAATCCTAGTTGCCATCCAAGCACCAGGAGGATCTCATTAAAAGCCAAGAGGAATATGTAAGATAAAGAAATCAATTACAATTTTATATGGCAGGCAGTGAACCTACACACCACCTGGCACAGTGGCACACACCTGTAATCCCAGTTATTTGGAAGGATGAGGCAGGAGGACTGCAAGTTCAAAGCTAGCCTGGGCAACTTAGAGAGAACCTGTCTCAGAATGAAAAATAAAAATGAGCTGGGGATATTACTCAGTAGGAGAGTGTTTGCTTAGCATGTGCAAGGCCCTGGTTTCAACCCCAGTATCAAAAGGGAAGGAAAGGGAAAAAAAAGTCTCTATAATACCTTTATCTCTAAGAATAAATTGTTCATACTTCATAAGGTTTTTAAAAAATGGATGGCAAACTAAAATGGACTCAACAGGAATTTTAAGAAGTTAAGATTGTGTGGACTTAGTTAAGGTACAACCCCATCACAGTGCTACAAGAAGCAAGACTCCCTGCCTGGCCGAGAGTCTGTCCTTTACCGTGACTTCTTATTTAGATGGATGCTGATGGGCAAGAAAGAACAATTCTCTATATAGTAGCAGAAGAATGTCAAGACATAATGTAATCTTAATAAGCAGCAATTTCTAAATTTTCCTTGGCCCCAGCACAAACGGCCAATCTACAACAGAAATTTAAGTCACTGAATACAGAATGCAGGGCTAATACTCAGACCTCCTTCAGAAACCCCGAGTTCTGGGGTTGGGGGGCAGGGGGAGAAGTTTAACTAAAAATGAAAAAATTTACCTGAAAATAAAATTGACAAAAGCATATCTGGATCACTTGCTTTCTCCCAAAATTATATTCCACTTTACCACTTCACTGTGGTCATATTACCACGTGAGTCTTTTGCACCTTTAAGATGAATTTTTGCCAACCCCCAAATCTTTACTAAGATCTTTATAGAATTAATACAAATTGATGCATACATTTCATATATAAAAGTGTCTTCCTTTAACTATCAGCAACAAACTAAATGATGCATTCTAAAATAGCATATAATCTCTACAATGTAAGCTACAATTTTTGAAACTGTGCTTGAATCAGCCAGCATATTTGTGTTGCCATAATCCTCTGACATTATTGAAGATCCTGTCAAAGTAGTTGATATGACCATCTACTTAATTATTTCTTGTTGGGAGTTTTTGGCTTGCATGTTTGTTTTAAATACAAGATTTTCTTTTTTCTTTCTTTTTTTTTTTTTTTTTTAAAGTCGGTTTGCCCTGGACTGCAGGGGGAGGGAGCAATCACATGCAGTAATGTTGACCTTTGCACTTCCGTAAATCTCTCTAAGGCTTTTTTTGAAGCATAGGAAGTTCCAAATCCTGCTCAATGCTACTTAAGGAAATGCTTTGTCCAGGGCTGTTTTTAGAGAAAACAGTCCATAGCTATGCTGCTTCTTTTAATTCAACTGTGCCTGCTGCTGGCTTAAGGTCAGGGACATGAGGAAGCTGTGTTCTGGTGGTGGCCACACAGAAGCCCCTCAAAGTACACTTAAAGGTTTTCTGAACAAACACAATCTCTCAAGGGCAGCACATATGTGTCCGAAGAATAAATTATTTGCAAAATAGAATAACCACGCCAAATGGCCCAAATAAAAAGTCTAAGAACAGAGAAGGAAATGCAGTTCCAGGATGTCACATATAATATAAAAGCAGAATTTACTTCCAAAACATTTTCCTAAAAACATGGAGCATGCTATGCCTGCAGTTAACAGTATTCACCATCATATATAAGTCTGATCACCAGCAGCAGCACCCAGGACTCCAACAGAAAGAATGCCTTGTGTGACCCTTTCGATCTTCCCACCCCACCCTACTTCACTTCCAACAGAAGCACCACAGGAACATATATAACTCAGCAATACAGACTATTTGTTCTTATTCAGAAGATATTTTCTGTACATTCAGAGCCTGAAAAGGCTAGAAATAACCATGGAAAAGAATTACTAATTAAAAAGCAAAGCAAAAATGTCACCCCTTGTGCTACTATCTTCACTCAAATGTGTGTGCACAAGCACATTTGGCTACTTTGAAACACTTTTTTTCCCCCCTATAAGATGACTAAAATATCTTAGTAACTGTAGGGAAGCACAGGAGAGACCATCAAACCCAGGGAGAACTGATAAACTGGGACAGGGACACAGCATGCCACCTCCTCACCTGCCTCCACAGAAGAAAATCTGCTGGGGCCATATATACTGTTGGGTTCTAAAACCTGCAGGCCAGGCTACAGAAGTTCTCCGGGGACAGCCTTCTCTGATTTAAAACCCTCTAGGGAGAATGTCCACTGTCTCTGTCTTCTGGTTTGCCTCCCATCTTCCCTAAATCTATGCAGCTGGTAGGTCCCAGGTGGGTAGGATGTGTGATTCACAGAAAAGTTAAGATCAAAGTTACTAGTCTTAGGCCAGTTACTAGTCTTTGATGGCTGAAATCCAAGCCAAAGTTGCCATGTCCCTGAAAACAAAAGGGAAAGAGATAGACAAGTGAGGAAGTGAGAGACAATGCTTGGAATGTTCCTGGATATCCAAAAGGCATCTTTTCCACAAAGGATCTGAGGCTCCGCAGCATAGCACTATGCCAAGGGGAGGGCTCGGCTGCGATTCCATTCAACTCAACAAATATTTATTAAGCATCTTTTGCCAACTCAAATGTAAGAAGGACTCCAAACTGTATTTATATCCTCAGGGTATAAAGCAATGCTGGAACAGATAGCAGGCACTAAATAAATGTTGAAGGAAGGAAAGAAGAAGACAAGGAAGGAAGGGATTTTCTAATATACTAATGATGTAAAAGATGATCAAATGAGTTTCTGAGGTGCTGCCCCGGGATCTAATCAGTCCCCCTATTTTTCTAATCTAGCTTTCATTTAATCAGTCCCTTTTCTTGAAGGATCGGACACAATGACAAAATGTAAACTGGTTTTTAAAAAACGAAGCTGCAGGTCTCTCATCTAAAATTTTAACAGCAAAAATTAAAACAATGGTCCTCAATCCTGCCAAAGGTTAGAATCATGCATTAAACCAAAAATTGCCAACTACTGGCACATGAGTCCCATGCCAGATCAAATTATCAATTAACTTACAATCTCTGGGGAGAAAAGAGGCTACTATTGTAATTCTAATCTGCACCAACCTCTGAGCACCAGAGCTTAGCAAATAATAATTTTAAAGACAACCTTATGTAACATTTCTGTTCCTGAGCTGTTGTGAACCTGATAAACCGAAACAGAAATCTAACCTACATTTTATGACCACATATATGCTTTATAATTCCTGCCACAGTATATGAAACTCATGTGTTTAAACATATCCCATCAACTTCTCCTTTCTGAACAAAAACAGGAGTGGAGAAACAGGCACTGACATAACAAGGAAAAAAGCCCCTCCCCACCCCACACACAAGTCTTACACAGGTTGTCAAGTTTCCTAGTCCAGCTTCCTGCAGAAGCTGTCTCTAATTGGCTGAGAAATAATTTCATTATCACGAAAGGCTTTTAAACACAAAATTCTGACACGAATTTAAAGATTATTTTGTTATAACTATCTATACTTTTTTTAAGAGCAACTTTATTCTTTATAGCCAAAAAGCCAGGTCCCTGAATACCACTACTTTTAAAGGTAGGTATTCTTATGTTCCAAATGAGTGATGATGGCTACACAACTCTGTGAATATACTAAAAACAACTCAAACATACGCTTAAAACAGTGAAGCACGTGGTGTATGAATTATATCTCAATAAAGTTGTTAAATTATTTAAAGATAAATATTTTAGATTTTCCTAACTATATTTAAAATGAGTGTTTTCATAACTGTATGTCTCAGTCTGTTTGTACTGCTGGAAGAATATCACTGAGACTGAAAAATTTATAAAGAAATTTCATTTCTTACAGTTCTGGAAGCCAGGAAGTTTAAAATCAAGGCACCAGAAATTCTGGATGTCTGTAACAGCGACTCTCTGCTTCCAAGTTGGCACCTCAAGGCTGTATCCTCCAGAAGGGAGGACCCCTATGTCTTCCCACAGTGAGATGTGAGAGGGCAAATGAGCAGAACGTGTCTGAGGCCTCTTAATTAGGACCTTAATTCCATCCACATGGGGAGGAGCCCTCACAGACTAATTACCATTAAAGGCCCCACCTCTTAATACTTTGTTCCAACACCTGAGTTTGGGAGAGGACCTATTCAAACCACAGCACAGTATAAGAACTATCAATATCCCACAGAAAATTAACATAAATCATTTTGAATGTTAAATCTCATTCCCTATTGAAAAGAATAAGGGCTCTGACGGTTTTTGAAAAATCACAACCTGTTGCACACATTTCAAACTACAAAAATTAACATTAAAATTCCATATTAAGGATATAATTGTGGGAAAGAGGATGAAATGTGATTCAGTAAATCACAAAGTATAATGTGCTGTAAATAAAATAAGCCTAAGAGCTAGAAGTCTCGAATCCTACTTCTGACCCCATCATTTATGAGAGCAGTATCCTTGGGCAAGTTATTCAAAATAGCTGTAAAAGTTATAAATCACAAATTCATTGTGAGTGTAAGCTGGAGCAATGTGTAAGAAAACATTTGAAAATCATTTGGTGATTTAAATTGTGTTGAAATTACTTTGGCTTTGTTACAAAGAGAGGGGACAAGTTCTCAGTCACTTACTACCTTCTCCAAGAACCTCCCCAACTGCATTCTCCACCCACTCTGCCTTGTAGCATTGAACTGCTTAAAGTTTCTTTATGCATAGTCTCTTCTATGAGAGAGACCTGTTTGTCTTTTAGACATCATCAAATTCCAATTAAATCTGGGGACCTAGCTTCTTTTATCTGCCTTTTAAACCAAGAAAGATACAAATGTGTTTTTATAATATTGCAATAAGTGCATGTGGGTTTTGTCATTTGTTTTGTGGTTTCTGACAGGAGTCCCAGCCAACCAGGGTGAAGGAAAAAGGCTATAAGGAACAGATACTGACAGGCATGGCAGTTGTGGAACCCAGAAGAGCAGGTTTTTCAGTGTTTCTTATCAGGCAAGGAATGTTTCTATAGTAAAGGAGCAAAGGCAAAATTCATTCATAATTATATAACTTTTTTCAGTAATCAGTCACCCCTTTCACAAATCCCATCACAGTGCAGTTTTGCAGATTAGCTGATCACGTTTCAAAAAGCTGTACTATTCTCCAAAGCATTGTAACTATTACCTCAAAAGATTAGAAACTAGATCATTACGAATACTTCCCATTTAGAAATAGAACACACAAGCTTGTGGAAATGTTTCTCCAAACTCTTTTAAGCATTACTGAAAATTGTTATAAAGCATAATTATAAATGTCCATGAATTTAATACTATAATTTAATTAAATCTTCAACTATTTTGTAAGGATTAATTATTTGTTATATTAAATTTTCCTCACTGCATGACAATATGGAAATATATATATCCACAAATGTGTGAGCTGCTCAACTGTAATTAATGATGTACTTTTATTCTCTATTATTGTGTGGAAAACATTCTGACACAAAATAAATGAAGCATAATCATTCAGAGTAATGATTCAAATGTACTGATTAATGATACCAAACAGCATCTCTATTCCTGAGTTAAATTAAAACATTCACAGTCTGTAAATCTTAAGGGTATCCCTAAATGAATGTTTCTAAATAATAATTTTCCTTCCCAGAAATCACCTACCCTAGCTTCACTGGAAATAAGTTCTCATAGTTGGTAAAGCGTGCCACTATTTAATGTGTAAATAAGAAACAAAACCCTGTCTATTAAACTATTAGCCAATAATAAATTGCCTTCGGAGATGCTGAAGTGTGGCAGCAGGGAAAGTGGAAAGAACATGTCTCTAGATTTAGGATATGTGAAATTCTATTCCTGTGGTAGGCACTCAGTAAATGTTTATCAAAGAAACATTTTTAAATATTGCAAAAAATATTTTGAAATTTTTTATAATTTGAAATAATGCCAGCCACACACACACACACACACACACACACACACACACACAAATTATGACTTCAGCAGTCAGAGAGAAAGAGGAGTTAATGTTACATAGATACCGGTTTCCATTCTGCAAGATGAAAAAGTTACAGAGGTGGATGATACAATAGCTGCACTACACCATGAGAGTACTTAATGCAACTCAAAAATGATGAAGACAGTAAATTTTTCTTGTGTGTATTTTATCAAAATTAAAAATAATTTTTGAAATTTATACAGGGGAAAAAAAGGTGCAAAGAAGCAGCACAAAACTTATAAACCGTTTAAGTTAATAGAACCTAAATAGAACCCAACCAATTAGCTACCTTAATAAAATAACATTTCCTTGGAAACTTCAACTTTGCAGAAACACTTGTTCTCTTTCAGTGGACTAGACAGAAAGTTCTGTATTCTTTTACTGATTTCCTGAAGCTAGCACCATTGCAGTTTCTCAAAAAGAAGGTTTGCTAAGACAGAGACTCACACACCTAACTTACCATCAAAATCACCAGAGAAATTTTTTGTGACATCCCACACCTATTTGGAGGGCTACTATATAAAATACAGAAAGTACCAAGTTTTGTAACGATGTGAACAACCAGCACACTTCTGTACTGCCAGCAGGATTATAAAGGAGTGCAAATCTATGGAAAATAATATGGGAATTCCTCAAAAAAACTAAAAATAGAACTACCATAGGACCTAGAAATTCCACTTTGAGGGGATATATGTAAAAGAATTGAAAGCAAGTTCTGGGTCAGAGATTTGCATGCCCATTTCACAACAGCACCATTTCACAATAGCCAAGATATGGAAGCAACCAAATGTCCACCAGAGTATGAATGGACAGTATACACACTACAGAATATTATATGGCTTTAAAAAGGAAAGAAATCACTGGGTGCGGTGGCACATGCCTGTAATCCCAGCAGCTCAGGAGGCTGAGGCAGTAGGCTTTTAAGTTCAAAGCCAGCCCCAGCAATTTAGTGAGGCCCTAAGCAACTTAGCAAGACGCTGTCACTAAATAAAAACTAAAAAGTGCTGCGGATGTGGCTCAGTGGTGAAGTGCCCCTGGGTTCAATCCCTGGTACCAAAAAGAAGGAAATCCTGTCACATTCCACAACATGGATGGACCTTGAGATCATTATGCTAAGTGAAAAAAGCCAGTTATAAAAACAAATACTGAAGTATCTAAGGTAGTCAAATTCAAAGAAACAAAGTAGAATGGTGGTTACCACAGGCCAGAGAAAGAGGAAAATAGGGAGTTGTCAGCAGATAGAGGCAAGTTGTCAGTTATAGAAGATGAAATGTCCTGAGGTCTACGGCACAGCACTGGGAATAGGCTTAATGCTACTGAACCAGTTCCCATGCATAAAAATGGTTGAGAGAGAGGAAGGTATTAGATAAGTAAACAAAAAAGATTTTCTAATTTCCCATCCCAAACTTACTCAGAATTTCTGGACATTGGACTACAATAACTGGTATTTATAAAAAGTTTCCCAGGTGATGGATCTAGAACCAGTATGAGCCTATCAAATCATGATATCACTCTCCAAACTGGAAGTAACTCAGACACAACAGCAGCCATGTTCAATGCTTATTTTGTTTTTCATAACTGTTTATAGATGTAAAGTATTTCCTATAATGGAAATAAATCAGGATTTAAAATGTCACCAAAAAGAGGAATGGATTTTAATATTGTTATTGATGAAAGGAAAGACAAAGAAAGCCTTGAGATCTCCCTGATGTTCCCTTTCCCATTGCTGAGGTGATTTGGGAGGGTGCAGCCCTCTGAGCAACAGTGTCTGTGTTACACTCTGGTTTAAGAAGAGCCCCAAGTTTCTACTGGGTGACTGGCTGTCAAGAGGGTCTGGAACAAGACTACCAAAGGAACCAATCCTGGTCCAGATAACTCTGTAAACTAACAGTTAAACAGCAAAGCAGTAAAGGAGGATGATAGTTCTCAAAATATTCCCACATGATCAGGAGGAGATCTTTAGTAAGGTACCGAAAATTGACTGGATCATGGAGAAATAAGAAGGACGTTAATAATCACAGACATGTCACCAAGATTCACCGAGGTCATGCGTGCAAAAATTGCACAATAAACAGTGCAAAATAGGTATTCAGTAATTACAAGATGACATTATCAGTGCTGTTCCCCCTTCACCTGTCTCCTCTTTACTGAAAAGTACCTTAAGTGCTCCAGATTCCAGTACTAATCATTCCCTGTTGTATGCACTTATCTTTGCCTCTACTTCTGTTATGGTTTGGATGTGAGAGCTCCCCCATTAGCTCACATGTGAGACAATGCAAGAAGGTTCAGGAAAAAAATTAGTGAATTAGTCACCTGAAGGGATTAATGGAGTGGTAACTCAAGGCAGGTGGGGTGTGGCTGGAGTACGTGGTCATTGGGGACATGCTTTGGAGTAAGTGGAGTCCATCCTTCTGCTTTCTCATTGTCATGTGAGTTACTTCCCTCTGCCACACTCTTCTACCACGTTGTTCTGCTTCACCTTGAACCCCAAGGAATGGAGCCTGCTATCTCTGGACTGAGAACTCTGAAACCGTGAGCCCCCAAATAATCTTTTCCTGCCCTATAATTGTTCTGGTCAGATCTTTAGTCACAACAGTGAAAAGGCTGACTAAAAAAACTTCTGACTTACTTCAAGGACCATGCTTACTATTATTCTATTTTTTTTTTCTGCTCTTTGAAACTCATCACATGGTATTAAGCAACCAGCAGAAACTCAACCATCAATCATTCACTCAACACACAGTTATGAATGTGCCATGTGCAAGGCACCACCAGCATAAGCACTGGGGAAACACTGATCTCTGCTCCTAAGCTTAAATCCAAACTCAATAAAAACTATCTGTTTTGCTGAATTATTAAAACACCAGAATAAAAGGAGGCTTTTCATGCCTGTATGTATGTATGGACATACATAGATTCCGCAGATTTACAATAACCTGTTCCTCTATACACTTCTGCCAGAGAATGTCAGAAAATAAGTCACTATACTTAATTATTAAAATGACCAGTTTCAACTATGTAAACTCTAACATCTCATGTTTCAGGCTCTTCAAACAATGAGGGAGTCTAAAAATGAAAAAACTGCCTATATACAGAAAACTTTATAAAAGAACAAAGAATTTTTTATCTAATGTGAAGTACTATGCTACAAAATTGTTGATTCAAGTACAAAAGAAATTTACATTAACCAAAATATTGTATACATGATGCTAAAAAATATTTTAATATACTCAGATTGAGCTTTCTTTCTGATACCTAAACACCCTTTTCTCATAGAAAATTTCTTCTGGTTAGAAAAAAAAAAGTTTGAGCTAATGAACATACTTTAAGGAAATTACACAGTGTTAAAGGTATCTAAGAAAGAACTTATACAATATTAAAGAGTCTATCCATACAGAAAAGGCATAATTTTCCCCATTAACTCAGTACCACACTTGGCTCCTCCTCGAACTCCTTCCCCTCTAACCCCTATGGGTAGCCTCACCATCCCACTTCTAAGAATGAGCAGATACAAGATGTTTCAGTGAAGCTGAACATGTACATATTTTTGTTCAAGATGAGTATCTGGTTTGCTATTTCTGGCAAAAGGGCAGGGAACATCCAAGATTGTCAGTGTAACTTTTATCTCTTGTGATTTAACTGGACCTTTAGCCAGTACAGAATAGAACTTCAAAAGAAGGAAAGGATTATTTTTCCACGGTTAAACAAACAAAGCCAGGGAGCATTTTCCTGGGATGCAGGGGTGGGAACACACTGAGAGACCTTCAGGCAAGACTTGGGTTGGTAAAAAAAAAAAAAAAAATTTAGTTGGAAAAGCAAAAATAAAAGAATAGCTACTTTTGCATGAAGTAAAGCAAATTAGGACCAGAACAGGCAAACTAAAGAAAAAAACCTTCCACAAAAGTAATCCAGTATGTAAAACTAACACATAAGAACCAGAGACTTAAAGACAAGGAGTTTAACTTCAGTTATCTGACAATGATATTGAAAAGGGTTAGGCAAAGTACACAGTGTACTCAAATATCCTGGCTTTCAAAAGGTGTGGCCCACATACCGGGCATTCTGTCTAGATCATTAATTATTAAGTGATTTAGGAAGAGTAATGGTAATTTAGACAAATCCAACTGAATTCATTTCAATAGGTATTTATCCAACACATTCTCATCTACAAAACTACTCTCTGTGGAAAGACACATAAATCCAAGTCCATATGTGTTTTAAGTAACTCAGAGCACATCTTATTTTCATGTTTATCCAGTTAGTGTTGAAATAAGTATGAGGTTCAACTGTAAGAATCTCCTATGTTTTGTAGCTCAAAAATATTTGAATAATGGTAATTTTATAGGTTTGTCTAGATCTATCTTTTAAATAATGAAATAGCTGTGAAATAGAAATCTAGGCAAAAAGTCCCAATGCACACAAATTAAAATGCAGAAAAAGAACTCATTTATTTTGACTCTGAGAAAGAAGATGGCTTCTTGGAAGCAGGTGACATATGAAGTAGGCATGAGATTTTGAGAGTTGGAATTGTTAGAAAAAAAGAACAAAGTAAGGTTAGGAGTGGAAAATGGGGATTTTAGAGTGGAGAAAATCACAAATATATGTACAAGGGCCTAAAATGTAGAAGAATAATTTGAAGGGCAAAATCATCTATCTTAACATTATAAAACACATATGCAAATATGCAAAGTTCACTACAAAAAAATAAGTTACATTCAATTCAGTGACTTTGATATCATATGTCTCACAACCCAATAAATACCTAGAATAATAAAGCAAATATAAAGATTTTTTTTTTCCAATAAACTTTCAAAGAAAAATGAAATAAAGCATTAAATCAACCATTCACTGTTAAAAGGGGGGATGAGCTATAGGCTTTCTTAATTTCACAGAAGTCTCAACATAAAAACTAAAAGCAGTGTTCTTTGTTACAAATGCAATAGGATCAGGCATGAGATCATTCTGTTCTGACCCTGTTACTGACATCAGGGTTTCAGGAAGACCCCATGAAGTTTAAATTTTAAAAGTCAAGTTCTTCCCACTACTCCACATGTATAGATCACTGGAAGTAACCAACATACATCTACCAAGGTAACAGCAAAATTTAGTAGTCCCTAGAAGGTACTGAATGCTTTGAGGGAATACTGGATTTTACATGGTTGTGAAGATGGTAATGAAGTCTAATCTACTGGTCCCTTAAACGTATTATTCTTAGTCACAATAACAGTGTTCCGTTTAAACTTTAGGACTGTATTTAAATAGATGTGTAGGAAACAATAAAGCCAAAAAGAATACTGAAGGTGTATTCCAAATTTAGAGTGAGTCGGAAACATCAGGAGAATTTTATCTACTCCATCAAACAATAAAACACACTCTGAGCCAGCAACTCGAAGAAGCCAAAGAAACAGGATGGGAACATTTTTCCCCCTTACTAGAGAGTTAGTGTGCTAATAAAAATATTCATCGAATATAAAAGCCAGGCATGGTAGCACATGCCTGTAATCACAGTGACTGGGGAGACTAAGGCAGGAGGATCACAGTTCAAGGTCAGCGTGAGCAACTCTGAGACTCTGTCTTAAAATAAATATAAACAGGGCCAAGGACTTAGCTCAGTGATAGAATGCCTTGGGTTCACTCCTCCATACAAAAAGGAAAAGTGGGGATATAGAGACTTTTCATTATAGCTGGTAGAAGGGTTTTTTGTTGTTGTTGTTTGTTTTTAAAGCAGAAAGATTAAAAGCCGTGCTCTTTATATAAACATGAGACCCAAATAATACATTACAGCTGTATTATCATGACCAGTTAAATGATCAAGACAAGGGTGAGGGGAATTGAGTTAGAAGCAAAACAAAAGGAGAGAAATACCTAAGGAGAAAAATATACAGAGAAAAGTACCTACAATCAAACCCACATGATCAGAGAATAACACTGAGTAAGACAGGGTACGTAATGGACCACAGTTAAGGTTTTTTCAGATGTGAAGACCACTCCATGAAAATAATCACAAACATTCCTGCCAAGCCTTTGGCCCTAAGGGAAGTAGTGGGGTACACAACAGAAGTAGGGATGGACCTGAATGGAAGTTACTGGAAAATTCAAACTCAAGGCTAAAAGGGCACGGCCAATTAGAAAGCCAAAGAAGCAGCCTTGAGGATTCCAATGCCTGTCAAGCCTACATTTTCACCAATAGCGTTGGGAGTTTTCCAAGACCTGATTAGTGGAGGTAGGAATCAATGCCTCTACCCAGTAGCTATAGAAGCTCCTAGTCTAGAACATTTCAGTGGCAACCCACTATCAAGTCTCCTCTTGTTTTATATCGGGCACTATACTAGTTTACACAGAATTTACTGCATTCTCACACCTACTGAAGGTAACTACTACTAGCATCATTCCCGTTTCCAGATACAAACATCAAGGTTTAGAGAGGTCTAACAATGTTCATAAAATTAGCTAGAACAGACTCCACCCAGACCTTCAGAATGCTGATCATGAGTTTCAACCTACCAGCCAGTAGGCTTCTAACTTTAAAGTTCACCACAATCGGGCTGGGGCTGTAGCTCAGTGGCAGAGTGCCTGCCTAGCATGGGCGAGGCACTGGGTTTGATCCTTAGCACCATGTACAAATGAAATAAAGGCATGTGTCCAACTATAACTACAAAAAGATTTTTTTTTTTTTAAATAAAGTAAATCTTAGGGGGGAAAAAAGTTCACCATAGTCAGTGGAGAATGGGATAGTGTTAACATACAACCTTCAAAGGTTCTGATTTAGTCAAACAAGGTTAGGCCCAGGACACTGCATTTTTAGCACACACTTCAGGTAATTCTGGGATACACTGTGGGTGGAACAAACACTAATAAATCTATAGTATCACATAGCTTCCAAGCAGAAAAGCAACTCTCTATATTGGAATATACATTATTAATGCTTCGCTTAACCCCTGATTTAATTTATTAATAATAATTAAGATATTTTCAATGAGGAAAAACTGCAGTAAACTTTATAGTAAATTTTACTTTTAGCCTGCTTTATATCTTTATATATAATTATACAAAAATTATAACTAAAACACTAAGTTTTTAATATTTTATATAAATATAAATTGATGAGTTACATTTTAAAAACCAAATTTGTTTTAAAAAATTGTTAGCTTAAAGAAATCAACAAGGTTTGGGGTTGACTATCACCGGCTAGCATTTTTGTTTTAAAAGTTAAATGTTACTTGCTTCTCTCTTCTATCTTCCAAAACATATACTGTCTAGATCTTTTTATTTGTGTATCACCTAGGATGATGAAGAATGATGACATTCTTTTGAATAATTTCATACGGAGTTAATTCTGACAACACAACTTGTGGAACAAGGAGTAGAAAGACTGGCCCAAGCAGTTTCAGGTACCAAGCACCAGCTACATGAATTCTGCCATCAAAAACCCAGGTAGGTCAGAAATAATAGCAAACCTCAAAACAAAAAGTCTTAAGGATTTTCTCACCTGTGAAAGTAGCTGCTGGCCCCTGGGTGCTGAGATGACCTAGGATCATGTAAAAGTCCAGAAACTTCTGCTTAAGCAATCTCAGAGTAGCAGAATTGGGGTCACCTGCAAGGTATGGAGCAGGGATTTAACATCCATTCAACACCTACTGGGCTGCAACCAGGGGCCAAGGCAAGTGTCAGGAGCTGGGCAAACCAGTGAAGAAGATGCACCTGCTCTCAAGGAGCTGATAACCTAAAGTCAGCTGTGCCAGCTTCTAGACATGTCATTTCAAGCAGGTCACTTAAAGTTCCTCAACCCAGGATTTTCTTTTTCTTTTTTAATTATAAACTTGAGGAAATAGTCAGTTCTTCAGTTGTAGCACCCAAAGAGGGTATCTGTCTAGTATAAGATACTAACATATAATTAGTGTTTTCAGTGCGTCGTGGAAAACAAGCCAGAACTGGGCTATCCATGAAGGACCATCAATGCACAAATAATGAGTAGACAAAGGAAGAAATGCCAGTTACTGAACTCAACTCCATTCTTTGGAAGAAGAGCAGTGATGGGGGCCATGGCCCAGGGCAGATTTTACCAATGTACTCTTGATCCTAGAAATTTCACAGGAATGAGTGATTGGAAGGGGGGATAGGATCCTACAGAGTAGGGGGAAAAAAGCATAGCCCTGCTCTCTAATTATGGAGCTCCGAACACATAAGAATTTGATTTAAAAAAAAAAAAAAAGCTCCAGGAAAGATGGAGCTTGGACTCAGGCCCGAGTATCAAGCATCCAGCAATCCTTACTACTTTGCTCAGAAATTACACTAAGGACAAATACCCTCCTTTGGAGGAATTTTATGCCACTATTACATTGGCAAAAAATGTTGGCTGCCATCTTTCAACTCTAGCAAAGGACAAAAAGAGAAGGACCATTCAGAAGTCAGAATATGGTCATGAGATGGAACTTTTACCTAAACAATCTGATTTGCAATAAAGATCATGGGGCTGGGATTCTAAACATCTGGGTTACTACCCTTCTTCCTCTGCTAATATATAGATCTGTAAACTTAAGGTTTTTTTATACCTGAATTTGTTTTTCTGACAAATGAAAATGGTAATATTAACTCTTTTAAACAAGGCTTTGATGATGATTGAATAGGGTCCTGCATGTAAAACCACTTAAAAATGTTAAATCAGGAGGAATTAAAATTAAGATATTAACTTCAATTGTATGTAAATAGGGATGTTTTAGCACAGTAGGCCTTAATTTTTGGACTGCACTATAAGCCACTTTATTAAGTCCAAGAAACCCCTGCAGTAAAATTCTGCAACCTCTAATAGAAACGTGACAAATGTGTACAATTTTTACACACTTCACATCAGTAAAAGCAGTCAACCCATAAATACAAACCCAAGCTGAACCTCCATCAAATTCATTTTAGTTTAGTCATACTATAAGATATTCACTGCTTTTCATGTAAATGATAGTATAACAGGGTCTTTTATAGACACAGACACAGATACTGACAGTCAGAAAACAATTCCACCATCACCCTCCCCCCCAAAAAAATTTTGGAGAGGAGAATTCAGACCAGGTCCACAAATACAATAAATTCTATGGTTCCATTTTAAAAATAGATGTTACTGTGTTCTCTTTCCAAACCTAAAAAAACCTATGTATTTTTTAGTTAACTAAATAATAATTCATTATTATTTTAAGCCATATTATTATCTAAGCCATTTTATTTAATAAGTGAATATTTGCAGTCATGAGGAAGTATTACAGAAGTCATCTGTAACAAATTAAAAATTCCAAAGATAACCTAAATATCTAGGTATCCAAGCATTTAAAATGAATTCTTGCTGACAAAGACCTTACAAGGAAACTAACAACAGGTATCTCTTATGAATATGGATGCAAAAATTCTAAACAAAACACCTACAAACCACAAATACTAATATATAAAAATAATTTTATGCCATGAACAAGTAGAATTTATCCTAAGTATGCAACACTGGTTTAACGTTTGAAAAATTAATTAATGTAATATACCATGGCAAAAGACAAAAACAATACCATATAATCGTATCAACAGATGCAGTAAATTCATCACCATTTCTTGATAAAAAACACTGTAGTACGAAAGGAATAGAACATGATACGAGCATCTGCATAAAACCCCACAACTAGCACCATATTAATGGCAAAAAAGACGATACTGTTTTCCCTCTAGAAATAGGAAGAAAACAAGATGTCTGCTCCCACCACTCTAGCATTATACTAGAGGTTTTAGCCAGGGTAATTAGACAAAATAAAAGGTATCTCAATTGGAAAGAAAAAATAAAATGAACACTTCTGTTGAAGACACGATTCTGTATATAGAAATTCTAAGAAATGCAATAAAAGTAAAAATTAGCATGAGCTCAACAATTTGTCAGATACAAAATCAATGCACAAAAATTAATCCTAGTTCAACACACTTGCAATGAAAATCCAAAAACAAAATTAAGAAAATAACCATTTTCAATAGCATCAAAAATAATAAAATAATGAAGGTAAGATGTGCATGAATGAAATAACATCACACGTTCTTGGACTGGAAGACTTAATACTATAAAAATGAAAATATTCCCCCAAATGGATTTATAGGTTCAATGCAATTCCAATCAGAATCCCAAGTGACTTTTCTGTAGAAACTGGAAAGCGGAGCTGGGGATTGCTGTGTGTGCTGCTGGTCCCAACTATTAGGGAAGGCTAAGGCCGAAGAATTACCTGAGCCTAAGAATTCTAAACCAGCCTGAGCAACATGGAGGGACTCTGTCTCAAAAAAAATAAAATAAAGGAAAGAAAGAAAGAAACTGGCAAGCTGATTCTAAATTTCATGGAATTGCAAGGGATCCAGAATAGTCAAAATTATCTTGAAATAGGAAAGCTCAGACTTCACAATTTCAGAACTTACCACAAGGCACTGATAAACAAGACAATGTCATACTAGCATAAATATACATATCAATGGAATAGAAAAGAGTCTAGAATAAAGCCCTTGTATCGGGGTCAACAAATTTTTTAAAAAGAGTACCAATGTTGTTGGATGCAAAAAGAAAAGAACAGTAGGGTTTTTGTTGTTGTCATTGCTGTTTGGTGCTGAGCACTACACCTCTNATTTGTATATATGATTTGAGTTTTGGGTTCAGAATCAGTCTTTTGCAAATGGATATCCATTTGCAAAAGACTGATTCTGAACCCAAAACTCAAATCATATATACAAATTATCTCAAAGTGAATTAAAAACATTAATGTAAAAACTAAAATAATCAAGTTCCTGGGAGAAAACACAGGGGGATAAATCTTTATGACTTTGGATTTGGCAATGATATCTAGATATGCAACCAAAATAGTAAGTAACAACAAAAATAATAATAATAAAATGATCTCTTTCTGTCTCCATTATTTTGCCTCTTCCATAATGTCATATAAGTGGAGTTGTAGGGCATGTAGACTTTTCAGAGTAGCTTTCTGCCTTAGTAATATGAATGCAAGTTGCCTTCATACATTTTAGTGACTCAATGACCTTTTTTTTTTTTGCTCTAATATTTCATTATCTAAATGCAGATTATTTTTCTAAAGAACATTTTGGTTATTTCTAAGCTGTGATAAATATGACTTCACAATTTGTAAATGTAAATGTAAAAAGATCAGAGGTTAACAGGGCTTAGGGGGGAGGCAGAAATGAATAAACAGAGCACAGAGTTTGTTTAGTGTAGTAAAAATACTCTGTATCATACTAATGGTGGACCCATTTCATTATAAATTTGTCCAAACCCATAGAAAGTACAGCACCAAGTGGGATTTCTTAAAAAAAAAAAAAACTGTGTAAAAGGTACTATACCATCAAGAAAATGAAAAGACAACCTACAGAGTCAGAAACTATTTCCAAATCATATATCTTATATAGGTCTAAACTCCAGAATACATAAAGAACCCCTAAGATTCAACAACAAAAAGACTCCAATGAAAAAATGGGCAAAAGACTTAAATAGATTTTTTTTCGAAGTGCATATAAAAAGAAAAAAAGGTATGCACATGAAAATATGATTAGTCATTAGGAAAATACAAATCAAAACCACAATGAGATACCACTTCATACCCATGAGGATTGCTTTAAATAATAAAAAAGAAAAACAATAAAATGAGTATTGACAAGGATATGGAGAAACACATGACCAGTGACAATGAAAATGAAAATGGTGCACCATGGTCAAAGCCAGATGGCTTCCCCAGGAAGATAAAGAGGATTACCACAGGACCCAGCAATTCTACTGCAAGGGACACACCCAAAATAACAAAAAAGAGGTATTCAATAAACTGGTATGGTACATACTAGTTCACATGAGCATCATTCACAACACCAAAAGGTGGAAACAATCCAAATATCACATGAAAGGATAAGCAAAATATTAGAGATAAAAGAAGCAAAAATATAAACTTGGAGACAACCATATTAAAATGACTATTTTTAAAGAAAGGTGAACAATATTTTCCTCTAGTATATTGAATCATGTCTCAAAGTTTCACCCAGAAGTTCATGCTCAAGTATTCTCCAGCTCAAATACCTTACCTGACCTCCAGGTAATAATTCTAACAATGTTAGCATGCATCCACTCAAAATAGCAGGACATTAAAGGGTAAAGAAATTAAAATATAAAGCTCATAGATACAGGCAAAGCTAAGGTTCTATTTAATGAAAAAGAATTTTGCAAACTCTAAGTAAACACAATATGGTTATGATAATTTGGGAATAACTGGAAAGAATTAGACTAAGTTTTAAGGAACATTCCAAGACTAATAATGTTCTGATTCTAGGGTTTTCCAAAATACATGATCATAGGTTAAAAAGAAAATAGAGTTAAAAACTGACTCTAAAAGTTATATACGTATATGTTGACTCTCTATGTATAATGTATAATTAAATCATTTACAATTTATAATTAAATTATATAGAGAGATTGTATGTACAGAGAGAGAATGAGTCTATAATCAGTATACCATTATAATCAATATACTATTAAACTATTACAATCAATATACTATTATAATCAATACATTATACCTCAGGTCAATTGTCTCATGAAAGTAAAATTAAGAAAAATAAAAACTAATATAAAAAGCATTACTTTGGTTTAAACAGCAATCAATCACTCTGATTTCAGCATGTTACTTACTAAACAATTTGAAAATCATTTCTTCCTTAGGTGAGGACTCTTTTTCCCAAAGATTTAAGAGTCCATTTAGGTAATGTAGTAGAAAGCAATTTAAAAAACAACTATATGACAACTGCACAATATTTTGTATATCAGCTACTCAAATATGCATTTAAGAATTTAGATTAATGTAACTGTGATCACGTGGTTTCGATTATTTAATTTTAAAGATTTTTGTACACATCTTTGACATGTGTACTATGTGCTTCCCCACAAATACACATACGAACACAGTAGAGAAAGTTTGATATCTTGTTCTTCCATCCAAATTAACTATACTTTGGAGCCTTGGCAGTTGAGAAAGCAATGGGCAATGGTTTTATAATAACAATTTGAAAACTTACATTTTTCAGGTATTCATCAATCTATAGTTCTTGGCTTTTAAAAGTATATTCGCGTGCATTTGTGGAGGGGAAGAAATGATCAACAATACAATGAGCACCCACAAACTCTGCAGTGCCCTGTGCATACATGCATCACTTACTAATTTGACTTCCTATCACCAAATAATGTATTCCATGGGGAAAGGGCTGACGAAGAAGCCCCAGATTGCAGCACAACGACTAGCACATAGGAACTTCTCAGTAAATGTTTTTCCCACAGCCAGATAAACTTCTGACCCATTACTCCTTAGCAAATATATTTCTGAAGCCACATGTTTTCTCTACAAAATACCTCCTATAAGTATTCTATAATTATTCTACTCACTGTATGCAGTGCTATTTCTTTCACTTGTTTTACACTTAGTATGGTCCAATTTTCATGGGAAAACTCAATTCTAATATGGATTTCTTTGAGATCTGATATAATAAAGTCTGCATATTATGAACTTTGATCATATATCCTCCAGACCGAGAGAATTCACATTTTTCAGGTAGAACAAAGACCAGTTCATTTCCTTTTTTTTCAGATCCATGTCATTCTTGACATATGATTTAAAACCCCACATGGGATTTCAGGTTAGATGTTTCAGAGGTTTTGACAATAAAACCACACTCAGTGAAACTTCAGTTTTCTTAAATCCTCAAGGAATACGTCATCTGAGATGGATGAATTTTTGTTACAGTGAACATTTTTAGTGCCATATTGTTATTGTAAATTTTAAGGGAAATGTTTATAAGCTGCAATACACAAGTGCAATTCCTTTCAAAAACTGCAGTGAATTCAAACAACTTAAAACTATTGTTGGTGACCTGGGTTGCCATTTTGAACACTGGTTACTTAGGGCAGCTCTCCCCAGCCTCATGGCTGATTGCAGAATGGCCCTGAGTGTGCTGGGTTCTGTTCAGGAATGTATTCTGATAACTTCCAGGACATGCAGTTCTACACACAAACACATACCCTGTATCTCTTATTGCTTCATGGAATCCTCTGAGGGACGTAGCAGACTCCCCACCCCAACTGACCCCTTCTTCCGTCATCTCATGACCTATATGGTCTGGTCTGAAGAGGCTCCATTTTTATACATATTGTGGACAATTCCTTTCTGACATGTTTATTTGTTGGCAACAGTACAGAGGCTCTTTCTAAAGGTTTTCTTCTTCCCCTTTTAGTTATAAAGCTCAGAAAGCTTATACCTGAATTGACATTGAAAGGTACCAAGTTCAAACAAGTCCAGAAGTTTTCCATAAAATGGACAAGAAGTGTTCATCATTGAACTCAAAGTTTTACTTTTAGTTACATTTACCTTCCTTTGTACCCAGTGTCCCTTCTGCTGGCATTCAATACAGTGCTCAGAAAATCAAAGGGCGACCAACGAGACCACACACATCTGCAAGAAAAATAAGTCCCCTACTTCTCAAAAACAGAAAACTAAAGACAAGTACCAAAGATTATAGTCATAATGAATCTCAATACAAACTTCATATAATCACCTACTATGCAAGATGGATCCTAAATAAAATCTGGTAATTCAGCATCCAATTATTTAACTTTATCTCTTCAGAGAAACCATTTTAATGGCAGAAATGAGGGCCTAAGGTTTCCTTTAGGCATTCTCAAATCAATATTTGTAAATCATGTTTCTGTTTCCCAGGAAACTAAGGAGGCAATATCTTGGGCAAGAAAACCTATCACTGTCATTTTCTATGTATCCTCACACACATGGTTACTCTTTATTAGGAGGTGGGGGGGACCCTCCTAGAGGACTGGGGATACAGCTCAGTTGGTAGAGTGCTTACCTCATATGCACAAGGCCTTGGGTTCAATCCCCAGCACCCAAAAACAAAGCAAAACAATCCCCCCCCCCAGTATCATTGAAAATCATAATAAAAAGAGACAGGAAACAAAACACCAGTTCCTTAGCCTGCCTCTTCTCCTAGGGGATGATGGGAGAAAAAAATAAAATGAAGGCCTGCACAGAGAGCTCACAAAACTGGAAAGCGGTCTATGCTCAGTTTCAGTACATGAACGCCACAGCACACAGCATCATGAGACAGAGTTAGAAACCTGGACTCCTGAGAAACCTCAGGTCACATGTTTCTGAGTTCAAACTCCAGATCATTTACCCTTGGATGAGTTACTTCAACCCTCTGAGCCAGAGTTTCCGCCTCTTAAAATTCATATTGTAGAAATGTGGATACAGTTTAAAAGTAAATATAAAATACCAACTTCAGGACTAATTTCATCACTATGTTCAAAGATGACATACACTCAAAGATGACTGGGAGTAAATGACTTTATGAAAAGTATACAGTGAAGGTTTTTTTGTTTTAAAGTTCTCATCTTCGAGGATTTTACAGAGACATGGCACTCTTAGAAGGTTCAAGGGAGTGTCACTTGACAAACATCTGCAAGTGATCTTTCAACTTGGAGCATTAATTATCTTACATTGTGCATCTCTCTTGGAACCACATTATCTAAGCTTGCTACAATTTTCTTTTCATCAATAATCAAATATACAAAGAAAACCAAAACTCTGGTCACATGATTAAGTTATACATGTGAATACAGAGTTTGTTTAAATAGTTTTAAATTTTTAAAAGCCTTATTATTAAATCACAAGTTGAAAAGCATCACAACCCTGGCCCCAAGATCCAAAGGCTACATAATATACTGCCAAGATTTGCTGTGTAGCTAGACTCACATACTATGTTTCAACATTTTTAGCACATTTTAAAGTTTAAGTATTTTCCCAATCATTTTAACTGCACAGCATGCTTTAAAATATAAACATGTTATACATATATTCATGTCTTTATGATTTAAATATCTGCAATTGCAAAGCAATCTTTTTCTATGCAGCAACTCATTACTTTCCATACAACAGACCCCAACTCCACAAATTGCTTCTCGAAAAAAAATTTTTTTTAAATATTCTTTTGACTCACAGGAGTATCTACTAGCCTACCCCACAAATAATCCACATTCAACTTTCTATCCCTCCCCCTAAGAATACACACAATTTTTTAAAAGGACAATCAACCAGATAAATGTATTTTTATAGGCTAAGGTTAATCTCCACTATCAAGTAGATATTTAGAAACCGCTACTTCAATTCCTAAAAAGTGGCCCCTATATTATTCTCCTCTTCATTGAATTCCAGAAGTCTTGATTCCACCAATGTCACCAGCTCAGCCACAATGCTAAAGGTAATTAGTTTTTCTGTTTATCATACACAACTAATGCTGAACTCACTGCTTAGAATCTTGAGTTAGACATAAAGAGAGGACATTATTCTTATTAGAACACTCCAGGTAATCATTAAACCCCAGTATTGCTTACCTTGTGGAAAAGTCTAGAGTTATAAATTGCTGATGTAATCAAATAATAATAATAATTACTACCAGCACCAAACCCAAAAAGCACTGAGCCCTTGGGTGTGAGTTTTGACACAGAGCCCAGAAAGCTAAATTCCTATCCAGGTTTCTGGTTCTACTAAATTCAAGCTCTGTGACGTACTGCAAGTTACTTTATATTTACCTATAAAAGAAAGAAAATTTCTACAGCTTCTTCAAATCTCCATGCCTCTTTGAACCCTAGAGAGTTGTATAATGAATGATGAATGGCTACTATCAAACCTCATAGATGCATTTTAATGCAGGGCAGAATGTGTATAGCCCAGATATATAGTTAACACTACAAGAAAGAATCATATAAAGCTGACCTTAATAACCTTTGTTTTCAAGTTTTTATGCAAAGTCTTCATAATAGTCTTAATATTGTTTGGAAAACATTTTGCTAGCTAGTTTATATAGCATTAAGCTATTATTAAGTAATTACATTCAAAATGTAAACAGGCCTGGTGCAGTGGCACATACCTGTAATCTCAGCTACTTGGGAGGTTGAGGCAGGAGGATCACAAGTTCAAGACCAGATTGGCTACCTCAAAATAAAATAAAGAGGACTGGGGATGTAGCTTGGTGGTAGAACACCCCTGCTTTCAATCCCCAGGACTGCAAAAACAAAAACAGGGTTAGGGTTGTGACTCGGTGGTACAGCACTTGCCTGGAATGTGTGAAGCCCTGGGTTCAATCCTCAGTACCATACACAAAGATAAATAAATAAAATAAAGGTATTGTGTCCATCTACGATTTTTAATATTAAAAAAACAAAAAAGAATGTAAATAAGTTTAAGCAAAAGAGTTCATATGAACATTGATATTCTTAAGTCCTAAAAGTATCAATATCTTATAAGTTTCATTAAACTGTGTTAACTTTCTTGAGGGTAGAAAGGGCTATTTTATGACTCATTTTGCTCTCAGACACACATATCTCATTATCACTGTAGAAATTATTTTAGAGAAATCACTTTGCCTCTATTCCCATAAGCATAAGAACCTTTCACAATACAAAACTTCACCCTGCTCAGAAAAATGACCTATCACCCTACAACCAAGAGAAGAAGGTTTTGTAAAATCATCAACTTAAAGTGCTGGTCTCAAATTCTGCTACTCTCAAGAGTTCCTCCTTTAGCTAGTCTTACATCTAGATGCATGCATTTACCTCAAATACCAAGTAGTCCATCCAGTAATCTTAAAGGTGACACCAGGCATGGGAGGTGCTAGGGATGTACCTCCAAAACACCAAGTTCTCCCTATTCTGAAAAGCTCTCAATACCTAACTCAGCAGTTTCACCCAGTAGGCGTGGTTCTAAATGGGAGGAATCTATCCACCTTCTTCAGTTCTGTAGTTGTCCCACCAAGATGCCTCATCACAGGGTAAGCACTCATTTAAAAAATACTGTTGATTTATGACAGTCATCATTATACAAAATACATGTATGAAGATGTGAATTTGGTGTCAACATACCTTATATACAAACAGAGATATGATAAATTGTGGTATAAAGGTATATTAAGAATTGTATGCAAAAAAAATAAGAGAGCTCATGTATAATGGCATAATTTGGCATGAACATACTTTATATACAGTTACGAAAAATTGTGCTGTGAATGGATAATTATGAATGTAAGGCACTCCACTATTTTCATGTATGTAAGAAATAAATAAATAAAACAATGTAAAAGTTTCCAATTATATATATATATATATATATATATATATATATATATATATATATNATATATATATATATATATATATATATATATATATATGTATTTTTTTTCCAGTTAGCACTGAAGAGTTGAAAAGAATTATTCGCATGCCCAAAACATCTATTTTGAGGATGAATTCCTTTGACCCTACAGTAAGTTTTCTTTGGTATTCTTCAAAAAATAATTTCTATTCTTTTTGTTCATTGGAACAAAGGATTATCACGGGAAAATGAAGACGCCTTATAGCAAGTTCCCATAGATCTAGCATCTGAGGAAGAATATAAACCCCCCTCATCACTTCTATGACATCCTTCTATTATTTAGTGGGCAACTCTTTCTTTTCTCATGGAAACAGATTATAACCATTACCAAGTGTCATTTTCATATTGCCCTTTTCTACTGCTATTTCTATAGATATCAAAGCAAATGGTTGGTAGAAATTTTGTCAATAAGGATAAAGATTTACCATCTTTGAATTTCTAAGACAATTCCTAAAGATTCTTTAGTGAAGACTGAAGAAAGCAAATGTGATAAATGCAAACATTATTCTGCACTTTAATTTTCAACATTAATACATGCTTAATTCTAACACAACTTAAATAATTAGTTTGACTCTGAATATGATAAAAATTGATTCATGTATGCTATAACCAACTGATAAAAATAAAGAATATATATAGGCAAAAAATACTGTTGATTTTAGATTAAAAGTAGAAAAACTATAACAGCACAATAGTTAAAAAAAAAAAAAAAAACAACTGCTACATGATTTTCACACAATAGTCCTGAATTGTATGCCCAGCAGCATCCACGGACTTGGTGCACCAAGGGAGAAAGAAGTTGGCACACATAGTATCATGCTCACTGGCTCCACACTCCCATGTACCAAGGGGCAGAGACAGCAGTAGGGAAGCAGACTGGCAATTGTCTGTTGGGAACCAAGAACACAGGGACAAGGGTTATAGGAAAAGGAGGTTGCAGGCAGAGAGGATAGTGACCAGATAGGCAAAATGAGGAAAATGTTTAAGTAAGTGAAAAAACTAAGCAGCAGACAGATAACAAAAGCTAGGCTTCTTACTACTATAGCAGGTATTTACAGAATAAGAGAAGGCTAGAGGGAACCCTGAGGCATTAGATTGAAATTGGAATCTATATATGAACTCATATGTTCTTTAAAATATAAACATAGACACTGTTATAAATGTCTGTATTGTACATATTTATGGGGGGGGGGTGTACAAAAATATATTTTCTGGTTGTCCACTGAGAACACCAAGTAAGTGGAAGCATACAGAGTGCTCAGATTTAACTTCTAAATACCATTCTCCAATAAAAGGAACCAAGGTTACCTGGAGAAATCACTTACGTCAAGGATTGTTAAATTACCTCAAAATTTTATCACGGTACACTGTACACTGACACTGTACAATTACAGGATACTATACAATTTCATCCAGCTGTTAAAAAATTTTCCAGAGCTCAAATAAAAATTAATGTTACTAAATAAGAGTATTCTCTTAGTGGATCTTTTGGGGCTTTCATCATGTTGGTTAATTAAAACAATGATATGATTTAAAAAGTCTGTGTGGTCAAAGACGTTACATGCTAAAGATGTTAGGTGTTAGATGTCCAGGTGCTAAGAAATATCAGCAGTGTAGCATAAAAAATGTCCATTCAAGGCATTATACATGGAAAACACCAGAGTGTTCCAGAAGCAAGGACTACAACTGCTTCTGGAGGTCACTAACAGAGATCTCCCAAGTGGTCTAAGGATGCCCCAAGAGATTCTGAAGAGCAAAATTCACATCTTCATCTGGAAGTATCTGGCTATATATGATAGTGTGCTATTTTTATCTGACTATAAGATATTTTTGAGGAAAAAATATAAATAACCAAACTAAGGAAACGTTTCATTTTCCTTGAAATGACCTCAGTCCAAAAATATAACTTCCAAAGCACATGAATATGTACTCATGAGCCACACTCAATTACACCTAATTTCAAAAGGCTTCATCTACCATACCATCAAGTAAAGTGTAAAGATTGTACATAATTCACCATCACAATTTGCACAGTACCAGTTTACATAATGTTTCAGAATGAAAGAGGTTTCCTTGGAAGTATCTGGGGTTACCTGAAACCAAACAGTGTAACAGATTCTGAAAAGTAAATCTAGTATTAGAAAAGTGAGAACAATTTGCAAGTGGAACAACTGCCTCTCCAAAAATGGGTTACAAGGTTTATTTTATCCATTGTGAAAATACATACATACAGGTCTGGGACTGTGGCTCAGTGGTAGAGTGTTCGCCTAGTATGAGTGAGGCACTGGGTTCAATCCTCACCTCAGCACTACATGAAAATTTTAAATAAGTAAAATAAAGGTATTGTGTCCATCTATAACTAAAAAAAAACATTTAAGAAAAATACACACATACAACAAAGGGGAATGAAGGGAAGGGAAGCTGGTGAGGTGTGGTGAGATGGAGTGAGAATAGGAAAGACAGTAGAATGAATTGAACAGAACTTATGAATACATGACCAGTGTAACTCCACATCATGTACAACCACAAGAATGAGAAGCTATACTCCATGTAGGTATGATATGTCAAAATACATTCTACTGTCATGTATGTCTAAAAAGAATAAATAAAAATAAATATTTAAAAAAAATACACACATACAAACCCATATAAAAATAGAGAAGCACATGTGGATAAGTAAATTTACCAGATGAAGTATTCTGGGGGCTTGTGAGTCAACATACTTGGACATATTTTTAGTACATTATTTCACTGATTTGTATTCTTTGTTTCTGGACGGTTTTGAGTAGTGCATCATTATTCCTCTGTGGACAGGTAGAGGTATTCATTGAGTGATTAAACACTTGCTCTGCATTATCCAGTAGTTATTCAACCATAACATTATAGCCTGACATTTCTGCACATTCACATAAATTGAGATTCATGCAGATGCTTAAGGTACCAAAATATCTCAACTCATATATCCGCCGCACCACTAAAGACTAAGTGGTATTTAATATACAGTTCCAGTTAATGTGTTCAAAGTTTTGAATAATGAGGATACAACTTTCTTGGTCAAATCAGATATTATTTTTACCATATTTATCTTTGGTTCCCCCACATTTCTCTGATTCTTATTTCTGTAAATAGTATCACCATTTTCCCATTCTCAGACTGAAAACAGAACACTTCTGATATCAATTTCAGGAGTCAATAATGCTTTATTGGGAAAATTTTTCTCTTATTTAATACACAAGTTCACAAATGCAGTGCTTGTAATTAAATCTGGCAACTTCAAAGTTCATTAGATTTATTTTACAATGCAACAGAATAGAAACAAAAAATAGAAGTGCAATAAAAAAACAACAAATTGGTGACTGGGAGATAAAAAAAAAAAGCCCTGCACTTGAACTTGCACTAGGCCCTCTTTCATGCCCTGCTAGTCTACACAATAGCAGCGCATGCTTTTCCTGTATAATTCTGAATTTTTTTCTTGGAGTCTGTTTTTTTTTTTTATTTCAGACTACAAACTTCATAGTCCACAGTAGGTTAGATGACCAATATAGTTGATGCATCTTCCAGAGCCAAGTAGAGCAAAATTCAATGACTATTTCACAGCTAATAAGAGAGATCTGTTCTTTCACGAAATAAAACAATGTGCTATAGTTTAGATCTGAAATGTCCCCAAAAAAGGTTCATGTATTGAAGGCTTGGTCCCCAGCTGATGGCACTATGGGGAGGTGGTGGAAACTTCAGGAGGTAGGGCCTGCTTGGAGGAAGTAGCTCATTGGGAAGGGGTGAGACTTTAAAATGTGTTGTCCCCAGTCCCCCTACCCTTCTGCTTCCTGGCAGCCATGAAGTGAGCAGATTTGCTCCAGCACATACTGCCCATCATGATATCCTCCCTCACCAAAGTAATGGGGCTGACTGACTGACTATGGACTGAAATCTCTAAAACCATCAATCAAAATAAATCCTTCCTCCTGTAAGTTGATTTTCTTGGGTATTTTGTCACAGCAACAAAAAGCTAACCAACACAAATGGTATACTGGGTAACTACATTAATAAACTTTCTAAGTAAGTTGGAAATAATTACGCAGCTCTGATGGTCTATTAGAAATGTCAGGAGATAAGCTAAGAAAATACTGACAGTTTCAAAATTCTAAAAATAGAAGTATTTTCTAGAAATATAACAACATGAGTTTTATATCTCCAAAACAAAAGAGTTTTGTCCCTAACTATTCCTAGCTTGGATGTATGCTGTTGGCTTAATTTTTTAAAAAATTGTCAATCTGACTCATGAGGGAAAATGGGAAGTAAAGTTACAGAAAAATAAAATCACATTGTTACTATATTTTGAAATAGTCTAATCATAAGCATCATATAATATTCAGCAGAATAATTTGATATTACTGTCATCCCCCTCTAATCCACAGGGGATAGGTTCAAAGACCCCAAGGGGATGCCTGCAACTGCAGATAGTACCAAGCTCTAAATATACTATGATTTTTCCTATACATACATGCCTATGATAAAGTTTAATTTATAAATTAGGCATGGCAAAAGGTTAACAACAATAACTACAAAATGGAACATAATAGGCTAAAATAAAATTGCTAGCCAGCAATTTGAAGCCACTAGTAAGTAAAATAAAGGTTACCTGAACATGAGCAGCCCAAGACTGAGATAGCAGCAGACAGATCTGATAACAGAGACCGCTACTCTATGGGACTAACAGACGGGTAGCATATACAGTGTGGAAACATAAACAAAGGGATGATTCACATCCCAGGCAAGATAGAGAGAGAGAGTGTGAAATTTTATCATGATACTAGCATACACCATTTAAAATATATTATTTCTATTTAATATTTGACTGAGGGTAACTGAAACCTCAGAAGGTGAAATTACAGATAAAAGGGGACTACTACTTCATAGGTTGATCCATATATTAAACAAACAAACAAAATTGGGATAGCAAGTAAGAGAGCAAAGGAAAGAGAAAGAGGGAAAAGGTCTTTGTTAAAGGATTAAATTCACATAGAAATAAATACACGGGACAAATTCCTGTGTGACCTCACCAAGTATACAAGCAAGAGATAGTATTGCTGGGCTTCCCACCTGAACAGGTTAGCTAAATGGCTGCTGGAGGAGACCCAAAAGGATGAGATACTTGTTCAAAAACTCAATACTCACTAAAAATAAAAAATAAAAACTAATACACACTGTGCCTAATTATATCCAAAGGAATAGAGGGAAGAAGGTTGTCATAAAGTGAGAAGTATATAAGGGCAGATACTTGGGCCCAGCCACCAATTTCTCAGCATCCTTTCTTATTGTAATAAAATTAAGATAGCTGCAAGATGGAACTATCTTGTCAGCTTTAAAAAGAAATGGTGTAAATGAATTTCACAGACTTGGCTTCCTCTGTATAGTTTGTACCACAATAAGTGAGAATTTGAGACCAAAAAGCACTGCCTCTGTTGTGAAAGTAGGCAATAGTCAATTATATTTCATAATCACATTTGACACTTAACTATGAAAGGCTTCTTCTATGCTTTACCTGTAGACAGGAAATGTTTGCAGAATCTTAAGCAGGTACCTATCCAAAATTATATGAGACTGTTTTGATAACACAAGTATTTCAACATGTGCCTATACCAATTTGTTTAATTGGGTGTTTTAGACATTAAAAGCTAAATCAAAAATTTAATAAAATATTTAATTTTCTACAAAGTTCATGTATTATTTTAAATATTAGAAAAAATTGTGACTCATGTACTTTGCTACAAGAATTAATATTGTCTAACATATTCCCACTTCTTTTACTGGACATCACAGTTCAAGATATAATTTTTTTTTGGGGGGGGGGGGAGTTGGGATTGAACCCAGGGCCTTGTGCATGCTAGGCAAGCACTCCACCAACTGAACTATATCCCCAGCTCAAATATAAACTTTTTAAAAAAAATTTAAAATATTTATTTTATTGATATGCAATGACATTTCAACATAACTGTGTTCATGGGAATTCTGCTCTATCACTGGGTTATCAAGACCGTGAATTAAATAATATTCAACAAAACAACTGTAAAGAAAGCAGATGACTGCATTATGCTAAACAGATAATCATTAGACACCTGCTCCAACACAAGTACTGTTAGGTTTCTATCTGCAAAGACAGTAAGGTATATAGAAAAATCTACCTCTCCGCTATCTATATGATATAGTTAAGCCACATAATTCATGAAATATTTCTTTGTTCTTCCTCTATATTATTAAAGTCTTCACAAGGGAGTTAATTCCAATTCAAAAAGCCCAAAGGAAAAAAAAGCTAAAGATGATATCTTGGTCCACTTGGGACTGCTCTAACAAAATGCCTCAGACTGGGTAATTTACTTATAATTCCAAAGGCTGGAACTACAAGATCAGGTTGCTGGCAGATTTACTGTCTGTTGCAGATCCATTCCTTAGAGATAGTACTTTCCATGTGTCCTCACGTGGTCCAAGGGGCTGAAGGGGCTGGAGCAATCCCTTCAACCTCTTTTATGTCACTAATTCCACTCATGGGGGCAGTGCTCTCAAGACTTGATGGCTTCCCAAAGTTATTCCTGTTAGCGCACTGGGAATAAAGTTTCAAGATATGAATGGGGTAGGGTTGGAGGGCGACATTCACCATAGCAGATGCCTCTGTTTGATAAACGTGTATTCAGGGTTCTGTTACTAAGTATTCCAGAGTACGGTCCCTGTGCCATCAATTTTTCTCCAAAATCTCCAACTAAAATTTGCAGTAAAAAAAAAAAAAAAAAAAATCACTAAGCCAAAATAAAGAAACAGGTTCAAATTAAAGATAATATTTCTACAGAAATAACAGTAAAAAGGAACGTTAACTCATTACTCTCTTAGATCATGTTTTGCTCTACATAAGTGAGCTGTCTTTCACTTGCTCGCATGGCACTCTCTTGCTCTGTGTGCACACACTCGTTCCTATCAATATATGCACACTTTAATAACATATAGATATGTGTCAAACTAAAGTACAGAGACAGTTTAGGGAAATAAACCACATATCAGAAACAAGTAATTAGGAAAAAAACTCAGTGGTGGAGAGGCCTTGGGTTCAGTCCCCAGACTGCAAAAGGAAAAAAAAAAAAAAAAAAGGCAACATACTTTGATACTGACATATCAATGTTTCAGAGGAAATAATCAGAAGCTATTCAGAAGAATTTGACAGAATTCCCAATTTATCAGTAAAAAAATTAAATTAAAAATAAGACACTTGCTTAGCATGATAAACACGCCAATCCAAGTCAATGGAGACTTCCCACGTGAATACACCCACAATTGTCACTTAGAAAATGAACAGCAAAGGATATATCTCAGTAGTAAGGTAGATCTAAAATATCAACACAGATATAAAATATCAACACAGCCCAAAGCATGAAAAGGGCTAAATTTTACTAAAAATAACAGAAAAGAAATTTGAATAAGCTGCAAATACATATTTCTAGAGAAACAAGATAATTAGAAGAATTAAGCACATATAGAAGAATTAAGTGACATTAGCCAAGACCTTTTAGAAAAACAGAAGATTTGATCCAAATTATATTAAAATGTCTTTAGATATGGTAATGAAAATAATGTAGGACTAAGGAAGGATGTAAGCATCAACAATCATTACAAGATCTTCGATTTTTCAAGAAAAATTGGATATCTGGATTTTTAAAGTGAAATACCCCAAGTTTCTCATTAGTCTGAAATCTTTGAAAGCATTGTACAGTTTCCAAAGAAACTGTCTCTGGCCAATCGCTCCCATGAACCTCAGCCCCATCCACACCCAACACTTCCTGCCTCACCCTGTGCTACAGGGGCTTCCTGTGTCTGTACAGCCCTTTCCTCTCCTTCCACTCATTCAAAGGCAAGCCACCCACAGTTCTCCCTCCACAGGCACTCCTAGAACCTGGGGTGGGGATAACCACTGCTCTCCCTGTATTGTGAGGACTTCGGTTCCTATCAGATTGACTCCAGAAGCAACACAATGTGTTCTGCCTCTTCCTCTGGATTATGATAGCAACTTCCATCTATGGCTGAATCCTGAAACGATACTTTGTTAATCAACAATAACAATAAACAATAACAATAAGCACAGAATAGATGTTATCACTACTTTACTCATGACATAGTGCTCAAAGGGGTGAAATCATTAAGCAAATCCTGGAAAAAAATAAATTTAAATTGCTTTCCACCAACTTCACCAGTTTTATCACAGCTGGTTGGACTCAATTTAGTTAAACTGACTTGGGGACCTGCTCCTAGAGGAAGGTAGTGAGGTGAGAGATGGGTAAAGGAAGAACAAGCCAAAGGGTAGGGACCACCTATGAAGAGGAGGTGAGCACCACAGGAAGCACAGGAAGCCACCAAATGCTACATATCCTAATCTGTATTTGAGATGGACTTCAGTCAAATAATTTATATCCAAAATTACCTTTTGCTTTAGCAAATTTTATTCCTTTCCTTCAACTCAATGAGGGGAAAAAACAGATGGAAATGGTACTGTAGTCCAAAAACAGCCTGAATTATAAGATGATCTTTTGAAATATCCTTAATATATTCTTTTCATGTTAAGCTCAATAGAAAGTTTGTAAATAATAGCTAACATATTAGTTGTGTTGGAATTAAATTATCCTATAAAGTGTCTTCTTAAAAATTGAATAAATCATCATCAAGATGTATAAACCAATTTACCTTAAAGAAATTTAAAATTATCATAATGTAACCTGCTGACAGTTTCAAAAGCTGCAAGCATTTGAGGGTGTTTCGAGAACTGCGACTGAAGAAAGACAATTTAATAACAATGTTCTTTCAGAAGATGATCTGAAATGTCCAGTTAATCATTCACCTTTAAAAACACAATTTCAGTGATGTGTCTTTAAATATTCAATGAAACCTCTCTCACAGGGAAACATCTGTGAGTGAGAGAGAAAGAGAGAGAGAGTGCTTTTTTAAAAGTGCACTTAATCACTGAGCAGCAACACGTTGTTAAAGAGACAGAGGCAAAGTCCACATGTTGTGCTTCCTCTCTCCTTTGAGAATTTTGGAAGGTGCTTTTTTTAAAAAAAAGATATTTTATTAGTTGTTGGTGGCCCTTGATTTATTTTTATGTGGTGCTGAGAATCGAACCCAGTGCTTCACACATGCTAGGCAAACGCTCTACCACTGAGCCACAACCCCAGTCCTGTGGAAGGTGCTTTTTGAAGTTCCACTTATGAAGAAGGTGAAGATATGAAAGAAAACCTAAGCATTTTTCTGGCTATTTCTAAACTCCTTCAATATTTGTTTAAGGATAGAAAGTCATAAATTTCCATCAGTCATACTCTGGCTCAGATTTTAAATTATTCACCTTTAATGTCTGTTCTTTATAACAGAATTACATGACTGTCCTTTGAAAATAAAAAGTTATTCTATGATACCTTATTATCAAATGGGTCATACAGTCCTGCTAAGGCCTGCTCTGTAGGAATAGTTGTCACATGGAGTGTGTCAGTTTATGTTTGTACACATATTGGCCCTTCTGTATGTAAGTTCCACATCCATGAATTCAACCAACCATTGACCAAAAATACTCAAAAAAAAAAAAAAAAAGGCTGGGGTAGAGTCCAGAGGTCTATAAATAAAATGTTTACATTTTCTAGTCATTATTCTCTAAGAAATATAATATGTAACAGGTACGTACAGAGTACTTACCTTTCATTAGATAATTATACATAATTCAGAGACTATTCATTTGCAAATGAATAATAAATAGTGTAATAATATTTATTACACTATTTTATAAGAAGGACTTAAGCATCTACAGATTTTGGTACTGCAGAGGTTCTAGAACCACAGACGCTAGGGTACAACTGTATATATGTTTGCAGAGGCCTTATGGGGCAGGCAAAGCCTACACTGTTCTGAATGCCCTTATGCAAAAGTTTGCCTACCCCATCAGAGTACAGAGTTCATTATCACTGTGGGAGTATACACAGGCCACTGAGTTCATACTACACACTAAGCTGTCAAAGGGGCCGAGTCAAAAAAGTGAGTGATAAAGTTTGAGTGGCAGTTGATATTTAAAAGTTCTTGAATGAGATCTGCCACAGACACAGAGAGAGTCTGAAATATGGAAGAATCCAGCTGACAATGTGGCTTCAAGATACTATCCTATTCTCAATCTGAAAAGAACAGGGTTCCAGGTGGACTAGTGCTCATCTCACAGCAAAAGGAGCAGGATGTGCTATTTCACATCATTCTCCCCCTCCCTCTCACCTTCCATCCCCTTTCTTCCATCACACTCAGTCCCCACTCAAGCCCAGAACCAATGTTTCCTTCTCACTGACTCCACCAGGTCCTCTGAATCAACAAAGTTAGTTGCACCCTTGGATGGTTTCAGAGCATTCAGTACAAACTTTTGCCATACAACTTAGTGTTAACACTGCACTGTTTCTACTAAAAAAAGAAAAAAGAAAAATTCCAAGTAGCAAAGACTTTGTGTGGCTCAGCTCTGCCTCTAGCATTTATTTTAATGCCCTCCCCATAGTGGGTTTTTCACAAACCTAATGGCCAGCAAGAGAAACTATTCCTCACGGTTCTGGAGAAGGCGACAGCAAAGCCACAGTTCTCTTCTGGGCTCTAGGGGCAAATCCATTGGATGCCTCTTTCTCCATCTAACAGTTGCTGTCACTCCCTGGCACTCTGTGGCTTGCAGCCACACCACTCCAATCTCTCTCGGCCTCCTCTTTACATCATCTTTTACTCTTCTGCTTTTACAAGGTAACTTGTCATTGAGTTTTCCCTGGACTAAGAAAATCCAGGATGTTCTCATCTCAAGATCTATAATTACATCTGCAAATATCCTTATCCAAATTAGGTAACATTCACATGCTCCAGGGATTTAGATAGGGGCACATCTTTTAGAAAGTCACCATTCAACTCACTATTATGAACACTCAGTAAATATATGCTTCTTATCTCAGACCCATATAAAATAAACTTATCTTATAGATAAACCCAAAAGAGAGAAAAAAATGAAAATAGAAAACACTATTTCTTTTCCTTCTCTGCCAAAGTCCTATTTGAAAAAAGAACCACTGAGGCATAGCGGGAAAGCTTCAACAGCATTTTCTTGCTGAGCTCTAAGAATTACTCTACACAATGCCCTAAAACAGATCAATGGAGACTATTTCTTTGTTCCTAGGGGGAAAAAGTCCAGAAATACATTTTTTTGCCTCATAATGCAACACTCTTATTCATACAGAAAGACCTGCTCTGATTGAGGCTTCGATCTCTTTAAATTCCTCATACATAGTCATGAATGTTTTACAGCAAGTGTAGTTTTACTTGAGTGGTAGAAAGTCAAACTATTAAGTAAACTTACCAAGTGTAAAAGCCATATTTTTCAAGATTTTAGGCTTTCTATCGAAACACAATCCTTTGCACATTATAAACACTCAATGAGAATGAGTTGATTTTCATGACTGTAATTGTTCCCAGTACACAGTTTAAGATTCCAAAGCAGGATTTTTCAGAAAATATTTTAGATCATACTGCTATGGTCTTCAATTGTTAGAAATTAAGATAGCAATTTTGAAACTTATTTTTTTAATAATATTTATTTTTTTATTAGTAGTTGGACACAAAATCTTTGTTTTATTTATTTATTTTTATGTAGTGCTGAGGATGGAACCCAGCCCCTCGCATGCACTAGGCAAGTGCTGGACTGCTGAGCCACAACCCAAGCCCCTCAAAACTTCTTTTGACTATAATTATGGCTGAAATAATTATTCTGTTTAAGATTTGTATTAACTAAAGAGACTAATGAACTGCTATTAATATATAAAAACATATTGCAATGGGACTGGGGCTGGGGCTGTAGCTCAGTAGCAGAGCACTTGCCTAGCATGAGTGATGCACTGGGTTCGATCCTGAGCACCACATAAAAATAAACAAATAAAATAAAGGCATCTGTCCATACACAACTACAAAAATTTAAAAATATATGTGTGTATATATCTAGCAAATTATGAAATAGTGCTAGCAGTACAGTGTAGCTATAGGCTTAAATTCATAATAAAATACTCCTCATATCCCATCATACCAACACACCAAAATAAAAAGACTTAGAAAGGAATATGAGAAAAATGGCAGTCACCTTGCTGCAAGAAAGTGAGAAACCTACTTTTGCTACTCTTATCACAACAGAAAAGTTATGAAAATTCAAGTAATTAATCAAAATGAGGTTTCCACATCAAATAGAATTGTTGGTCTTTCCATTATCAGTTAACTGAAAAAATAAGATTTGAAGGAATTGGTTGATTTTGACCAACAAAGGTTCACAACGTAAACAGCTTCTCCCCAGCAGGGAACAAAGAATACCCAGCACCCAGATCTTGGTTTCTAAATACTATTCTCCAATAAGATGAACCAGAGACCCACAGACAATGGCTGGTTTGGTGGCAGCAGCAGGGGAAGCACCAGGTGAGCCTGTGGAATCCAGTAACACCAGAAAGTAAGAAAGTGCTCAGACACAAAAGAATAGGGGGATGGCACAGGATTATTACCAAACACATAAGATCTCTTTAATCAAAGCTGGAAAATCTGAGTAACATGGTATTATATTATGAATCCATGTACAAAACAAACCTACATATGTCCCTACTGATTAAAAAAAAATAAAAATAAGTGGAGGAAAAGAAAAAAATCTACAGAATTCTAAATACTATATATAGTTATTTTCACCCTACACACTACCTTAAGGGTAAAGAAGATTTAGTGACTGGTTTCAAAATAAGAAACAAGAGTATGACGAGGAAAAAAGTAACTTTACAGTGGAGAAACTTGGCGAACACTACTTTAAGTAAACAAAGATTAACATCACAAATAGCATCCTGTGGATCTCAAGACAGGATGCAATGATATAATAAAACTTGACACATTACATTGAGAAGGGCACTTCACCTCTGATATTTTTTTCTAAACCCCATAATGCAGTCTAATCATGAGAAAAAAACATCAGATGAAATAAAACCAAAGGATGTTCTACAACAATGACCAGTACTCCTCAAAATCATTAAGATCATGGAAAAGAGAGAGACCATGAAACTATCATAGAATAGGAGAAGCTAGGCAGACGGGACAGCTGGATGCAATGCAGCACCTGATCTGTACAATGGAAAAGAAAGAAGATATTAATAGAAAAAAATGAAGAAACCCAAATATAGCAACCTGCCAATGTCAATTTCTTAGCCTGGACAAAAGTACTGTGGCAAATGAAGTGGGTCATAGGATGTTGGGTTTGCTTTTTGTTTGTTTCTGTACAATCTCTTATCTGTTTGACAGGTATAATAAATTTATTTACTTATTTATTTATTTATTTATTAGTATTTATTTATTAGTAAAGTTATATGATGTCTGAAATTAGCTTTATAGCTTAAAAGGGGCAAAAGAAGAGCAAACCAGGGGATTTCTGAAACAAGATGGCAAAATCCCAAGAACTGCTGAGGTTTAGCCTGGGAAAGTGAGGGTTTCTTATACTATTCTTTCACCTTTCCCATATATTAAATTATTTGCACAAGAAAAAAAGATCTTAAAAAAAAAAACATTTAAAATGTCTGTGGTTCAGCCTGCCGTCTTAATCTCTTTAAATAAGCCATATCTCTTTGCAATGCTTAATGACTTTTGTGAAGTTTGGTAAACTGTTAGGGAACATACTACATATGAAATTATGTTAAATAAAATTCTTAAGGATAACCAAAACAGACATAAAGTTTGTAAGCACTTCATTAGTTAGGTTGCAAAAGATAGCTCAGTATTTTTCTGAATGATACTTAACTAGTCTCCTACGAATACTGTGATTGCCCATCCAGGAAGTTAATCCATTTCTTGGTGAATAAGAAAGCCAAGGACAAAGTGGCTGATAGCTATGAAGGCTGATAGGTTGGTGCACCAAAGGAGAAATGCATTCTTAACCACACCTTGAATGTATTAAATTATGGCCAACAGAGTTTCAAAACTGGATATAAAAATGAAACTAAACAAGGCTTCTGATACATTATCATCTCTAATGGCCAATTTACAAATCCACTTTCCCAGGGACCTTAATTGTAAGAAGGTGAGGGCTTAAGAGGGTCACTGCACATGTACACATCTGCACATACACACGCCTTCCAAAGAATAAGGTAAAAAAAAAAAAAAAGAAAAGATATAATATAAACATTTAAGAAAAAAAAAGATAAGACACAGTACTTGGAAGAGAAATTCAAGAGACCAAACATGAAGAAGATAAAAAACAATGGAGGAAAAAAAAAGATGAAAGACAATAATTAAGATTTTTATTCAAACTGCCTGCTCTAAAGACAAGTGTCTGCAGACCTAAAGGGTCACAAAGAAAGAAGGTGGATTGATAAGAAGTACACATTGAGTCATGCCCCAGCAAAATTCCTAAATTCCCAAGATAATTAAAACGAAACACAATTTTTCAGAATAAAAAGCAAGGTTATTATTACAACCATCAGAAATGCATCAACTGCTTATGAAAAATCATCTAAGCCCTTGTGGTCTTAAATAGAGGCCTTTTTCCTCTGTGGTAGAGCTGTTCAGTAGTTCAAAAGGCATGAGGAACCCATTTCTATTCTGTCTTTTCATTGTACTCACCATGACACTTTTGTCAACTCATTCTCTTGCAAAGTAGACTCTATACTATAGTTTCAAATATTGTGTCTGCTGTCTTCAAGCTTTTATCCCAATTAAAAAAAAAAAAGAAATCCCCCAAGTCTCCAGCACACCTTACTTTACACCTCACTACACCTCATCCTAGCTAGAAGTAGGAAGAGACAGCATATACTGCCTCACAGTGAAGGACAGGTTGTTAGGAAAGAGACACCATGGAACCAACTACAATCTACCATAAATACAAAGGAAGCATAATCAAAATGGAATCACACATGCTATTACAAAGAAGAGATCCAGGGTCATAGCAAAAAAACAATAAACTGGGAACAAAGGAAAGAGAACCTAAGTACTACTCACTGATCTGAGTGAGAAATATTTGAGGATAAGTAAAAATTCAGTGATAATTATACCACCATAACCTTTCTAATGAAAACATTGAATCATTCTAACCAAATAATAAGTGAATCAGAGCAGTACTGAGACCTCCTGCTAAGGACGGATGAAAGAAAAGTAGAAGTAATGGGAAATAAGCCATTTCATGTATGAGTAGTTACATCAGAATTGATGGTCTGGGTACACATAGATATCATTGAGCAAGGATCTGCAAAAGAAGGAAAATTCTCATCATGGTCTAAGACAAAAAAGTAGCAAACCAACAATAAAAATTAAAAAAAAAAAAAGTAGCAAACATTTCAGCAAAACCAGCAGATTACAAGAGGAAAATGAGGAAGCCAAAGTGCACCAAAGGTCCAGCCAAATGGGAGGAGAAAAGGAAAGGAAATTAGAGTTTTCATAGGGTTATTTTGTTTTCAAAGATTTCAAGAAAAGTGGCTGGGATTGAGGCTCAGCGGTAGAGCACTTGCCTAGCATGGGCGGGACCCAGGTTCGATCCTCAGCACCACATAAAAATAAAGACATTGTGTTGTGTCCATCTACACCTAAAAAATAAACGTTTGAAAAAAAAGATTTCATGAAAAATATAATCTCAATAAAAGCAGTTGTGTATCCATTCAGCTACTGAGCTCCATACAACCCAGGACATCCCATCTAAGAGGGGTCGATTCACATTGCACACAGCAAAGTTTTGCATGTTGCTGAAATGTTCTACTGATGACAGTGCATTACAACCTTTTCAAAGAGTGGTGGTGTCTTAAGGAAGTCATGTGTTTTCTTTCTCACCTAATAGCATTATTTGAGGGCTGGGTTGTGGCTCAGTGGTAGAGCACTTGCCTAGCACATGTGAGGCTCTAGGTTTGATCCTCAGCACAACATTAAAAAAACATAAATAAAAATAAAAGTATTGTGTTCATCTACAACTATGAATAAATAAATATATCTTGTTGGGTATTGTGGTCACAGTGGCGAAAAGCTAAGACAACGTCAGATACAGTATACAACAAAGGACTTGTTCAGAACAGTATTTCTAACTTTAATGCTTTCACAGTCTTGAAGTCTTTTTTTTTTAAATAAGTAAAAGAAAAGAAAAAGACTACAGAGAATTAAATATATATATGCATTACTAAAAGTCATGAGAGCAAAACCAAGGAAAAGCATGTTATAATTGGTGAATAAATCCAAAAGATTTTTATAAAAATGTGTAAGAGTATTAAAGCAAGTTGTAGAACATTTAAGAGGAAAAATAATATGAGATATAAGAAACCACACATGTCAACAGAACAAATATAATGATTTAATGAGACTATTCCATGTTATCCTGAGGCAAAAATTAAAAAAATAATAGCCTAAAGCAAAGGGGCGGCTTCACCCATAGTTGTTCTCTGTCAGCCTTGGTCAACACCACCATGCTCTTTGACATCACCATCAATGGTGGGCCCTTGGGCCTTGTCTCCTTCAAGTTGTTTGCAGACAAAGCCCCAAAGACAGCTTTATTCAAGAAAATTGTCATGTTCTGAATACTCGAGAGAAAGGATTCAATTATAACAATTCCTGAATTCAAAGAATTATTCCAGGATTTATGTGTCAGGGTGGCGACTTCACCATCTACAGGAAGAAGTCTGATGAGGAGAACTTCATCCTGAAGTGTACAGGTGTAGGCATCTTGTCTATGGCAAATGCTGGGCCAAACACAACAGTTCCCTGTTTTTCACCTGCACTGCCAGACTGGGTGGCTGGATGGCAAGCATGTGGTCTTTGACAAGGTGAAATAGGGCATGAATACCATGGAAGCCGTGGATTGCTTTGGGTCTGGGAATGGCAACACCAGCAAGAAGATCGCCATTAGCAACTGTGGGCCATTCCAATACATTTGACTTGTGTTTATCTTAACCACCAAACCATTCTGTCTGCAGCTCAGGAGAGCACTCCTCCACCCCATCTGCTTACAATATCCCATAATTTTTGTGCTCTCCCTACAGTTCTTTGGGTTCCATATTTTCCTTATTTCCCTCCCAACTCCTGCTAGAGTTTAAAGTTTATAATTATAAAATAAAAACTAAATAACAAAAATAAATAAATAAACGGCTAATTTCCTAGCTAAAACTTGGTGGAAAAACAAAGTTAAAAATGTTAAGGGACTAATACATAGAAGAAACTGTCAAAGAAATTAAATATATATCACCAAGGGACAAAAATAAGGCCATGACACACAAGTTCACATTTGTTTTTAAGGAAGTGAAGCTCCAATTACAGTTCATGAAAAGTAATGAATACTTTCTCAATTTATTTATATAACCACCAAAATGTTTATTCAAACATTTTATATAATTAGTGTGGTGGCACATGCCTATAATCCCAGCCACTCAAGAGGATGAGGCAGGAGGATCATGAGTTTAAGGCCAGGCTCAGCAACTTAGTTCAAGACCAACCTCAATAACTTAGCAAGACCCTGTCTCAGAATAAAATATAAAATGGACTGGGGATATAGCTCACTGGTAAAGCACTCCTAGGCTCAATTTTCAATTTTTAAAAAAAGCAATCTTGTATAGATCAATCCCACTTACAAATATAGATGTAATATTCTATATGTTATTATAATTTTGCAAATAAAATGAATCAACTTACACAAAAGTAATAAATTATGAAAAATTAGACTTTGTTCCATAATGCAAGGATAGTTCAATGCCAACAAATCTTACAATACAACCATTTATAACTGTCAACTGAAGGAATAAATGGATGATTTATCAGGATATGAAAAAGTACCTACAATAAAATTCAATGGCATTTTAAAAAAAACTAAGACATTTAAAATAGTTATAGAAAGAAAATTTTATATGTTGAAAGACTTACAAAATCATTGTTTTTGAGCCCAAAATTGAACTTACAAAACAACAAGAGGAACTTAACTTCATTACGTAAGATTCCAGTGGGTAGTCCCATTACAGAGAAACAGGATATTGCATTTGGCTAAAATAATAAAAAGGTGAATAATCATAAAAGCAGATAGGAAATAACAAGTAGAACAGTGGTTGCCAAAGGCTCAGGTTAGGGGGAAATAAGGAGTTGTTGTTAAACAGGTTCAGAATTTCAGTTTTATAAGATGAAGCAGTTCTAGAGATATGTTTTACAACAATATGGACACAATTAACACTACTGAACTTCATACTAAAAATGGTTATTTAGATAGCAAATTTGGGGGCTGGACTGTGGTAGAGCACTTGCCTAGCATGTGTGAGGCACTGGGTTCAATTCTTTGCACTGCATATAAATAAATGAATAAAATAAAGGTTCATCGACATCTAAAAAATTTTTTTAAAAAGAATACAGCAAATTTTTTTTAAACTTCAAGTCTAAGAACATGCTTTTTATTAAAAAAAAAAAAAAGCAAGAAAACCACTAAAACTTTGGCAAAGTTGTAAAAACTAAATGTGGACTAGCAAAACAACTTAGTATTCCAAGAAGACACACATGGCAAGACAGTCCCCAGGCACTCAGTCACTATATGCACTAACATCCTTCAGGTGCTGAGATAAAAGATAAGAAAATAACAAGAGACCTAAGAGAGTCCCTCCCTTGGAAGTACTGGCATGCAGGTAGGGATATACCACTTGAGCACAAGCACAAAAATTGGCCTCACGCCGGACACTACTATTAAATGAAGCCAAGTCATATGCCACAGAGAAGGGGACAAGAAATAATTCTGACTCTTCCAAGTAAAAGTAGACTGCTGCTAATGGAAGAGATGACATTTGTCACAAGGAGGGAGACAGAAGAAACTCTGCCTGTCACTCTCCCCAGAGAGAGAAGAGTATGTGGAGGGAGATATCAAAATCACACACATTCTACTCTGCACTGAATACTAGGTAAAATTCATTGCTTCTAAGTGAAGGCAGGAAACTCATTCAGGTTCAGAATCTTGCAGTAACACAAAAAAAAAGCTTTCTGCCATATGCATAAAGGGATAGGAAACGCAATTGCTCAAAAGTCTGCACTTTAAGGCAAAGGTTGGCTACCACAGGGAGAAAGCACAGGAAGGCTGACAGGTCCCAACTCCAGGCGTAGGTAAACAGGACCTTTGACTGCAGTTGGTGTATGAGAATTTAGGGCACAGGCGTGTATACACACACACACACACACACACACATACACACATACACACATGAACCCATTTAGATTAAGGATAAGCAGAAGTAAAAGTACAGAGATCCCAACCCAAGTCCCATATCGCTAGAGTTCAGGGATGGCTGAATAACAGGAAGACTGAAAAAGAAATCTCTATGGCAGTCGAAGTCTTGTAAGACTCAAGGTAAAAACAAAGCATTCCTAGAAGAACTTGAAGTCTCTGGTGAGCTAACAGTTCAACAGCAACAGCAACCTCAGCAAATATGCATATCTGTCCCTCCCCCATCCTCTGACACTAACACACATTACTGAATAAAAGGCACGTTCAGCCAGGTGCAGTGACTCACACCTGTAATCACAGATACTCAGGGAGTCTGAGTCAAGAAGATCACAAGTTCAAGACAAAACTCAAAAACATTTTTTTAACCCTACCAAGGTAAAAAATAAATAAATTAAAGGACTAGGGATACAGCTGAATGGTGCAATGACCCTGGTCTCAATTCCGGTAAGGGTGGGGAAGCATGTCCATTTTTCAGCATAATAATTATTCTCAATCTCTCCTGTTCTATTAAGACACAGAAACAAAGCAAGGAAAATTACCCACTGTCAAGAGATAAAGCTGTCAATACAGTCAGACCTTGAGATGGCAATAATGTTCAAACTATAACTAGAGACTTTTAAGATAACTATGATTAAAATCTAAAAGGATCTAGAGGAAAAACAGCATGAACAGAAAATTCAGCAAGGAGTAGAAAAATTTAAAAACTCTTATGAAAATGCTAAATAAATAACTTTATGTCACCGATGAAGACTTCTTTTACTGAGCTTATAGCTCAACATGAAGAATTACTAACCTTGAAGGTAAACTGACAGAACTCAAACTAAAAACTAAGAAGATGGGGAAGGAATACAGAGGAGCTAAGATCAGTGGAACAATACAAATCAGTCTAATATACCTGTAAATATATTAGTCCCAAAGAAGGAGGGAGGGGGTCACAGGAAATGTTTGAAAAGAGATGGCATAATAATTTATGAAAAAAAATTAGGAAGGACAGCAAACTACAGATAAAGCAGCTTAGAGAACACAAAGGAGGACAATCACAAACGATAATACATCCATCCACATCAGACTGAAATTGCTGAAAACCAAACTTAAAGAAAAAGTCCTCAAGGAAGCCAAATGGGGGAGAGGGGTGAAGGGGGCAGGGGACATTACATTTAAGGGAACAAAGAATGTCAGAAATCATCTCTTCATGACTACGTAAAACAGAGGATAACAGAGCAACATCTTTTAAATAATAAGAAAAAACTGTCAATCCTCACTTTAATACCCAGCTAAAATATTTCAGAAACAAAGACCAACACATTTTTTCAGACAAGTAAAACCTGAGAAAAGTCACTGCCTACAGACCTGCACTGTAGGAAATACTGAAAGCACTTCTTTGTTTTGTAGTGGCTGTTGTTTTTTTTAGATAGAGTTTCACAATGTTGCCCAGGCTGGCCTCAAACTCTTGGGCTCTAGCCATCTTCCTGCCTCAGGCTCCTTAGTGACTGGAACTACAGGCATCTTCTAATAAGTTCAACTTATGATACTAGAGAGAAAGTCTATGTATAAACAATGAAATAACTCTGGAACTAGCAAAAATGTGAGTATATATTAAGAAGCGCCTTCTTTTTACAATTCTTAATTTCTTAAAGGTAAGTTACTGTTAAAAACAATAGCTAGAAAATGTCTAGTTTCTAACACGTATAATATATAAAGAACAATGAGAAAAAATGGCAGTATCCTCTTACAAGATTCTGACATCATACAAGAACCCACAAAATATTATTGAAGGAAGAATGTATAAAGTTAATGATGTATACTAAAAATTCTATGAACCACTGAAAATATAAATCAAAAGGATGCAACTAATATGCCAATTGTGGAGATAAAAATAGAATACTAAAAAATATGGGGCTGGGGTTGTAGCTCAGTGGTAGAGGGCTCGCCTCGCACTTGTGAGACCCTGGGTTGGGTTCGAGCCTCAGCACCACATAAACATAAATAAGTGAAATAAAGGTATTGTGTCCAACTATAACTAAAAATAAATATTTTTAAAAAAGAATACTAAGGTCTGGGGATGTGGCTCAAGTGGTAGCGCGCTCGCCTGGCATGCGTGCGGCCCGGGTTCGATCCTCAGCACCACATACAAACAAAGATGTTGTGTCTGCCGAAAACTAAAAAAATAAATATTAAAATTCTCGCTCTCTCTCTCTCTCTCTCTCTCTCTCTCTCACTCTCTCTCTTTAAAAAAAAAAAGAATAGTAAAACATAATCCAGCCAAAAGAAGATAAGAAAAGACAAAATAGAAGAAAAGAACACATGAAATAAATAGAAAACAAATACCAAGTTAAAGACAGAAATCTAACTATATAAAAATTTTTATAAATTTTAAAAATTTAAATTTAAAAATTATATGTGAATGACTAAGTATTCTACATAAAAGTGAGAGATGTTAAGATAATATTTTAAAAAGTAACATCTAAATTTATGTTGTCTATATGGGAAAAAGTTACATTACATAATGATAAAGAGATCAGGTCACCAGGAAAACACAGCAATTGTATATATGTGTGTGTGTGTGTTTTCCCAGTAACAAAGCTTCAAAATACAAAAACAGATAAAACTGAAATAAGAATCAAATTCACAATTGGTATTTCAATACTTAAGCCCTTCTTTTCCAATAACTAAAAGAATAAGGAGTCAAAAAACAAAATGATTATTTAGAGAACATCTGAACAACTTTTTAACCAATTGGCCTGACATTTACAGATTTCTTAACCTAATAGGGTAGATACATTGTTTTCAATTGCACATGTAATAATCACCAAAATAGACCATATTCTAGGCTGTAAAGTAAATCTCAGTATTAAAGGATTGAAACCACAGAAAGTATGTTTTCTAAAAACCAAGAAACTCAACTAGAAATCAATAAAAGACATCAGAAAAATCCTCAAATGCCTGAATACAAGCAACACAATTCTAAATAATCCAGGGTCAGAGAAGAAATCACAACAGAAATTTAAAAATATATTTTGCTGAATAAAGACTTAAGAGAAAAAATAAAAACTACTGACAATTACCTCCCATTAAAAATAAATATATCCTTAACAAAATATTAGAAAATCACACCCAATTCTATTTAAGATAATCCATCAGAATCAAGTAATTTTATAAAAGCAGTCCAAGTCTGGTATAACAATCAAAAATCAACTAGTATAAATTCACTACATGAACAGATTAAAAACGAACACTATATATGTCAATAGATAAAAATTAACCAAAAACTATGAGGTATTTAGAAACAAATTTAAAGAGAAAATGGCCATCACAAAAAAATAAAATGTTCTTGAAGTATAAAAAGTACGACACCGAGCCAATGGAAAGCCATCCACATTCTTGAACTGGGATAATATAACACACTGCTAATAACATCAAAATGTTAATTATCTCAAGATTATATACAATTTAACATAATCTCAATTAGAATAATTATAACAGGGTTTCATATATTTTTCCCCAAGGGAGGTGGCAGCATGCATAACATATTCTTTTACACGTGAACAGATAACTAAGAAAAAGTCTGGGACTATGAGACGTAAGAGAACATAAGACACAACAAATTTGGAAGTTATATTCTCTTGAAAATGACGACACAATGGTATACATCTGAAAGGAAATTAAAAGGGATTCCCCCATTTATACTATACACAAGTTCCAAAGGGGTCAAAGATAAAACCAAAATGGAATGAAAAATTAAATCTGGGCATAGATTATATGTCCATTTTAGCAACAGAGTAAACCTTAAACAAAACAAGGCACCAAAGAAAGAAGCAATTATGTAAACATTTTAAATGTTATATAGCAAAGGTGCCTTATGAACAGGAAAGAGACAAAAGATCAGTTTATGAAAAAACAATCTGCCATGCAGATGTCCGATGTTTAGTGGCTCTAGAATATAAAGAATTCCCACAAAAGAACCACCACCCAAGAGGAAAAAAAATGGACAAAGGATATGAAAAGACAATTCTTAGAACAATTCCAATTTTCTTATAGACTTAGGAAAAGATGTTCAACATCACAGCAATCAGGAAATAGTAATTAAAGTGAAAATTAGATACAACTACACAATCATCAGCCTGAAAAAGTATCACCTACTGCTGAGAGAATCTAAGGGAAGGGTATTTACCTGCATTGCTGGTAAACATGTGAACTGTTATATCCTTTTCAAAGCAATGTCACACCATTTATGAAGACTAATATCACATGTGCAGCTAGAGTGATAATACTATTCCTGTGAATCTATCCCATAGATCTATTCATGTGTGGCTATAAAGATATTACCACATTGGCTTTAGTGGCAATAACCAGAAGCAAGGTATCAACCATCAGTTAATGTATGATTGAGTAGACTGGAATAACTGTACCTTAGACCCTTAAAATACTATGCAATTTTTTTAATGGATTAGAGCTGGAACAGCCGAGTATGATTTTCCTTATGCAGTACTGAATGAAAAAGAGTTTAAAAACAATCTTGCTGTAAGAGATAACAAAAAAAAAAAAAACTTGTATGTGAACATGTTCCTAATACTTATAGACATGGAGAAAAATATACAAGTATACCCAAGAGTTCCAATGACATGAGTTATAGATGAATGGAATGCTATTGTTGGCTAAAGGAAAAAGCAGAGCTAAGTAAAAGAGAAAGGAGAATGCTAAAAATGAATCTTAACGCCACCATAAAAGAGTACACGCTTTTGTGAGAAAGATATATTTGTAAACACCACCCATCAAAATGAGTTTCTGCCAACAAAGCTTATTTCCTAAAATCTCTAGTTGCATTCCTTTGAAAAACTGGAGTCAAAAAAGTAAAAATAAATTCACATTTAAATACCATAAATACCTATCTATAAATTGATTGGAAACATTAAATGAGATAATGCCTCTTTAAAATGTATCAAACACATCTAATGTACAATAAATGTGCCAAACAGTCTTTGAAAGAAAAAGAACTTAGAGATATATGTGCATAAATGGAAAAAAGATTTTCTGATAAGATTAAAAGCACTTTAAAAAGACTGAAGCATAAATTTAAAAATATCTAGGCTACTTTTTAGGCACATTAACAATCTAAAAGAAGAAAATAAACTGAACCAGAATATATACTAGGTTGGCCCTTCCTTTGAGCTCAGCAACACTGCTGTATTCCTGATCTGCCTGTAATTCAAAACAAAACCCATATATTATAGACCTTCATATTCTCTGCCTTTAGCACAAGCCCTGGCACTTGGAAAGTAATGACCATCTCCCTAATTTCCTTCAGAGTATGGATGTCTCTAATTGCACAATGCCTTCCAGAGCTGATTATGTTGAGTTTTTAAATGCCTCTTGTTAGTGCACCATGGAAGGAGATAAGAATTCATCCAATATTCACTAGCATCTCATATGAACTAGAAAAGAGAAGATGACACCTGTTTTGTGCAATGTGCTCTTTCAAAATTTCAGCTTATTGAGACTAAGTAAAAAGTTAAGTAAAGTCAGCAGTAGAGTGAAATGGGAACAAAAACTGGTTGGCAGTCAGGGTTCTAGTTATGACCGAACTGCTTTCCAGTTTATTTTACCTTCTCTTGAATATGCTCATCAGTAAAAGGAGTAACATGAGTCCCATCCACCTTACACAACTATCCAACTAAAACCACCCTGTGAACCACCAAGCATTAAGCAATTTTTTGGTTACTCCATTTCTCAAGTATTCAAAACTATACTAATTTCCAAGATATTTATAATTAAAATACAAGGTAACTGCTGTAGCCTAGAGCCTTGGTATAGCATGATCCACAGTACTCTAATCCCACCATGCTCAACAGCAGGCTCCTTATAAAATAAGAAATCCATGAATGCTTTTATATATACTCATTAAGTGTCCATTGCTCTCCATATAATCTCTCTAAATGAAGTATTTTGTATGTTTGCCAAAGTTTCTTATATCCACATTTAAAGTGGAAGAGCTAATGCCTATTCCAGAGGATGTCACCCTTGAAATATCCCTCCACTTTAAAGTTACTTTCTAAATATCCCCTCTGACAACACTTGTGATCAACTGCAACTGGTTGGGTTATCAAGTTTGTCCTCCATTGTTCTTTAAAAAATTCTCATTCCTATTTTTAAAGTTTTTGGATCAAGGCAAATGTTCCTAGTAGGTAAAAAATAAAATATACATCAGAGCCCATCAACAACATGAAAGAACTTCCATTAGATATAAAGTATGTTTGTTGAAATTTTACTAATCAGTTATCTTTATTATTTTTTGCTTTTATAGCCCAAATAAGTCTCTTCTAAACTCATTATTGGCCCTACTGGCAACTACATCCTAGGATCTAATTTTGGAAAAGAAAATCTTCTGGTAATATCACAAATGAGAAAAGTTTTTGGCCAAACATTATAGAGCCATCAGTTCTAAAAGATAACAGAAAAAGTAGTTGAAAATCACCATGGTTTCCAAAATGTTTCTAGTTTGCATTCACCTGTTTGCAAATTTGCTTTACTTTTGTATAAAAAAGTAAACTTTATCCATAAAAGACTTTTGTCACATTATCTACTAAAACCTTGAAACCCTTGATTTCCTAGATATGAACACTTTTCTTCCCATGGACTTTGGTTAAACAATTTCTAGCACCTGGTCTACTAACCACAAATTATTTTGTATTATACTTTTCCACATAAGTCTTACTTTCCCTTTTTGATTTTCAGCTTATTAATGATGAAGTCTTACCTATGTTTTTACAAGATTCCATATACATCGGTGCTAAAAAAGCTTTGGTCAAATGGATAAGTGCAGCATTTTTTACAAAAATAATGTTTTATTACTTTTATAACTCTCACCATAATAGCTCCAACACCTAGCAATATGGATATTATCCAGAATTTATGGATCCACTATTATCACTATTGTGCAACATCCTGTAGTAGTTACCCTCTAAAATAAATTTTTTGATTAGGTCTCATAATTTTTTAGTACATGTATCAGCAAGCTTCTGTATATAGGTAAATACTGTAGTAAATATATCCTAGTAAATGTAATAAACCAATAAAATCTACAACCAATGAAGTAATATAGACAGTAAATAATATTTATTTGTATAATATTCCCACTTCTGCTATATTCTATACCATCATAATAGAACATTATAATTAATGCCAGTTGAAGATGACAGTAATACAAGAGGAAAGCTCAGGGTTTTCTAAAGTTCAAATCTCTGTAAAATAGCTATTGACCATGCCTTTATTATTTAGCTTCACTCATAATCTGCTTCCACATCTATAAAGCAAAAACCATAATATAGCAAATAAAATAACACAGATATCATAATATATGGTAAAATAAAAAATAAATCAAAATATAGAACAAATAGTATATATGACCTATATGTTTTAAGACCATGATATATATCATAGGGGGTGTGTGTGTGTGTGTGTGTGTGTGTATATATATATATATATATATATATATATATATATATATATATACACATATATATATGTATGTATATATATAAAATATGCTGTAGATATATACCATATGACATAAATGTTAATGAATATTTGTTGAATAATGAAAGATATTTGTTGAATAATGAAATAATCTCAAATTTTACATAGTACACTTCTGAAAACTCGTACAAAACCCAAATATGTAGCAGTCAAGGGACTAGACTTATGTTTTAGAGATTAGTCTCACAGACAAAAAGGAAATTACAAAGCCCATAATTATATGCATTCTATTAAATAAAGTCATTAAAAATATCTGTATGGCGTTTTGTCTGTTCTATAATTTTATTATTTTTCACAATTCATCAGCTCAACTCCATTAAGCACTTTCAGTGAAGACTTACCACTTTCAGCACACTGAAGGATTATTGCCTCAATTGTGTATCAAGCTAATAAATGGTGTTCTTCATAACTATAAGCAACGCTTTCGTTTTTCCCTTTTTTCTGTTCATTTTATTAAAATAAGAAAGATAAAAAGCAAGAACATTTTCAAATAATTTTTTAAATTACTACCAAAATATCAAAGTAAGGGGGCGCTGTTACTTGGCAAGAAAGGTCCATCACAAAATAGTTCAAAAGATGGATTCACTAAATGATGATGATAAGTCAAAATTCAGTGTATAAAAGGAACTTTGGGATACCACCACAAACATACCACACACCAATTATCTGGAAGTGAACTATACAAAAGCCAAGGGTTACAAGTGCCTGTTTACTGAAGAATATATAGCAAATAAACTAACATGAAAAGTCCAGGTCCTAACTTCGGTACTATAGTGGCCACACAATAAAGAGTAGTTGTTTTATTTTATTGCTACTACTCATTATGAATGGCTGTTTTAAGAGAGTCATCATTATGATACAGCAAACTAATAGTTATTGAGCATTTAAAAACAGAGTTCTATACTAGAAGGTTTATGCACATTTTTATCTTCAAAAACATTCAGATGGACTGAGGTTGTGGCTAGAGGTAGAGCGCTCACCTACCATGCGTGAGGCACTGGGTGCAATCCTCAGCACCACATAAAAATAAAATATTGTGTCCACCTATAACTAAACAATAATATCTTTTTAAAAAACTCAGATGTTGACATTGTTTGTTCTTATTTTCTTTTTTAATTACTAATGAGTACTGAAACTTGGAGATTTAACTTGCCCAGCTAGACAGCTAACAATTGGGTAATTTGAGGTTTATCCTGCACTGTTTGAGTCCACTACACTACAGGGCTTCTTTTTGCAGTAAGAAAAACTTTTTTTTTCTCCAGGAAAATGCAATGATTTTGAGGAATGGCTGGTAGAGTTGAATATCAGTCAATTTAACTAGAGATATATGACTTAGGTAGGAAAAGACTGTGAGAGTGGCATTTAGCTACTCAAAGGACAGTTTGCATGCACTGTAATAGTTACTATTCCTCAATTTATTTTTCTAGTAAGTATTTTAGCACTTACTACATATCTGGCACCATGTTAGGCACCGTATTAGATGCCAGTGAAATAACTATGAAGACAACTCATTTCCTGCTTTCAAGGGGCTTCTTATTGGGAGGAACAAGGCACATCAACAAGCAATTAACACCAGAAGGAATTCACAGGTTATGGAGCCAGGGAACACAGGCTGGAACCCAGCATGTTCCTAAAGCAGGGGATAATAAATAAGAGTTCTGCAGAAAATAATGCTGATGTTTACAGTGATAGCTGTAACATGAACAGAATTGAGAAGAAATGTACTTGTGACACCAGAAGAGTCTAAATGAGTTAGACTGATGAGTTAGTATCAGTCTGCTTCTTTGCTCTTGTAAGAATAAAGTGTTTAGGCAGAGGGTAAAAAAAAAAAAGTTTTTGTTTCTTTTTAACTGGAAAATATGTAGTGGGGAGAAATCACATAAATTAGTTATTATTTTCCTCAAACTTGCATGTGTAATGAAATGTGGGTGATGCTAAAATGTGTAACTATAAATAAAATGTGTTTAATAAATCTTCAAATAACCATTCAAGATCCCCATTCATCTACCTTTCTTTACTATGCACTATAAGCCATGTTTCAGACATACCAATTAAGAGAACCTTGACTTATCTGGGGAAGCTGCAATTCAATTCGCTGTACTAGCATATATCACAAATTTAATAATTCGATTTTTTCTTTTTTTAGGACATATTTAGGCACACACAGTGGCACACGCCTGTAATCGCAGCAATTTAGGAGGCTGAGGCAGGAAGATCCCAGGTTCAAGACTAGCCTAAGGCACTTCATGGGACCCTATCTCAAAATAAAATAAAGGGCTGGGGATATAACTCAGTGTTTGCCTATTTCATGTTCAAGGCCCTGGGTTCAATCCCCAGTACCACCAAAAAAAAAAAAAAAATGTCTAGTGATAGAAGCTTCAGTGGATTCCTTAAAAGGTAGTCTAGAGGTTTTCAATCTCTAATCATTGTTGGTACTTACTTTCAATTTTCTGTAAATGATTTTTTAAAAGGCACTTTTATGTATTTTATTTTTTGCCAAGTTTAGATACCTCACCTGCATTTTATAAATGTAACTAGTGAATGACTTTTATAGGAGCTATGTAGAAACTTTTTAACAGTGACTTTCTCAAGGTCACAGAGCAAATCTCTGGTGGAGACAGGAATGGAATTCATGACCTTTGACTGCCAGCAGTTTTCTACCCACACTCAGAAATTCCTTCTCCGTAAGTGTAATTTATATGCTCACTTTGAGAAGCTGGAAAAGTCCATCCCTTTTGGTGGGGGGGGACATTGTGGGAGGGACAAGGGAAGGACATGAGTAGTTTTCCTGTCAAATCAGCTGTCACACCAGTACTTTATAGTTTTACAAAGTGACATTTATCCACATTACTTTATTTAACCCTCACACAGTTAAGAAACTTGACGAAGGTCATCCAGACTTAGTGAGAGAGGCAGACTCAACCTGAGACACTGCTGCCACAGAAGCGAGTCCTGCCTCTAGGATGCATGGTCTTAGAGGGAACCTGATTATGAAATGAATGGAGGCGTTTTTCTTTTTCATTTTTGACATTAATTGATCACGGTAACCTTTTATGCTTATTTTCTTTGCAGCAGGGTGTTTTTTTTTATGTTTTGTTATGAATGAGCTTTTTAATCTCAAAGTGAAAATAATATTACTAAGCACAGAATTTGAAAAAAGATACTTTGTGTTTCCCCTTTTCTCTTCATGTGTGGCTTTTTACTGTAATTATTAGTCAACATATACGGAATGAGCTGATATATATATATAAAGACAGCATATAAAAACACATGCATAAATATACATAATACTAAATATACATAAAATAGTGAATATATGTGTACGTAGCATATACATACACATCATGCCAAAAATCCCCGGGAAAACCTGCATATACTATAAAATGCTGATGTTGCACTTGGGACACAATTTCTAGCTGTCAAAGCCGGAAAGTATTTCTTATGGTAGCTTCCACGGCCTTTATTGGGGATGACAAAACTATCCCAAAGCTCTCCAACCAAGTGTTCCTTCTCTGGTTCCAGGCAGGAAGACAAATGCGAGGGTTTTCTGCTTACTCCCTCTATACAAATATTGCTTAGACCAGTCCAGTTAGTCCACTGGTAAATATACAAAAATACTTAAATAAATCAATTAATTAAAAAGATTAACATCAAAAGTATGACTTTAAGTTTAAAAAAAAAAAAAAAAAACACACCAGAGTAGAATTTTTTGGGTGAACGTTCTGTAATCTTGTACCAGACCAAAACAATTTTTTTATGGAGCAATATGACTAGTCAAGTAGCTACTTTATGACAATAAACACCCAAAACCGAAAAATCCTTTTGTAACATAATTACTGAGAATATATATAGAGAGTAACCATTTAATCCACAGCATGTGTTCTCCACCACAGGAACTCAGTAGCTGACATCAGATGGGGTGTGGCGGGTGTAGGCCCTGAAAATGAATTCTGGCGGGTTGAAGTCAGACAGCTAGCTCTCTGGCAGGCGCTGGGATCTAGAAACCAAGCAGGTCTGACAGGGCCAAAGGCAGTTGACCTTCTGGGCACAGGGCAAGGCCCATCTGTTTACTCCCATTCTGCTTCTGGGAAGAGTGTTGTGGTAGATGAGTTAAGGCTGTGGTTATAGGGTGTTGCCACTGACTTAATTTTAATATTTTCACCCTTAAATTTTGTCCACATTTAAAGCTGAATGATGTGTATAACTTGTAGGCTGAAAAAAAAAATGTGTGGGTTTTTTTTTAAGTTTTGAGTTTAAAAAAAAAAAAAAGAAAAGAAATGAACACTGAGCAAAAACAGATATTTCCAGTTCACTATCATATGGTATTTTCAAAATGTAAATGACACAGGCAACTGCAATCCACCTCAGAATTTATAAAAGTGAAAGTTATTTCCTCCACAATTTTAACAAAACTATTTTGAGATTTTTAGTGTTGCTCATTAATCAATATGCGAACACAAGTGGGTAAACTTATTTATACCCAAATAAAGAGTAAATTTGTAAGTTTCAAATGAGTTTGTGCCATTACTAATTTTGTACAACTATTTCACATTAATGCATAAAGTAGTTACATTTACAAACTTGACACTAAGAATACTGTTTCTCTCAAAATACAAAGAAAACAAATCATCTGACATCCCAATTTAATGTGATTCACAAAATATTACTTAATTTGTATAAATGCAAAATCCCATGTTTTTCATTTTACATGATGGAGAAAATGCCCAATGTTCAACTATTTAACAACACTGCCTCTCTGGGTAAGGTTACTCAAAACTCTTAATTAACCAACATTTCCAATTAAAAATGCCCTTAGTACAGGCCTGAAGGCCTAAGCACTTAAGTCATCTTTGCTAAAATAAAACACACCTATGTTTAAGATCAAATTATCCCATTAAGTTGATAACAGCCTGTTTCAAGATATAACATCTAAAACTCACTCTGAGGTTGTGAAAATGCATGTTTCCCTTCTCAGGAGACTAGAAGAAATCCCTGAGAAATACGTATATTTTTACATGACCAGAACACTCTAAATATTCTAGGCTTGATGCATGCTCTCTGGACTGAACATCAAGCATCCTGACTTGTTCTCCCCTGGGCCTGGAAGAGTGAATGCACTGTTTGCAGTCCCTTCCCTGTCAGTACAAGCATAAACTGCAGCAGTAGTAAACAACCACCAGCCAAGAGTTGCGAAGGTCAAGGTCTCAAATGCTATACAAGGGCCATTTCCTCCCAAAAGACATTCATTTCTTGAAAAGAAACTTTGAGGGTAGGGGAATATTAAGGGCTCATTAGCACAACAATTTTCATTCAATAAACTGTAATAAAAAGCATACCCTAATAAAGTTTAACTGACTGAAGTTTCTTTTAAGGATGCCTTACTAAATTGTAGGTATATAACTGAAGGACTTTAAAAATAAACAGAAATCCCTTAAGTATGTTTTGTTTAACCTGACATGTTAGTTTTAGTTGATGAAATTTTTATGTGAAAACATTCCAATTTTACCAGTTTAAGTACGAGTTGATAGAATAATAAATCTTTTTTTGAAATACATTACAAATTTCTGCCTATTCTTGTATTGCTCAAACTGCTTTCTCCTCAACTCAAAGGAGATTACTATACTCAATCTATATCATGACTGACCATGCTGCAGCAATAAAGATGTATCTTATGCAACTGAAATGTCTGTCCTTCAACATCCTATTTCTACTAAGATTCTACTATTAAAATTTTTCCAACCTAAAAGTATACCTCTTACTCATAGCCAATTTCTATGTGGTTTTTAAAAATGTAAACAACATGTGAATGAGGTCTGCAAATAGCACAACCAGGCTTTTTTTTTTTCCTTTGGAGGAGGGGGTTCCACTGTTGTAATGAAATGCCAAATCTAAAAGCATTTCTTAGAAGATGGCATACTCTCACTCTTCAAAGTGACCACTCCTATTCTCATCACAAGTGGCTGCTTGCTAAAAGCCACCAAATTTATTTCAAAGCATTTACTTATCTAAACAATTCCATCCTCCACTAAGAAAAGGGCACCGGAGGCGCGTCTAGGTGGATTTGCAGAATGACGTGTAGTTGATTGGCAGATGTCTACCGAAGCAAGTAGATGCACATGCACTAAATGTAAATAGAGCTGCTAGATGTTACAGGGAAACCGAATATTAACGCTCAGTTAAAATATAAGAGCGCTCGGCAGAGATTCGATTAGCCAGTAGAATTATTTGAAACAATCCATACAGAACATACTTAAGCCATCTGTACAGTTAAATTAGAGAGCTGACAATATTAACCACACAAACTGTTTATCCAGATTACACATTCCGTTGTACTAATACTCTTTAACTCAACACAGTCAGCTTTTATCAGCTGAATTAAGGCTATTACTATTAAAGTATGCAAAACTCCAAGAGCAGGGTGAAGGGGGTTGGGAAGCTGCAGGGCATATAACAAAGGAATTGGTACTTTTTCCAAGCATTTGCCTCAAATGCACTGCGAAACAAAACTGTTGAATGCACCCCACCCTTTTCCCCAAAGATAAAAGTTTGCAAAGTTCTAGTAGGCAGTTCTTTACCCAACAAAAGCAGGATTGATTCTCCCAGTAGGGAAGCATCTAACACGAACACCAACTACGTCGCGGAGGTCAAGTCCGAGCCCTCGGAGAGAGCTTCTAAGGCAAGAAGTGGCTCCCAGGCCGGCTCCGCGGGCTTCCCGGCCCGGGTGGACGTGCAAAGTTGCCCCTCGTCAACTCCGGCCAGGTCCCCCGTAATTGAAAATAACAGCCACGGGCCAGCCCCTGGCTACTTCCATGGATCAGGCACTGTGGCAAGTGACAGTTACACATCATTACGACCAGAGACAATAATGAATGTAGCACCAGGACCACTATTCATGCCAGCAGTGTCATCTCTGTCTTAACCATTTCCCCTCCAGTCTCTCCAACACACACACACACACACACACACACACACACACCCCACGGCCCCGGTGCGGCAGTTATTCATCCAACCCATTCTATTCCTGGGGGCCAACTACTTCCACCAGTTCCTCTCCGCCCCCCAATTCAGCCCTTGGGGTTTTATTTCTCATCCTTAGCAACTGTCAGGCAAACGCTGCAACCAACAATTCCACTAGGGGTAGAAAAACATTGGCTTAATTCACCTTACTTGCTAAGTTCTTTTTAAAATTTTAGGGGAGTGGGGGAAGTAACCTCCCTCTTTCTTCTCCACGAATCCGACCGACGCTACTTGCTTTGCAAAAGCATCACCCTTCCCCGGCCCCCTCCCGCTTCCCAACACTTTACCCTCTTTAAGAACACAGACCAACCAAAATGATTTAACTTGAGCAGATGACAGAAGGAAAATAAAACATGTTAAGAGAATACGGTCTGATTTGGGATGGCAGGAAAAAAAAAAAAAAAGAGGGGGTTGTTTATTTTGATAAGAAACGGAATCGGCACAGACCTGAACAGAAGCTGCAGAGCAGGAGAAATTGTTTTCTTTCCCTCACACAGAGTCCCCCTCTCGCTCGCCCTTTCTCTCACACGCGCGCGCGCACACACACACACACACACACACTCGCACACACGGCGTCACCCGCGCACACTCACACGCACAAGCAGAGCCTCTCAGCTGCTCTCTGCAGTTCTCAGGAAATGAATGGGGGGCAACCCAGGGAACTGTTGTACTTGCAAATGACTTACCAGGATCACATGATGCGCTAAATGTAGGGTGGGCCGGTGGGTGGAGGCTGACGAGACGCGAGCCCCGGTCTAGCGTGGGGAGCCTCGCCAGGCCCGCATCGAATTACCCCGGGGCCCAGCCGAGGGGGTTGCAGGACGCCGCTTCTCCTCCCTTACAGCCCGCAGCTCAGGAAACCGGAGAGGCGCGGGGGGTGGGG